>NW_026596095.1:17412488-17505717 GCF_907164565.1 Psammomys obesus | reverse complement strand
ATATATATATATATATATATATATATATATATATATATATATATATACACCTGTGTAATATTTCCTCCTCAAGCCAGATGTGGCAGGGGCCTGACCAGGAACACCTGCTGTATTTTAGAAGAGCATCTATACATTACTGTATATGTATGAGGTCAAATAGCATTAGCTGCTTATTTTTACTCATTTCGTTTTGAGATGCCATCTCACGTATTCAAATTGGCCTTGAAGTGTTTGTGTAGCTGAGGGGGATGACCTTAAATTTCTGATCCCATGTCTTCACCTCCTGAGTGTTAGGATTACGGGTGCTCCTCGCTGCACCTGATTTTACAAGGTGCTGTGGATAGAACCCAGGGCTTTGTGCACAGTAGATGAGCAGGCTACCAACTGAGTTATCCCCAGGCAATGTTTGGTAGTTATCTAAGGATGTGACTCTTTTAGTCTTGAGACCAGAAAATACACAGATGGGGAAATTGATTAGGAAGCCATGAAGCTATTCAACATATATTATTAAAAACAGGAAAAGGTGAAAACTTACTTGCAAAAAAAGGTTAACGTTGAAGATATTATCAGCATAGTTGCAAGTAACCTGAATAAATAAATAAGAAAAACAAACAGAAGGGGCCAGGAGGATGGCTCAGTGGGTAAAGATGCTTGCTGCTAATCCTGATAGCCTGAGGTCAGTCCTTAGAGGGAAGCAACTCCTACAAGCATGTATGCATGACACACACACAAACAAACAAAAATGTAAAAAATTAGAGAAACATTCATTTGGTTTTGGCACATGAGACAAAGACCTAAAATATAAAATGATGAGAAGGTATTGTATGATTCATTTTCCTCTGATCTCTGAATTCAGAGATAATATTGTCCACCAGAAAACTGGGCGTCATCCTTCCTGCCACTTATATCTGTAAGAAGTAGGCAGGGACATAAGTGTAAGTGGCTTTAGGAGGGGACCCGGTTGCCCATGCCCTCTGGGGGCATATACCCAGAGCCACCATTGGTGAACAATGCTTACTTACAGATGTCCATTCTTTTGGAACTTTGAGCATCACAGACTCGTAACCACGTGCCCTATTCGTTTCTGTCACAAACTAGAGCTACCTGAGATGGACAGCCTCCTAAGAAACTACCTCCATCAGATTGGCCTGTGGGCCTGTTTGTGGCCTTTTCTTGATTCATGATTGCTAGGGAAGGGCCCTGCCCATCTGGGAAGTACCACCCTCGGGTAGGTGGTTCTGGACCCGATAGATAAGCGAGCTCCTGGGTGCTATGAGCAAGCTCTGGAGAGCAACCAGGAAGCAGCTTTCCTGCTGTGCTTCAACTCCAGCCTCCAGGCTCCTCCCATCACTTCCCTCTGTGAGGGATCATAACCTGCAAGCCGCGTAGGCCTTCCTTCTCTGTGTCACTTTTGGTCAGCTGTTTAACACAGTGACAGTGAAGCTAACTAGAATGCCATTAAATGAGATACTACACGTCACTAAAAATTGGTGTTTGTGATTTTTTTTTTTTTTTTTTGGTGTTTATTTATGCGGAGGTATACTGTGGAGGTCAGAGGACAACTCCTGTTAGTTTTCTCCCGCCATGTGGATTCTGTAGATCAAAATCAGGTAATCAGGCTTGGTGGCCAGTTCTGTATTCACTGAGCCATTTTACATGACCCCTGCCCCCAGCTTTTATTGGGGTTTTTAGCTAATATAAAAAAAAAATATCATTCATTATGATATTTAATAATATATCTCTTTGTACCTTTCTCATTTTCATGCCTTCATTTTGCTACACACACGCTAAAATGTAGATTTACGAGAATAAATAGGATGTTGTAGAGCACACTTTTAATCCTAGATGGGGAGGCAGAGGCAGGCAGATCTTTGTGTCTGAGGTCAGCCTGGTTTACAGAGTGAGTTCTAGGTTAGCCAGGGCCGCATAGTAAGACCCTGTCTCAAAAAATAAAATAAAAATTTAAAAATAAGCATGCTCTCCATTTTGTTTCTCCTTCACTGTCTCTCATCATCTGCCATCTGATGTCTTGTTAGGATTGTGTACTTAGGTTCTACATATGAGAGAAAATATATTTGTTATTCTGAGTCTGATTTACTGCACAAACGGTAGTTGATGTTTTATTAGGATTTCACTGGGCGACTGTTCTTCACAGAGTCCTGTTTTCTGTAGAAGGTTTATGATTTTATAAGATTGAAACGGATGTAGGCTCCATCCGTTGCTAGGTAACCCAGCAACTGACGGAGCTGCCCGGGACACCCAGTGCTGGACATCCCCTTAGGAGGGCAGCCCGGCTGGGAGGTGGCCATGGTTTCTCTTGCAGTCTTTGCTTTGTTTTGAATATGATTACCTTACCTTCAGAAGCTCTTAGGTTGCTATAGATTATTTTGATTAGTGTGTGGTGACAGATATGTGCACATCTTATACTTTATTTTTTTTTGTTTTCTATAATAAGAATTTAAGATAGCTCAGAAATGAAATAATTATAACATTGCAAGAAAACCAAAACCAAAACCCCATGCATGTATAACCGAACCTTTACTTTGCTTATAACACGCACTGATGATAATAGCCGGTTAAAGGGGGCAATAGAAATACTGGGCTTTTAGTTAATAATTTATAGTTTTATAATTGTGTGTTTAAATTCTTAAAAATAAAGAAGCATATTTTGTATGGTTCTCTCAGTTCTTTACTTAATGGAAAGGATTGACTATGTCTTCCTTCCTTCCTTCCTTCTTTCCTTCCTTCCTTCCTCCCTTCCTTCCTTCCCTTCTTCCCTCCCTCCCTCCCCCAGGCCTTCTGCATGTTCAGCAGTAACTCTAACATTAAGCTACACCCCAGTGTCCCTTTATCTTTTTTGAACTTCTTATCCTACTCCCCACGTTCCCATCCCAAGGCAGAGTATACAAAACCATACTAATTTAGTTGAATGGCTAGAAAAACTCACTGGCCTTCCTGGAGGCTCTGTGCTCACCCGTGTACCACCAACACTTATAATCATTTCACTTCACATTGACCCTTGGACAAGTTGTAATATGTACCGGTTAAAAGGTCTCCCATTTTTTTAAACAAATTTCTCACTTTCAATTTTTAATAACCCACCCGCAGCTCTGGCATTCAATTTCTTTGTAGTCCTACTCCAGTAGGACTTAATTTCCTATCAGATGATAAATTGGAATGGCACTGTGACCTGCTTCCAATTAATTATTTAAAATGTATTATTTAAAATATTTTTTCGGAGTCAGGTATAAAGAATAAATGGATAAATAGCTGAAGAACACATTTCAACATGAAAAGCCAAGATTTGAAATGAAGTTGTCACATAACTAGGGTTGAAATGGCATGCTCATAAACAGCCATCTGAAACACACAGAGAGAGAGAGAGAGAGAACTCAGTGGCTCTAAATTGCCTTAATAGGATTTATGGGGATTACTTGGAATACAATCTGAGAAATGAAAGCAGATTGGAACAAAGTTGGAGTAAAAGATGGTTTGAAAGCAGAGCAGCTAACTGCACAGCATCATAGGAGCTAGCTGCTGTCGTTCATGCTCGAGCCTGATGCAGCGTGCTCTCCTTCTTGCGAAGCCTTCTGGACCCCTTTGCTCAGTGAACCTGTCAGAACTCAGCCAAAGCATTACTACGTCCTGCAGTCTTTGCTGACTACTCCCGACCTGAGTTCAGCACTTCTGTGTGTGCCCTAATCATGTTCAACTCCACGATAGCCACAGCAGTGCTATGTAATTATTGGCATTCTCTTAAAACACAGACACTGCCCTTTTTATTTCAGTGTTTGCATACCTGGCACATACTAGGTGTCTTATTAGGCTTTAGTGCTGTGGAGAGACACCATGACCACAGCAGCTCTTAGAAAGGAAAGTGTTTAGTTGGGGCTGGCTTACAGTCTCAGAGGTTTAGTCCCTTATGATGCAAAGCATGGCAACATGCACACAGATATGCTGCTGGGAAAGGAGCTGAGGATTTTATATTTGCAGCAGCAGGAAAAGACAGCCACACTGAGTGTGGCTTGAGCATCTGAAACCTCAAAGCCTAGTGACACACTTCCTCCAACAAGGCCAAGGCCAACCTCCATCCCTATGGGCCTATAGGGACCATTTTTATTCAAACCACTGCCCTAGGCATTCAGTAAATGTTTGTAGAACTCCATGGAATAATTGTAAGTTAGCAAATGAGTTGTAAAAAAAAAAAAAAAAAAAGCCAGATTTAGTAAAATAGGCCTTTAAATGGGCAACTTGGGGGTATAGGCAAGAGAACTGGGAGGTCAAGATCATTCTTGGCTCTCTAGCAAGTCAGGCTAGCCTGTGACACAGGAGGCCCTATCTCAAGAAAAGAATGGACGAACTGCAAACATAGTCTGTGAGATGAGAAAATAAATCTCCTGGGACATACAAATTCAAAGAATTTGGCAAGGGAAAGACGGCACCATTTAAAGTTGTGGGTAAGGCAAAGAGACTGAAACTGTTAGAGCAGTACCGTCCAAGAGAATCTGTGCACTTTGCACTGGGCTAACAGGAAAAGTGCCTTGAAGCCAAGACCTCTGCCACTGACTGCTACAGATGTACAAATACAAGTCTTGAAAGGGGAGTACCTGGGAAGAGCTTCTAGAACTCTGCAGGAAAAGAGCACATAGGAAGATGTTTTCTCCAATCATGCAGTCAGAAACTGCAATACCACTGCAGCTAGGGGTTAAGGCGGCCTGACTCTATCTCATGGGCACGCAAACCTGCTTTTCCAGGCACAATAGTGATGGAGTCCTAGAGTGCCCAGAGATTCTAGGCTAAAGCCTGTGGGGCCAGAGAGTCTGTATAATGCCTCACGAGCCCCGGATGCTACCCTAGTATTTGCTCAAGGGCTTGTATACCACATTGTCTCCTCTGGGAGGACGGAAACTGCATGGCACACACGGTGGCTATTCTCCAGAGCCCAGCTGCTTGCTGTATTCCTAACTTATCATCAGCTGGCACCAGCTTTGGTGCCTCGGTTTGGCCTCCTTCCATGGGGAAGCAGGTAGCTGCCACAGTATATGCTGATTATGGAGCAGTTTTTCTTCCACACACGGAGCCCACACATGGTGTGGATATGGAGTTGTCCACTGTGCCCACGTTTCTGCCAACACTACCCTCTGTGGGCTCACACAGTGCCTTCGCCATCTTGTTTCTGATCTAGGGACCGATTGCCTAAGAAGTGTGGCAGTGGAAACTCCAGTCTTACCACACTGTTACTCTAAAAGGCAGCTGGCCCGATAGGCAGGTGGAACATCCTAAGGATTCAGTTAGAAGGCTGGTTGAAGTGCTATCACGATGTACTGTGGGCTTTGAATCAGCCACTGATTCAAAATAGATAGAAATTGGGACCCAGTCTGAGCAAGGGGTGATGGAAGTTACTGCAGTCGTGAGAAAAAACAAAAACAGAAAGCCCAATGCTGGCTCTGCACCTACCAGACGATGGTCCCTCTTCTAGCTGTACGACCTGGGCAAGCTCTCGCCATTTCCTTAGCCTTATCCCTGAAGGAGGTCACAGTAATTCCTCGGTAAGAGCGTCATGAAGGCTGTGCGGAAGGTGTGTGCAGAGTTTCTCAGACATCATCTCACAAAGCACAAAGCAGCTGTGCAGCAGGACAAAGGTCTGGATCCTTCACTACCGGCCGGGCCTGCGGTTTGCCCTCAGCCTCTACCTTCACTGAAATTCTTGCCCACTTGACCCAGAGATAAACTTTTTTTTTTTTTTATGCTGTCATTGCTGCCTTCTCCTCCATTCAGTATAGTCTGTTTATTAATGGTTCTTAACATGTGGGTCAGAAAGACCCAAGCTGTTTTAGTCTACCGTGTCCATGTGCCATCAGATTCGATGCCCAGTGCTCACGGAGAGCCACAGTAGTGGGGTTTGGTTGCTGTACCTGTCCTGTCCTCTCACTCTCCCTCATGGACTCATTTGAGACAGAGCTGTACAGCCCAGTTTATGCTGGACTGAAATTCACTGTGGTCCAGACGGATCTTGAACTCACAGGCCTTCTGCCTCAAGCTCATCAGCACTTGCTATTCAAGCACGTGGGCCTGCACTCAGTGCCCAGAACTCACGATTAAAAAAAAAAGCTAGCTTGGTGACACATCCTGGTGCCAGAGGGGCAGAGACACAAAAGATCCCTGGGGCTTGCTGGCCAGCCAGCCTACCCTAATCAGTGAGCACCACGTCCCCATGAGAGTTCCTGTCTCAAAGACCAAGGTGGGCAGCTCCTAAGAAGTGATGCCAGAGACTGACACCCTGCCCTCCCAGGCATGACTACACTCACGCATGTGCACTCCTACACAAGTGAAAATCCATGCAGTTTCATAATGTGCAAAACCTCAAAATTTCAAGTTGAGGATTTGCACAGCACATCTGTCTCGTCAGCTCACTCTGATCTTGGCTGTCAGTGACATCTGTGGCTGTGAGAAGGGCAGCTGTCAGCTGAGAGCCAAAGACAGAAGATGAAGGTACCAAGACCTTGTGGTCAAAAGGTATGTAATTCTAGACCTAACTCCAAACTACTCCTCTACTTCCAAACTCTAACTTCTCGTGTACTGGGGCTCTTAGAATAATACTCCATGCAGTTTGTTGTTGCTTTGTTTGTTTTGAGACAAGTCCTGGCTTGCCTGAAAGTCTTCAGGCACTTGGTTGGTTTCAAACTTGATCCTCCCGCCTCTGCCTCCCAAGTGCTGGGATTGTAGGCATGAGCTACCCAATATGGCCTTTGGGTTACTTATGAAGACCTTGCTTTTGGTTATTTTATCAGCAAAAAGTTTCAGAGCCCAAACATGAGATCTTCTAATTGTTAGCATCTTTGGGCTTTCCTCCTTGCAGCCCCTTTAACATTTTGAAGGCTGTTTTTAAAAACTTTTATTTATTTATTTTTTTCAGATTTATCATTTTGTGTGCAAACCGTTTTGCCTGAGTGTATGCCAGGTACTCACAGATGTCAGAAGAGGGCATCAGATCCCATGGAACGTGAGGCACCAGTCGTTTGGGAATGGAACTCAGATCCTCTGCAAGAGCAGCCAGGGCTCTTAATCACTGACCCATCTTCGCAGGCCCTTGCAGCAGTGTTTTAGTCAGCTGCCTGGGCTCTTTTGTTCTCTCTGGAGCATCACCATTCCTTTTGCTTTTGCTGCTGTATTTGCCGCTGTGGTTCTGCTTTGACAACTCGGCCTAACACGCATATCTTCCCTTCTTCCCTGCTGCCTGTCTGGGTCATCAGTTTCTGCAGTTTCCAGTTCTGCTGCTTGTCGGTGCAGCCTGTCTGGCGCCCTCCACCTCCTCTGCGTTATCAGAGCAGTTGGTTCCTCCTCTGCCCTGGCTCTGTGACTGCCACTGTTGCCACCACTGCTTCTCTGGCTCTGCCTTTTTTGTTTGTTTGTTTGTTTTTGTTTTGCTTTGCTTTTTGCATAGCTAGCTCAGCCCACTCTACAAGAGCAGTATGTAGGGCAGGTATTTTCTTAATTAAAGATTAATGGGGGAAGGGCCCAGCCCATGATGGCTTATGCCATCCCTGGGCTGGTGGTCCTGGGGTCTACAAGAAAGCAGGCTGAGCAAGACATGGAGAATGAGCCAGTAAGCAGCAGCCCTCAATGGCCTCTGCGTCAGCTCCTGCCTCCAAGTTCCTGTCTGTCTGAGTTCCATCCCTGACTTCCTTCAGGGATGGATTACAGTGCAGAAATATAAGCCAAAAAAATTAAAAACCCTTTCATCCCGACTTGCTTTTGGACTTGTTCCATTGCAGCAATAGAAACCCTAACTAAAACAACTATATAGGAGACTTTTTGGGGTGGAGGTGGGGAGGACACAGGTTCTCACTATGTAACCCTAGCTGGCTAGAAACTTGTTATGCAGGCAGACCCAGCAGGCCTTGAACTTACAAAATAAAGTCTTCCTACTTCTGCCTTCCTGTTGCTGGGATTAAACTACATCACTGCTACTGACGCAGAGAAGACTTTTATTGGGCCTAATGTAGCAACAGCAGAGCAGGCAAAAACACCACGGTGCCTCGCCGTTGGCTGACCAACGGGCAAAACATTGCTTATCCAGCAAGGGAAGGGGATTCGTACCAACCACAGCGGAACTTCCACACAGATGTTTTGTGTGTGCACCAGTCACACCACTGTAGGGTCTGAGCTGCCAACCGGGTGAGATGCTTGCCCTCTGAGCTGGTTATAAATAGTTACAGGGCTTGTAGTAGCAGAAAGTCGTGCCTAAACTCAAACACTCCCGGCTGGAGCTGTAACGTCCGGAACTTGGCTCATCACCGAGTAGTTTCCTCAAGGCATCTGTGACGTGCTCAAAGTGGCAGAGCCACTGGCTGTTTGACTGACAGTCCTTTGGCTCAAGGCATCCTCCGAATTGAGGGAGAGTGCGACAGCTGCCAATTAGGAAGCCAGATTGCCTCCCTACCCCCACATGCTTGCCATTTACAGGAAAGTGAGCCTACAGAACTGATCGTTAACACTAATAGCGGTTTTCACAGTGGTTTCACAATGCTTAACTCCTGCCCCTGGGAAAGCAGGATCCTTTCAGCTGTCCCCAAAAGAGAAGCCAGTTCTGCTGTGGAGGAAATTTCCCCAGTGTCTGGATTTGGGCCAGCCTGTAATGAATGAACTACAAACCTCGGCGCATCTAGCTCCCCGGGCTGACTTGCCATGGGCTGAGGCCTCAGGTGGCTCATCTCAAGCCTGGGAGCCCACCCACAGGTGGAGCCCTGGCAACCCATTTTTCTCCCTCTTTCCAGCAGGGCGAAGGAGAGCAATTTCCAGGGATCTTTCTGCTGCCAGATACCAGAAGTCCTTTTTAGCGGCGGGTGGCCTTGAACTCCAGACCATCAAATCTGAGGTCCCAAGCGTGCCTCACTACTGGCTTCTGTGAGTCCTCGACATCAACAGCTGCATGGTATGAGCCCAGCTTTTCAAGAAATATGGGAGGGAAGCCAGGCACCAGAAACGTAAAAGACTGGGAAGTCCATCACCGGTTTGCTTAAAAAAAAAAAAAAAAGTTTATTTTATTTTATTTTATTTTATTTTATTTTATTTATTTATTTATTTATTTATTTATTTATTTATTTTGTCGGAGGAAAAATACCCAGCCAGGCGCCGGGGTGTGCACCGAGCAGAGTCCTGGAAGCTGGGACACACCCTCCCGTCTCCGCCCCCGTCGGCGGGGCGGGCTGAACCCACAGCGGGAGCGGGCTGGGCTCGAGCGGCGGGAGGATGCGTCGCTGAGGCCGAGAGCTTAGGCCGGCCGGGAAGATGCTCTGTCTGGGACCGTCGCGGCTGCTGCCGACGATCCGAGCCCGCGGCCGCGCGTGTCCGAGGCCGCTGCCACCCACACCCCAGGTAAGGCGCGGCGCGGACTCGGGAGCCCGGGGTGGAAAGTTTGCGTCGGGCAACTTTGGCGGGAGCGAAAGCCGAGCAGCTCCCCGCGTGCCGCTCCGGGCCCCGACAGGTGGTGGCCGCGGACGACGTGTCCCGGGGCTGCGGGGAACCGGGCCTGAGCGGCCAGCGCGCGGGGCACATCCGGGGAGCGCAGCCCGCCGACCCCAAGGGCCCCCACCGCGGCGTCCTGCGCTCTGTGGTCACTGCGGTGGAGGAGGGGCCGGGAGAGCCCCGTGAGGTGTCTGGGTGGGCTAGCCCAGGACCGTGTCTCCCTTGGCCTCCAAACCCGGAGCCCCTCCCTCTCACGCCCTCGCGTTACTTGTAAACCCGAGGCAGCGGTGAATCAGAAGGGCGTTGTGGTGGGTAGCGGTTAGGCGGGCACCATTTGTGTCGTGGCCTCGGGGAGGAGGGAAGAAGTGTGGATGCGCACCAAAGGGGCCTAGGAAGAGCGGGAAAGTGCTGAGTTAACTAGAATGGTAAAAAAAAGAGGGAGTGGGGAGGGAGGTGCTGGGAAGGGAGCTGAGTCTGTGCCTCTTTCCCCCACCCCCCCACCCCGCAATACTGGCTTAGCTTCAGATTGCCAAAGGCAGAGGCTGGGTGGAAATACTTAATTATCTTTCACTGAGAAAGCAGCAGCAGCAGCTGGAGCCGGTTCACTTTCACTTCCTATTTCTTTTGGTGCTCCAGCCCCCCACCCCCACAATCTTTGGATTCAGCCCCAAAGCATTATCTTAATGCTTCAAATTTATATTGATGAAAGAAATATTTCAATGCATTAAAAAAAGGACAATGCTCCTCTTAAACGTTGGAGAGCAAGCGGAGAAGTCCGTTTTGACACCTACACCTAAGGCAAACTCCGGTTACCTTTCAGAACAAGGCCGTTCCAAACGCTAGCCACTCACTCCTTTCCTTGCTTCATGTCACAGAAACACAGTGGTAATTAAACAGGGCTAGTTATTAAGCTCGTCTGACAATTTTGTAGTGCTGAGAATGGAACCAAACAGCCTCAGCCACAGCCACCTACTACTTGGTCACTCCCATTTTAATACCTGGAGCAAAGGTTTAGGACTTCCAAGACTGGCTGCCCTTTCTCAGGAGCTCAACACCAGCTCTAAGCCCTTTCTCTGCACTGTCCCTAAGGTAGATAGGGTGACACCACCATATGCCTGTCTCAAGTGAAAGCAGAGGCTTGAATATGTCCAGTAACAGGGAAACAGTGGTTGTAGCTCATTAAGCATCTTAAGAAACCTTAAGTTTGAAGGATTTAATGTTAAGTGCAAGCTGCCCATGCCATAAAGACAATCTGCAGAACTTCAGAAGTGGGGGTGCTCCTATCGTTCTGCTCATGTGATAAAATACCCCGTCCCCAGTTAAAGCCAAGCCTAAGGGTCTGCATCTTTGTGTGCAGCTTTGTAGTCTCCAGGCCTCCTAAGCGTTTCAGCTATGACTGCTAAACCGTTTTCTGTGAATCAGATTTCCCCACCATAGGGACATTGCTCTAAGATCTTACTGCTTTTCGTATGAGACACCCCGGAGCTAAAGACAAGCATTGTTGCTGTATGTTTTCCCCTAAAAACATGCCTGCCACCCAAGCCTATGAAAACAGCTAGAAAGAAAAAAAAATTGTTTTTTTTTTTTCATAAAATCCTAGCTTGCAAGGATTTGTCCAAAGTCCATCTTTAATAAGCAAGTAAAATTAGTCTTTTCTGACATTATGAGTGTGTATTTAATCACTTTGAAAAATATATGGCTCTTATCCTTTAAATGGTAAGTGTGTAGTTGCCAGTGTTTTCTGTGTAGGGAAAAAAAAAAACCCACAGTTTGTTGATATATGTTTAATGTAATAGAATTGTTTATTAAAGAACGCATCTTGTCTGAAGCAAAAACAAACGAGTATATTGCATTATCTTTGGCCTGGCCTGGAATCCATGATCCTCATGTCTGGAGACAGCATCTCTGTCACCAGAGCTCTGGCTAGGTGGTTGTCAGGGTGACCCAAGGCTCCTGATGGAGCTCGTGGACAATGCTTTGAGCGATTACCATGCCTGGTGAGTTGTATCCAAACAGGAAGCTCTTGCCTAGTTATGCCTTTCCTAATCTGGGTTTTCTGCTGCTTAGATTGAAATACTCCCAGACAGGATTTTGTGTTCCCAAAACATCATTTAAACCCCCAACACAAGCTGTTTTAACAATTTTTTTCAAGGCAAGAGTATTTTGCTGAGAAACTCAAGGATGGAGTTTCTTTTTTCCTTTTTTTTCTTCCAGAAACAAAGCATACAGATGTTTCAGCCCCTACAAGATGTTAACCTTGAAGCATTGGTTTTGTCTGTGGGATTTAATGAGCACATCTTTCCTGCTTGCCACCCACATGCTACTATTTCACCTCTTGCCTGCCCCTGGAGTGTTGTGCTCTGCAGTTCTGCCTTCTGAGCTCTCTCTTGAGAGCCCATGGTTATAGTGGTGGTTGATGATTTGACCTCAGACTAGTGCTAGACCAGTTTGTCTGTTAAATGCTAAGAGTCCTCACCTTCCTCGTGTGTAGGAATCCGTGCTTGTAAAGACTGATATCGCTTACTATCGACTGCAATTACATGATGTTTGTGTTTGATTCTTGGCAGATCAGATCCATTGATGAGGCACTAACTAGAAAGCCTGAGGTTAAATATTTGCTGATTGTTCGATGCTAGCATGTTATCTAGTTTTGTTAGTATTGGGGCCCAGGGATATCAGGGTGCCAGCAGGCCTGGTCCTGCCGCTTCTTAGCTCTATAAAGTTGCCCAGGCCATTCAGTCTGTGTAAGCCTGCTGCCCACTTTCAGAAACAAGGGGATTTGTCTTCTCGATCCTAAAGCTCCTTGTCATCTCTGGGCATGCTTGTTTTCTTTGTACCCCTACCCCGGGGTGCAACATACCATTGAACAGAGTACTGTCTATTTCAGAAAATTTCATGATCAAGAATTCTGTCTCAGGACAGTGGAGCGTTGCCTCCTCGTGGGTGGCTGCTGTAGTATTCCTTTGGTTACAGTTTGGAACTTGAATGTCTCCCCAAAGCCCATGATTGGACCACTGGAGGCTGGTGGGAGGATGTTCCATGACTGGGGAGTGCCTGTGATAGGAAAATTAGGACTCTGATTCCTCTTCTTGCTCTTTTGGCTACCATGCTGGGAACAGGCCTCCTCTACCACAGGCTTTCTCCATGCTATCCTGTGCAGTCAATACAACGAGGCCAAATGAACATGGATTAGAGTCTCTTACGTCAAGTCAAAGTGAATTTTTCCTCCTTTAGAGTTGATTGTGTCAGAAAGCTATGTCCTTGAACAGAGAGCCAGCACACCCTTCAAAAGATGTTTTTATCCACTCGATTAGGTTTTTATGTCCTAACAGAATAGGGTAAGTCCATCAATATTTCATTCTAGTATCTTCATCTATGGAATGTTGCCTATTCAAGAGTGTACAGGGACTAGAGAGATGGCTCAGCAATTAAGAACACTGTCTCTCCTTCCAAAGGACCTGGGTTCAATTCCCACCACCCATATGGCAGTTCACAACCATCTGTAACTCTAGTTCCAGGAGATCTGACACCGTCATACAGACACACATAGAGGCAGAATACCAACGCACATAACATTTTTTAAGTGTATAATATTAGAACTCTAAAATTACTGTAGGTGTTTTGGGCTAACATACAGGCCATAAGCCAATAGGCAATTAACCAAAGAGCATAATTTAGGAGACTCTATTTTAAATCCTATTTACTTGGTATCATTGGTTCTTTTTATAATTTTAAATTTTATTTTATGCACATGGCTGTTTGGCCTGCCAATATGTCTATGTATCAAGTGCATGCCTGATACCTGCAAAAGCCAGAAAAAGGGCATTGAATCCCCTGGAACAGGAGTTCCAAGCAGTTGTGAGCTGCCATGTGGGTGCAGGGAATCGAACCCAGGTCCTCTGGAAGAACAGTGAGCACTCTTAACCCCTAAGCTGTATTTACAGCCACTTATTTTGTTTAAACTTACACAAAGACAAATTAATAATAGGACATAATTTAACATACCATTCACAGAGAGTGACCCTGTTGACACATTCTGGCAGGTGCTGTTGGTGGGGCTGGGGTAACAGCTTCTATCCGTTTGATCAAGAAGCAAGTGTTCTGAGGACTAAGCCCCAACCCAGAAGTCTTGACTGAATTTCCCCCTGTGGCGTGTAGAATAGTGCTGGTCAGATGCTTGCACCTCTGGGATACATCTTGGGTACCTCGTATGGTGGCATAGGAAAAGGCTTCATCTCGGTTGGCCTCTGTCTGCATTCCAACAGTAGTGTGCAGATAGTTTCCTTGGTAGAGAAATTAGTGACCTGGAGAAAGGTCACTGAGGGAGGCAAATGCGTTCTCTCCTTGGCTGCCTGAGGTCTAAGCCTGATGGCCTCTTCTGCCTTTACTCCTTGCATTTGTGAGGTGTGTCTTCTCTCCACCCCTTCATCAGCTGCCTGCTTTTTAAACACTGCTGGCACTCTGTTCTGTGAGCCAGGTATTTAAACCTTGAGTCATGGTACTCCACACCCCAGTGTTTGCACTGAGCTTTCCACACTCACACAACTTTGAAGAAACAGCTCTGTAAAGTGCTGTAGTCAACTAAAGGTCGTCTTTAAGAGGAGCCAGAGCAAAAACTATTCTGTAGGTTGGGTATTAGAATGGGTGGAGTTCTCCCAAACAGACAGAGAAGTTGTCATGATGAACAGCAGAGAGCATCAGCGGCATCATCCAGAAAGCTGAGGACCAGATCTTGACTCACTCCTAGCAATAGTGAAGTCCTGTCACCAACATTTTATGATTTATGGTGCTCAAAGCTCTATCTCTTCTGCCTTAAGTTTTGTCCATCGTATCCTCATTTTTTCATAATCATTTTAATGGGGGGAGGAGTAATTGGCAGATACAGCTTTGAAAAGTGTAAAAAAAGAAAAATCAGCATTTTGGTGTTCATACCAGTGTGTTCCAAGTAGTAAATCAGGGAAGTGAGGCAGACCATTTGCTTCTCGTTCACTCTTGTTACGTCATCTCTTTGGTGCTTTTCCCACGGAGGGTGTTGAATTAAGTGAATTGCTCTGAGACTCTTAACTGTAACCATGTGTGTGTGTGTGTGTGTGTGTGTGTGTGTGTGGTATATGTTTATGACTGTGTGCATATGTGTGGTGTATGTGTACATCTGTGTGTGTGTGGTATGTGTGTGTGTGTGTGTGCATGATGTGCTTGTGGAGGTCAGAGGGCAATCTTGGGTGCTGGTCCTCACTGTTGATTGTGTTTTAGGTGTCTTTGGTGTTTGCAGCTGCATGTGCCAGCCTAGTTCTAGGAATTCTCTTGTCTCTGCATCCTGCCTCACTATAGGCACAGCGGGATTACAGACACGTGTGCTTTTCCGGGATTCCTGGAGATTTGGACTCAGGTACTGACATTTGCAGACAGTGCTTTGACCTCCAGCCCTGGGTTCCTCCTGTTTTCCTCTTCTTCCTCCTTTTGTAAGATCTGCATCTTCCTTTTTTATTGCTACCTCTGTTGTCCCACTTGAGTAAAAGAGGGTGGGTTGGTCCAGTTATCCAGGCCTGTAAACTTTAGAGTTTCCATTTTCAGAAACTCCTAACTGGTACTTTAATTTATTATTATCATTGCTGCTACTACTATTATTAGAAACAGGGTTATTATTATTAACAGGGTCTTGCTATGTAGCTTTGGATGACCTGGATCTTGGTATGTGGATCAATCTGGCCTTGAACTCACAGAGGCCCTCCTGCCTCAGGCTCCTACATGTTATGATTAAAGGCATGTGCCACTACTCCTGGCTCTAATGGGTACTATTTGATTTGACAAAATTCTACTCAAAGGAACTAAAGAGTATTACAGTCTGAGACTTGCTTTTGTTTGTTTAACTCCACTTTTTATTTTTTATAATTAATTCATTTTATATCCCCATTAGAGTCCCCTCCCTCATCTCCTCCAGGTCTCTCCCTCCCCCTTCCCCTTTTTTCCTCTCCCCTAGACTACAGAAAGGGGGAGCCCTCCTCCCCTACCATCTGACCCTAGCCCATCAAGTCTCATCAGGACTGCCTGGATCCTCTTACTCTGTGACCTGACAAGGCCACCCTGCCAGGGGGAAGTGATCAAAGGGAGGTAACAGAGCCCATGTCAGAGATAACCCCTGCTCCCCTTACTTGGCCACCCACATAAAGACTGAGCTGCCTATGTGCAATATCTGAGCAGGGTTTCTAGGTCCTCTCCATGTATGGTCCTTGGTTGGTGCATCAGTCTCTGCAGGCCACCCTGGGCCCAGATTTGTTGGCTTTGTTGGGGGAAGCTACTGTCCCCTCCGGGTCCTTCTATTCCCTCACTCTTCCCTAAGACTTCCCGTTCTCTGCCCAAAGTTTGGCTGTCTCAGCATCTGCTTCGATCACCTGCTGAGTGGAATCTTCAGAGGACATCTAAGGTAGGCTCCCATCCTGTTCCCTCTCCTCAACCACTTCCAGTGTCTATTCTATTTGCCCTTCTAAATGAAAATTAAGCATCTTCCCTAGGGTCCTCCTTGTTATTTAGCTTCTTTAGGTCTGTGGTTTTTAGTATGGTTATCCTGTGTTATATGGCTAATATCTGCTTATAAATGAGTATATAACATTATATCTTTCTGGTTCTGTGTTACTTCACTCAGGATGATCTTTACTTGCAAATGTCATCCTCCTTCTCATCCAAGAACACATCAAAGATATCATCCACCATGACCAAGTAGGCTTTATCCCAGGTAGCAGGGGTGGTTCAGTATACAGAAATCCATCAATGTAATCCACCATATAAACATATTATAATCATATAAACATATAATCAGTAGGATTAACATATAAACAAACTGAAAGAAAAAAAACTCACATGCTCATCTATTTAGATGCTGAAAAAGCATTTGACAGAATCCAACACCATTCATGTGGAGAAGGAGGAGGAGGTGGAAGTGGTGGAGGAGGTGGAGGAGGAGGTGGAGAAAGAAGAAGTAGTCACCTTGTGGCAAACCTCAGGAGAAGACATCTTGGAGGCTGGCACATGTCTTCCCTGGGGCTCTTGGGATGCAATTACTGGGTCAAGTAGCCATCTGAGCTGGGCCCTATGTTCCCTTTTCTTCCCTCCTCCCCTTCTGAATTTCTGCAGCACAGTGATCATGTTATATTCCACTTTTTAAAAAAATAATGATTGCATTGACAAAAATCATGTTTTGGGCTCCTGAAGATGAACTCGTGCCTTTTGAACCTCTTGGGTGTAAACAGGAAATAACAGCCACACTGAATCTGCTGAGAAGAAGGAGCAGACCACAGTTCTTTGTGGCAAATGTTTGTTGTTTCTGTGGCCATGGCTGTTTCACTGGGGAGAAGGGAGCCTGTAAAATTTGTAAAACGTTAGATGAATTTCCCTAGTGATGGTGCTGCTTTGAGATGGAATCTGTTTGCTGCAGTTCCTGAGCTCAAGTGATCCACCCACTTCAAGCTCCTGAGTGTTGGCATTACAGGAGTGTGCCATGGTGCCTAGCTTCTGAATGAGATATCTGAACACTAGGCTTAAAGACTGTTGATAAATAATAACGAACAATTGCTCTTTCTAGAGGTTGACAGTAATGTGACCATAAACCTGGAAAAAAAGAATTGGTTTAGAAAACCCTTTTAAACAGATCAGCACAGTATTGGCTTTCTAAACCCTTGCTGGAGGACATCTGTGGTGTTTTATAGCCTGCTAGCTAACTTTAGCAGCTCTGCTTTCTGCTTGGAGAATTAAAAACAATTTTCATTCTTCAAGAGAAAGCAGTTTCTTTGACACTTGTACAGCTCTTCCTATGGACTTCTTATCATTAGTGGCACCAAAATATGCAAACTTTCAAATGAAAGTGACAGTTGATCAAGAGCGTGTTCCAGCTGCCTACCTCCGGCCCCACTCCCTGCGCCATGCCTCACATAGCCCATGTTCAGCATGACTGAGCTAGTTCTGTCCCATGGCTTGTCCTGTGCTTTTCTCCTTTCTGTGAGTATCATGGTTTTCCTTAGATTGCTGCTTATCCCCACTTCTAGTGGCCACCCATGTCCACCCCACCGGAGCTTTGCTGAGGGCTCTCCAGTGGCTACTGGCAGTATTACTCTCTTTATCCACGGCACTCATATTCAGCTGTGCTCATATGGTTTTCACAGCTGGGTTCTAATAGCTATGGTGGTCCAAATGATGAGATCTCTGACCACCTCCATCCTGACACAATAGGTACATGACAAGTGCTTCTTGGGTAGAAAAATGACACAATGGATGACAAAGAACAGACTGTTGCACACAGTTCCTTAATGGCATGGTCCTTTGGATCCCAATTTACTCTCTTCCAGTTAACCAAGGAGAGGCAAATTTTGAAGCATTCACTTGTACTTTTTGTCCTATGAGCCATATATATATATATATATATATATATATATATATATATATATATATATGTATAAAATTTGTGTGTACTTTGATACTACCCCAGACATGCTCATATCAGGATTTTAAAGAGGGTTATTTTAAAGTATGCATCTGTGTGTGGGAACTATTTGGTAAACTATAACCTGAACTTCAGATCCTCTTGCGTGTACCTCCTCCAGAGTGTGGGGACTGCGGGTGTGTGGTGCTAGGCAGGCACTCTGTCAGTTGGGCTTCATCCCCAGCCCCGTGTGGTATTCATTTTAAGGTGATTGTTTTCATGCTGGAGAAGCAACACTCTTCTCCACAGACAAGAAACTCTTCTTAGAAGGTTCTCTGAGTAGAATACGGTGTTGCCGAATCTTAGGAAGAATTGCTTGTGACCACCAAAAATGATTAGTGCTAGGACTCTGTGTGGCTTTGTTTCATGTTTGCTGTAACTGACTGTAGTTGTTTTAAGACAAGGTCTTGCTAAGTAGCCTTCACTGACCTGGAACTCACTACGTAGAGCAGGCTGGCTTCAAGCTCCTCCTTCTCTGCCTCCTGAGTTCTGGGATTGAAGGTGTACATAACCATGCTTGTCCTGACTGTGAATTTTTAAAAAATTATATTCATCTCTGTTCTTTCAGTAGTTAATTCTCCTCTTTCATCATTTGGTCCTGGGGACTAAACTTAGGTCCTTGGGCTTGGTGGCAAGCACCCTTACCTACTAAGCCATCTTGCTAGCCCAGGACCATTCGTCTAATCATTCAAATTTAAACAATTTAGAAATTACTTCAAGATTTATTTTAAAAATATCGGCTCACAAAATGTAACTCTTGCACAAAATATAAAGTAGAACGAGCCTTTAAAAAACAGAATAGAATTTTTGTAGTAGGACATGTGCAGACCCTTACATAAGAGAAGTTTCATCCCTGTTCTGAAGGGGGAAGGGGCATTTCTCCTTTGTGAGCGGTAGGCGTGGATAAGACTGCCAGCCATGGCTCTCCCCCTTGGCGTCCACTAACAGAAGCCCTGAGGGTGTGGAGCTGAGCTCTTAGAATTACTAAACGTTTGCTGGGCCTGGCACAGAGGGTTGCTCTTCACCCACAGGCCTACACAGCCTAGAGCCTGCGGTTTTTTAATGTTAAAAAGAGACTTACTTATAGAGCTGGAGGTTGGGGGGGAGGAGGCGAGGCGGTCTGTTCAGGGACTCTAACCACCGCTTGGATTTCTCTAGACCTTAAGGATCAGGGACAATAAATGGATGCCGTGTGAATATCAGGTGGGGGTTCTAGCTATTGCCAATGTCTCTGCTGTGTCATCATCACTCTGAGTAACTCCAAGAGCTGTCCCTTCTTCGTTCCTAGGGTTGCCTTAGCTGGAATTGAATTGTCTTCCTGTGAGTTATAGGCACCGCTTTCCATGACTCTGACCCTTCATGGGACAATATTAATTATTAGAGACATTAAATTCTAAAAGAACTCAGAGATGCAACATCATTAAAAATTGCAGAGAAGCCCAGCATGGCACCACACATCTGCTGTCCCACTATTCTGGAGGCGGCCGAGGCAGGAAAATCTAGAATTTGAGGTTAGCCTGTGCTACATAGTAGTTTCTAATCCAGATTGGGATACACAGCAAGACCCTGTCTCAAAATCAAATGCACAGAGGTTGCAGAGATGAGGTCCGCTCTAATCAATCTCTGCAAGCAGGGCTAACGGTTTAGCAGACGCATTTTTGAGTGGGAGAAAGAGAGGCTGGTCAGAGTGGAGTCTGCAAGCGGGTATTGATAGCGCTCCGAGCTGCTGTGGAAAGCCACACAGAGTTCTCTGTGAAGTACAGTCCCTGATTCATCACTATATTAGCATTTTGTAAGTCAGGGATTCTGCTGTAAACTGTCACGTGCTGCAGAATGCATTTCCTAGAGCGTCTACATGTTCCGGAGAAGCACATCCTTCTTCTAACTAGCCTGAGGTGCCATGCACTAACACACACCACCCGGTGCTCTGTATGTATGCATTGGGGACTCTCTGGGAATGGGAAGGAGCTGGGTGGCTGTCCTCTTCTGGTCCATGTTACATTTTAGGTTGGGAAGTGCCACATGAAAAAATAGATTTTTAGGGTTGATTGAGGAAAAAACAAAACAAAACAAAAAACATACTTTTCTATGGCCTCCTAGCCTGTTTCCTCAGACATAACCAATTTTGTTGCTCGGGCTGTAATATTGAGTTGTTTGCAAAAACTTCATCTTCACTCCTTTTGCACTCAGAGAGGAGGTTATGACCAATTCTAGATATGCCAGGAAATGTGAATGTGATCAGAAAAATGGCTTGTTCACACTTTAGTTAGGGAGGTTGACTAGGCACAGTGAATCGTTCCTGGAACCCCTTAGGAGGACAGCGACAAGAAAAAAAAAAATAAGGGAAGGAAGGAAAGAAAAAAGGAAGGAAGGAGGAAGCTGATTTCTCTTCTCCAGTGGGCTAGAGTGCAGATATAGGAGCATCAGCTTGAATCTTCTGAAGGTAGATGACTCTCTAGAAGATGGGGAGACAACTGGATAGATGGAAGTTGTTCCCAGATAATCTTAGGGGCCCTCAGCAGCCCACCCACTGGAGAAACAAGCTCCTCTTTGTCCGTGCCCCACAGTGTTTGGGGCAGCATTGTCCCAGCCTTATCTTCTGTTCGCCCCAGACAGAGTCTTAATATCTCAGATTGACAGAAACTTGAGCTTCTCGGGCCTCAGCCTTCTGAGTGTTGAGCTGACAGGTGTGTGTCACAACACCTAGTGGCCAAGCAGAGGTCTCTGGATTGTGGAGATTGAAACACCGTGGGGGTGGAGGCTGTTGGGGGCTCTCGGAGTTCTATACAAGCCTCCACGTGGTTGCCCATGACCAACAGCTGATTGAAAAGAACAGCCAATACATATGGGGATGTGGTGCACTTTACACAGCAGAACAGTTTGCCACAGGCTCACTGACTGATACCTGTTTTCTTTCTAGCTAGGCTTTGCCATCTGGCCTTTCCTGATTAGACAGAAGGATGATTTCCTTCTATCTATTTACGTTTGTATTGGTTTTCTTACTCCTTGGATGCCTATCTGTCCCCTGGCATTAGGGCTTTCTGTATCTCTGTGCTATTACCAGCTTCCTCCTTCCATGTATAATCTCTTTCTTTGGGCACTGTAACTCTAAAAAAGCAGTTTTCATAGCAGCTGTAGATTTGGGCATATATAATTTTTTTTATTTGCTGGCACAAGCACTTGTAGTTGTGATAAATGAATGATATGTAAGAAGATAGCTTTCGTTGTCCGCATTAGAAATGATGTTGATCCAGAGCGAGGGTTGATAGGGAAACTTTCTCTGTGAAAGTCTATTCAGTCAACAGTTTAGGAACTGCAAACAATATACATGAACAGGCAAAGGTGTGTTCTAATAAATTCTACTTACAAAAAGAAACAATAGCAGATGAAATTCAGCCCCTAGTATACCATTTTCTGACCTTTGGTCTATAGACTCTCCACAGTAGCAATAAAGGTATGCCAAAAGATGAATTTGGACCTAACAACTCAGTCTATATGTAGAAGGATGACGTAAGTAAGGATAATGAAGGAGATATCAAGGTTACTACCCACGGAGCTAGAATTATAGGCACTGGTAACAGGAAACAAGGTGAGAAAATTCTGTGTTCTTAGTTCCATGATTTTTCTCTCTTGTGAGATGGTTCTGGGTCTTAAAAATGGATCAAGCAATAACTCTGCTCCTCTTCTTCAGGAAGACACTCAGGAGCCCACAGAGATCTATTGGTCTGTCAACCACAGGCAGCTTTCAAAGTCAAATACAGGGTTTTAGTTTTGAAGGTAATATGGGCCAGGCCTTGGGGTGTTACATGTCGCTTCAGCTCAGATTCCATTGAATATTTCATTGGATGTGGCACATGGCTACATTTAGCACAAAGGGCTTTTGGGGTAGGCCTGACCAGGAGAGACACCCCAGCTAAACCTGATTTCTGTGGAGGAAGAAGGATCAGATTCCAATGGAAATTCAGCTATATTTCCCACAATTCTGTTGACCAGGATCAAGATAACTTTATTTTGGGAGTGCTCACTGAATTGCAGGAAACAGTAACAGGAAAACATGATTTCATCCTGAACAACTAAAAAGTTAATTGTGAGGAGTCAGCATTTTTAATTTGTCTGGAACAGGATCATTTGACATCTTGCTGGGTTCATTATACTCAGCCCTCCGGGCAGAAACTTAATAGGAAAGGGAGAAGTCTTCCCAGGATACGCTAAGCTAAAGAAAAGAGAGAGAAGCATTCTAATTGTTCTGTCAGCATTTGAGGCCAGATTCACATTTATGAGAGAACCCATGAGGAAGAAGAGGACAGCTGAGGAAAGATGTCCAGGCTGCAGTTTTAAGGGATGATTTCCTTTAGAATGATTGTGATTAGCAGGTTCATGAACAATAGTCAATGCTAGAGAAACGTCATAGATTCTACTGTGTGAGTTTAATGACATTTCAGTGGTGTGAATATAAGAAATCAGCTATTTAGGGTAATGATACTGTCCTTTAGAATAAAATGGAGGAACCTGAGGCTAACCTCGTGCAGTTGGGGGATATATAGACAGAGATGTGTTGACTTTGTATATTTCTTTAACACATTGGCTCAATCACATCTTCGTCTTAGAAATATGATTTTTAATTCTGACTTGTCAAGCTTGGGTGTTGCTATGGATCAGTATTAGAAGGGTAATCTTTTGATGTCAGAGGGTTTGCCATTTTGTTTCTTTTCATGGTGCTTTAGCATAATTGTTTTACTTAAAGAGACAGCGACCCTGCTGTAGAACCTTGTGTGTCCTTGGACTTCTATATTAACCAGGCTCACTGGAAGCTTTGTCCTAAAGAGCTAACATATGTAATATATACATATGTTTTACCAGAAGTGCACAATATTCTGTGCTAGACACAACTGTTCCTGGCTGGTAGCATCATGGTCATGAATGTTCAAAGGAACCGAAGGCTTCCTGTTCATACCCTTCACCGTAGAAGGCTGACCTGGCTTGATAAACATGCACTGACCATTGGTCTAACCATAGGACGCTCTTCCTGAGGGAAGAGAAGTACGCCCTCATTATATCCCAGCAGGATTGCCAGGCCACATTGGGGTGTCGTGTCTTCTTATTGAGGCAGTACTTACAGAAAGGACATTAAGAAGTCACTAGTGGACATGGCGTCCTGGCTGTTTTCTCTATTGTTGTGATAAAATACCCAACAGAAGCAAATTAAGGGAGGAAAGATTTGCTTTGGCTCATGATTTGAGGGGACAGCCCATCCTGTCAGGAAAGCTGCAGCGGCAGGAGCATAAGGTCTCTGGTCACGTTGCTTCCCTGCCAGAAGACAAAGAGTGATGAATGTTGATGCTCAGCTTATTTTCGATATTTTAGACAGTCCTGGGTTCCCACGCTGGGAATGGCCCCTCCCATGGTTAAGACAGGTCTTTCCATATAATTAACCTAAGACATAATTTCTCACAGGCATTCTTAGAGGCTAAACAATCCCTCACGGCTGATTCTAGAGGCTGTTAAGTTGACAGTTAACACTAACCATCAAGATGGTGAATAAGATGTTCACAGTTCATATAGGAGGTGATTAAGGAACGAGATATTTTTCTGATGGTTTTAATCATAGAATCCAGGCTGGTTGTGAACTCCCCATTCAACCAAGGTTGTCCTTGAACTTCTGATCTTGTGCCTCCACCTCTTGAGTGCTGAGATTCCATTCATCTACTCTCATACCACATTTGTACAGTATTGGACATTAAACCCAGGGCTTTGTGCATGCTAGACAAGCCCTCTATCCACTGAGCCACATCCCCAGTTCAAGATATTTACATTCAAATATCTGAGAGACTATCATGTGAAAGTTTATTTCTCTTGAAAACATTGTACCTAACTGAAGAAACCTTTCTCATGACTGGGAAGAAAGGGTAGGCAGAGTTCAGTTCAGTTTAAGAGACCATTTATACCTATTTTGGCTCTTGGCAGCTTAGACTACAGGATCTGTGTCACTAGAAGTACTCAGGCAGAAGCTGTGAACACCATTAGCATGGCAGGAGGCTGGTGCTGGAGAAGCCACGGGCATCCACACCTGAAGCGCCTGCCAAGCAAATACACCAGAACCAGGAAACAAAACCAATTGTCTCTCAAGGGTCTCCCCAGTATTCTCTGTTAAAAACAAGACTTAGAGCTCTTCAGTAAAGGAACAGGACTTAAAAGACTCAGATCGATTTAGACAAAGCAATCAAGTGAGGTAAATTTGGAGCAGATGGGCAACGTGTTGATAATCACCAGAAGCAGACTAGGACAGCCCTTGTGTTTCACTGAAGGTGGCAGCTTCACTCAAGCATGGCTAAGCTGTCTAGGCTGTAGAGGAATGTTAATTCAGAACATGGCTGTTCTGGCAAGAGATCACTTCCAAAGACCTTCTAGGTCTGTGTGATCCGGCTGGAACACAAACACGCCTTTAATCCAGTGGATAAAGGCAAGCAGATCTGAGTTCAAGGTCAGCCTGACCTAGAGCAAGTTTCAGGTAAAGAAAAGCTTAGATCCAGGCATGGTGGTCCAGGCCTTTAATCCCAGACGTTGACGGTAAAGATAGTTTGTAGAAGGAAACACCAATGTTTGAAAGTGATGTCTAATTGAGAGGCAGAAAAAGTAACAAATCAAAGAAAGATTTAATAGTATAGTGTCGCGACCGGCCTTTGCCGATAAGGACGACGCAACAACCGAGGATTTCTTCAGCGGCAAGTTTATTGTACAGCTCTTTCTTGCAGATGGTGAAGGACCCAGACCCCGGGTTGTGCTCTGCTTAAATAGCCAACAGAGAGGCGTGTTCATCTGTAATTGGTGCTCCACACAAAACCCAATTAACATGTGATCTCCCATTGGAGGATCACACAATCCTTCATTAGCATAAGGCGGCGCATGCGCAAATCGCGAAGCAATGCTGACAAGAAGCGCGAAAATGCTGGCAAGAAGAACCAGGAAGCAGGAAGCCGGCGCCATCTTGTAATGGCGGGAGCGGCTCCCGACAGTATAGGATATGCCCAATTCTCATGAGAAGAGAGAGGAAAGAGAAGCCATAGTGAATAAGTCAGCTGAAAGAGGAGTTTGAGCCACACAGCTGAGTTGAACCAGCTATCCCAGAGCTCAGTAAGAACAAGAAATGATGAGCTTATTCAGCAGCAAGTCTCAAAGGCTGAAAACATTCTAGGCCTGGGTTAGATTGTACGGAGGCTAGAGGCTTCCAGGGCTAGGCCTAGGTTAGCAGATGGAGGCAGCAAGCCTCCAAGACAACAACTGAACCAGGAGAATAAAGGTTATTTTTATGCTAGGCCAAGGGAAGAAGGAAGGAAGGCCCAGAACACGGGTAAGACACCGTAAAGGAGTACCTGCTCACCAGAACAGGAAGCAAAGAAGAAGCATGTTGCTAATTCATGACCTGGGATATAGTTCAAACACGGCCTGGATGAGTCACAGAGATACAAAAGAGTGTGTGAGGCTTAAAAGCCTGTAGGGGCATTAGAATGAAGACTCAGAGGATAAGGGTGAAATACTGAAAAGCCAAGAGGTTGGCTTGAGCAGTGGGATCTAGAACGGGGCCCTTAATTCTTAAAACTCTCATGTTCTCTGAGGTTCTTAGACCTCTGATGTCCATCAAAAAGTTGGAAATCACTGAATTTTAAGAGGCTCATTTCTCTCTGCCCACCCCTTCCTATCTGTCTTGCTGGCTGAGAAATGCTTCTAGGTTGCTCATAGTGGGATAAGCATTTTGCGGGGATAGGTTTGCTTTAGACATTTTTATTTGTATGAGGTTACTCATCTCTGCAGAACACTTGAGTTTAGGATGTTGTGATGTTTTTGTCCAGAGGCAACAAAACCCTGCTATGTGTAGCTGTTGCTTCAGCTGGTCTGCTATCAGCCTGTAGCCTGGCTTGTATATGAAGACCCATTTAATTAGTTTATTCTGTTTGGTGAGACTGTGCTGCCATTTAATTAGCGGAGTTGGAATGTCTGCCAGTGACTAGACATTGTAGTCAACAGTAGTTGTTAAGCCTGCAATTATGAGAAAACATCACCGCCAAACCTCTTTTAGGAATTACACAGCTTGGATGTACCTTTCACACTGAGCTGGTCAGTGGTTCTGTCAGTCACAGGCTGTGGGGAACCCAAGGCAACCAAGCCACTACTCTTCAGCCTAGAGCTTTAAGAAACTTTTTTTTTTAATTTAGATTTTTTTCCATAGACATCAAATGACTCATTTATAAAGCTATGAGGGTGTTCTTTGTTTGTTTGCTTGCTTGCTTGCTTGCTTTTTTCATTTCAAGACAGGGTTTCTCTGTGTAGCCTTGGCTGTCCTGGACTCCCTTTGTAGACCAGGCTGGCCTCAAACTCGCAGAGATCTGCCTGCCTCTGCCTCCCAGAGTGCTGGGATTACAGGCATGCACCAATGCACCCGGCACTATAGCATTGCATAGTTTGTAAAAATAAAAATAAGATCCATGAATATGCTGGAAACTTTGTAAACACACTAAATTCAAGGCACCATTCTCCCATGTAAGTAGTAACTCCACTGCCTCTGTTGTACTGAAATATATCATAAGAAAGAGGAAACCGTTGGCCATTTAGTTGATAGATTTAAAGCATTAGGAGAACCCTGGGGTGTTAATGGGTGTGGTATGACCTGTGATACAGGGACGTTAAAGGGTCGGGGTGTGAAACCAGGCATGGCTTTGCATAGTTTCCATGTTCCCTAGCTTGGCGTGGTCCTCCCTTTGGCCTCTTTTGTCTGTGTGTATTACGTACCTGAGAGCATCTTGGGAGTTAAGGAAACAACTAGAATGACAGGAACATCTAGAAGCCTGGCCTTGTTCATTTTCTGTTGTAAGTGAGCACACAAGCTGAGTAACACATAAAGAGTAAAGGTTTGTATGGTTCCATTCTGAAGCCTGGGTGGTCCGAATCTGAAAGAGTTACAGATGGTTGCCAGGCACGAAGGGGTGCTGGGAACTAAATTCTGGCCCTATTCAAGGGCAGCACCACTGAGCCATCCCTTCAACCCCTTATTTTAGTTTATTTATTCGTGTGTGCGTGTGTGCATGCCTGTGTGTGTGTGTGTGTGTGTGTGTGTGTGTGTGTGTGTGTGTAAGTGTACACAGGTATCAGTGAATATGTGGAGGTTAGGGGACAAGTTTCTGCCGTTGGTCCTCATCTTCCACCTTGTCCAGGCAGGGTATATCTTGTGGGTCTTGTCATTATGCTGCATACTCCATGTTAGCTAGCTCCAAGTCTCTGGCCCGTTCTCCCATTTCTGCCTCCCATGTACAGATGTTTGCCACTGCACCTGGTTTTTAAGGTGCTATTTTTTTCTAGCAATTGAAGACAGGCTTGCATTGCATGTGCTTTTACTCAATGAGCCGTAACTGAATGATCCTAGAAACAGCCATTACTTCTGAAAAAGCCCCTGTAGTTTCTTTTTTTGTTGTTTTGTTGTTGTTTTTCCTAACCTAAGTGAACTGAGGAGTTCTTGGTTGCTTCCTGGTTAGTGAGCCTTCCTTTCAAACATTCTTGTTTGATTTGGGGTCTGCTGTTCCGTACTGTTTTGATGAAGATGTAATGGGTTTGATATGTTAGTCCATCTGTAAAGTCCAGAGAGATGAATAAATGCTCCAGAATGGTGAGCTCCTGGCTGCCCTAACTGGATCTGGAGGTGATACAAGGACAGTCCTTAGAATTCTCTCTGGGGATAAGTTTCATTCCATCAGTTAGAAACAGAAGATAATGAATTCTATTTGTCTAGTTTAGAAAAAGGCAGCCCCCACCCTGCCCTTCCAGAAGAAGGAAGAAAGGGATGTGAGAAGGATTCTAGGTTCATGCTACAATTTTTTAATTGTTTTATAGTTTCATATATTTTTGTGATGAATTTTAGTCATTTTTTCACCCCCACCCTCCCCTCTTCTCTTACCTTCTCTTACCCTCTTTCTCCTTTTGGATCATTTTACTTCTTTTGAATGTAACCCCTTAAGTATTTAATCAGCGTTTTCTGCCTGGGCATGGGTGAGAGGTTAATGTAGACAGATCTTTCCAAGGGCCACATAAACATGCTTTTTGGGTGAGGGAGGGTAGGAACAGGAGACCTGGCCTTCTATAAGAACTCGAGCCTCCTGGTCCCCCTGGTCATTCGGACCTTAGCTGGGGGGCCATTCTGGGCTGTAACTGGTCTACTTGTAAAGATAAGTTGTATAATGGTTTGGGAAAACAAAGTTAATCAGCCAAGCAAGTGACTGTAGAGCTCATCTGTGGGCATACAAAAAGGAATATACTCCCAGGGGAGGTGGAAATAAGCATTTTTCTAGGCATGTTTATGTTTTGGGAGGCTAAGGAATCCCGTAGGCTTTATTTTCCCATCCTTAAGGACACACAGTTCTGAACACAACGCACACGCACACACACATGCCCTTACTTGACTAGGCAGATACAAGGCAAAATCCAGTTGCTCTGACCTCCTGCAGGTGAGGGCTTCTCACGGTGAGCGGCAGGCTTCCCTGTTATCCTGTGGCACCCAGAATCTTAGGCCCTAATTTGCTTTTTCTCTGTGGAAACAAAGAAGGTCGGTCATTTAAAGGCGACTGCTTTTTACTGATGTGGTTCATGTTGAGAAAAAGCAGCAGATGGCAACCTGGGGCATTTTCAATTCCGCCGCTAGCTCAGACTATAAGAAGAAAATAAAGCCCCATGATTATGCTGCATCGATGGAGCAAGTCAAGTGCGAGAATGTTGTGACGGCCATTTTCCATCTCCTCCACTGTGCTTGTGGCATAAACATTCTAGAAGAACTCATTTCAGTGGGACCTCTTGCTCATTTTGATGGTCTTGTGATGTATCAATCTACTCTAACCAGATTATCATAGAGTGGGTGGGCTAAAAACTGACATGGGTTTCTCTGTTCAAGGGGCTGGCACATCTCCAGTAAAGCATACCAGTGAGGGCCCCCTGCTTGGCTTGATGATGACCGCTTTCTTGTTATATTCTTTCCAATGTCAGAGGGACAGTTCTGGTGTTTATTTTAAAGGAACTAGCCCAGTTGCGGGGCCCACCCTATGACCTCATCTAAACCTAATTTCTCTCACAATCGCTGCCTCCCATGTATCATTCCATTGGGGATTAGGGCTTCAACATATGAGTAGGAGAGGGAGAATACAAGCATCCAGTGCCTAACAGAAGATGACTTCTGATGAAAGATGGCTGGTCCAGCAAAGACAACAGGAAAACATTGGGACAGAAAGACAAATAGCAGCATGTTCTGCCAACTATATATTTATGCGTACTGGCTTGAAAACATTTTTATCCTATATTTTCTGGGGGTCAGGAACCCATGCATGTTTTGGGGTTGCTCACTGCCTTGAAAGTTTGGCTGAAGTGTCACCGCAGAACTTCCAGGCCCTTGCCATTGTTGCTAGCAGGGTTTGGGGAAATGGGCTGTGGGCTTTGATTTCTGGCTGGCTGATGACAGAGCCCTACCCACAGTTCCTTGCCACTTGGGCTTCTGCAGCCAGGCAGCTCAGGTCTCCAAACCACCTTAAGGCAGCAAACAGAGGGAGTTGGTCAGCAGACAGTCATTTCATCACTCGTTCCATTTTCCATTTGTTAGAAGGAAGTCAGCGGGCCCCACCCACACCAAAGGGGAACAGGGAGCCCAGGAGTGGGAGTAGCAGTGGGCCTGGCAGAAATAAGGATCTTCCTGTCTCTTCATCTGCCCATCACACTGTTGAAACAGTGGACTCCAAAGAAAGGGGGATTTCTGTGGGAATCACGTGCTAGGAGAAGGAAAAGGCACCAGCCCCAGGGGCATCTTGTCTCCTGGGGAGAGCTGTGACTCAGCTGTGACAACTTGTCAGACCATCTTGAGAGTTGATGCCGAAAGCCAGACAATGATGGTCAGTGGTCAGTGGGCACACACTGCTCCGAGAGGGCTTACACCTGTGTGTCCTTCGCCACCATTTACATCTTGGTCTTACTTCTGGACCCTGCAGATGGACTGGAGGGGGAGGGGTGTTCTACGGATCTCCTTGCGCCTCTTCCTCATGCGCCACATTAAATAATCCTCCTTTCTCTGCAGATGGCTGGCTGGACATCACTTGGGGCAGAGATTGTAGCCCCGGGTCTGATACCATCAGGAGTCCGGTCACTGGGAGCCAAGTGTTTCCTTTCAGTTGGCATATTTATTGAAACTATTATAGAAATAACAGAGAGGCCAGATGTACGTTCTCTCCAAGGTAACATTTTGTAAGACCGTAGTAGAGGTTGACACTGATAGATGTCACCAATCTTGGTGATATTTGTTTTTGTTTTGGTGATGTTTTGTTGTTGTTTGTTTGTTTGTTTGTTTTTTACCTTTTTCTTGTGAGCTTACTTCTCTACTGATCCCTGGCTTGTTCCTATGTCAACAATACTCCATGTCACAAGATCTTCCTATATCAAAGCTACTTCATGTTACAGGATTATTTTTGCAGCTGCCGACAATAGTCTGCCCCACAATTCCCATCCTGCGAGACACAGGGCTGAGATTCCACAGTAGCGAAGTGGTAGAAATGGATCAGTGTTCAACGCCCGGCAACCCAAACAAAGACAACACAAACACTTTTAAATCCTTGCTTACACAACAAGTTCCAGAACAGCCTAGGTTATGTGAGACCTGGTCTCAAGAAACCAAACCAAATGAAAAACATGAACTTCCATCCATGGCCTCCGAGTTCTCATCCCATTTCACCATCATTGCAACCTGCAGAATTGTATCACTGGAACCAGGCCTGGGCCTTTAAGAACAGGCCCCTGTGGAAAGTCCCTTTTCATCTATGGGTCTGTGGTATAGACAGAAGGTTTGGGTCCTTTTAAAAGGTAGATATTGTGTGCTACTTGAAGATGGGAACTTTGAGAAATAACTGGGTCACAAGTGAGAGTCTTCCTGGTTAGTGCCCTCACAGGAAGGGTCAAGGGAGAGCTTGTTCCCCCTCATCTCTGCCATGTGAGCACATAGCTGTGACCCTAAAAGAGCCCGCACTAGAACCCAGCCATGCTGCCACTCTGGGGGCTGCTCTTCTCTGTGGGTCTTAAATGGGATGTCTCCACCAAATCTCTCCCCTCGGGGTTCAGAAAATTTATTTGTGAGAGCTCGGCAAGTTCAAACAAAGGTAACCCTCACGTAAGTGATTTGGGGACAGGCACACTCCTCAGGGAAGAAGAATCCGTTAGGGGTGAAAGAGTTCTGTCCAAGGGCACACTTGAGAAGCTTTGCTTGTATGCAGTGCGGAGGGGGAGGGAACTCTCGACCCGTGATACCTGCCTGTCTTTATTTGTCCTGGTGACGGGTGAGTGGCAGATGTCTTCACCTGTGTACCGCCACACTCACTTAGGATGTGGAGAAGCACCTCCAACATGGCCTCTAGTAACTTATGGAACTCGTGACCCCAGGGAAGCCCAGACCCAAAAGTGTAAATTCGGAAAGGGTAAAACATATAGGATGGTGAGCAATGCTGTGCCTTGCAGTTCCCGAACTCAGCATCTGCGGGGTGGATCAATGCACCAATCTTTTGATTCCTGCTTTTCTTTCTGAGGCCTAGCCCCAAATTGCCTTTTAATTAACTTGTTTCCTAACCCAGTAATCAGCTTAATTAAAATGTAACTCCTTCCTGCTGGAGAATTCTACATGTCTTCATCATCATCATTTTATCTTAGTAATGGGACTTTTTTTTTTTTTTTTTTTTTTTTTTTTGGTCTCTATCATGGGTACTATTCCCATTGGATAACCTTTGGCTCCTAAGGCTCCAGAAAGTCCCACAGAGGTTTTTTTCATATATATATATATATATAATCTCTAGTCTATGTTGGGGCTGTGTTGTCTGTGGTCTGTGGCTGGAATCACTTATTACCCATCTCTGAGCAATCATCTCTGAGGAAGTAACCAGGCCCCAAATCTTACCATTTCCTCTTTCATCTAGCTCTGCCTTGTTTTGAATGTGTGTGTCAGCCTACTTAGATGACTTGTATAATTTTTTTCTAAAGAATTACAAGTGCATCTTTCTTTTAAGCTCCTGCAGCTTCAATAAAGAAAAAAAAAGAAATAAAATCTGTACTAATTCTATCACTGAGAAAGGAACTGCATGGGTATTTGGTACTTTCTTTCAAAGTTTTTTTTTTTTTATCTGCAAACATGTTCATATGTAACATTCTTAACAAAGCAGGCGCCAGAGCTGGGGGTGGCAGCTAATGTCTACAAACCTAGCACTTGCCAAGTAAAGGCAGGAGGATCAGGTAGCCAAGGTCATCTTTGGGTACCTAGGGAATTCTGGGCCAGCTTAGGCTACAGGATACCCGGTCTCAAAAGAACCAAGTAACAAGAACAAAACACGCCATGCACACACATGTACATATGCCCACGCACACACACACACAAATGTGAAAGCAAAAGCATACTGAAGTTAAAAGTATGAAATTACATTTTGTATGCCTTTTTTCCTTCCAAGAAAGCAGGAACAGGAAACAAAGTTGCAAATGATATCTCACATCTTTGATACAGCAAGTGCTTAAAAGTTTTCCAGAATTTGTACATGGATTTTATTGTTTTTGTTATTATATTTGTTCTTGTTTCCTAAGACAAGATCTCATATATCTCAGGCCAAATTTGCCTAGAAAATTCTGCCTCTGTCTCCTTAGTGCTAGGATTAAAGATATGAACTACCATACCCAGCTTGATTTTATTTTTGTTTATAAATGAATATAATGAACATTTGGCTGGCCAACCTAAAAATCCAGTGTCATGTTGAATTTTCTCTGATACTTACTGTACTTCTATCGATGTCCTTTGTCCTAACCATAGATTATGATCTATCTTTATTTACCATTATTTTTTGTTGTTTTGTTTTGTTTTCTTGCACAGTGGTCTTTCTGTAGAGCTCTGCTAGCCTTGAACTTGCTGTGTAGCCCAGGAAGCCAGGCCTGAACTCAAAAATCCACCTGCTTCAGTATTTAGAATGCTGGGATTACAGAGTGTGCCATCATAACTGGCAATCAACATTTTTAATTTGACCATTTTCAGAACAACAGTGACATTTAGATGTTCAACTTAATAGTCCCAACTTCTTCAATTCTTGATATAGATACTTTTAAAACAGAGCCACAGCTGACGTCAGCTCTTTCTGTTTATACTGTGGTTCGCTGTTTTAACTTAGAGTACTGTTGCACATCACAGAGTATCAGTCATATCTAGCCTTGTGCATTACATGTTTGTAGAACTAACCAAGCAAGGAAACCTCACCACACCCTGCACGGGGTAGTGGGCAGACCATGACTGCTTTTTGATACCTTTTGATAACTTTGATTCCAGATTTGATGGATAAGCAGTTTAGAAGTGAAAGTGTGTGATCACAAAAATCTTTTGGAATAGAAATTTGATGAGTACCTCTGTGTTTATACAATTATATTAATATTATGTAGTTGAGCTCTAAATTCCTCCAAATTATCATGCATCTTTCCTTGCATCAATAGCCTCTTGAAAAAAAAAAGTTTTGTTGTTAGGGATCAAACCCAGGAACTTGTGCATTTTAGGCAAGTGTTCTACCATTGAGTTACATCTCTAGTCCCTTGAAAACAACTTTAATGCTACATCCTGGCCAAATTTTATGAGATGGGTGTTTTAAGCAGCTAAGTGACCTGGAGGGGACTGGAGGTCCACAAGGAAAGCAACAGAACCGAAAAATCTGAGCCCAGGGGTCTTTTCTGAGACTGATACTCCAACCAAGGACTATTCATGGAGGTAACCTAGAACCCCTGCACAGATGTAGCCCATGGCAGCTCAGTCTCCAAGTGGGTACCCTAGTAATGGAACAGGGGCTGTCTCTGATATGAACTCAGTGGCTGGCTCTTTGATCACCGCCCCCTGAGTGGGGAGCAACCTTACTGGGCCACAGAGGAAGACAAAGAAGCCAGTCCTGATGAGACCTAATAGGCTAGGGTCAGATAGAAGGGGAGGAGGACCTCCCCTATCAGTGGACTGGGGAAGGGGCATGGGAGGAGAAGAGGGAGGAAGGGGGGGAGGAAGGGGACGAGGGAGGGGGCTACGGCTGGGATACAAAGTGAATAAACTGTAGTAAACTTTTAAAAAATGAGGCTTACCCTTCCATTGCTGGTGTTTGAGCCCAAACAGGCTACATTATGTGGTCTTTCTGCGTTTCATCTAGTGTTTTCTTCAGCACAAGAACTGTGGAGTTCGCTGAGCCTGTTGGCCAGTTATAGCCTAAAAGGGCTAGGGGAAGTCCCTTCCTCTCTCTGTTGTCTGCTTATCTGTACCTGCAGGAATGGGACAGCTCTCAACTGGCAGGCAACATGGCTCTGTTGTGGACAGTTCTGGGTGACATTCCAAGTGCTTCTCAGGGGCACCTACAGGGCCAGTTCTCTGCTGTCTGGAGGTGACTCCAGCATTGCTCATCTGTTGGCTTTTTCCCTTCCCTGTCTTGTGCCTCCCATTAGTCTCAAACCCTTGCTGTGGGCTCTACTTTCTGAGAAACCTAAACTAAAACTTATATAATAATTTTACCAGCCTGTACCCCCTCCCTCCCTTCTTCCCTTTTTCCCTCTCTCCCTCCCTGTCTTCTTCCTTTTCTTCCTCCCTCCTTCCCTTCTTTATTTATTTGTTGTTGTTTGAAACAAAGTCTTTCTATGTAACCTTAGCTGTCCTAGAACTCACTATATAGATCAGGCTGGCCCTGAACTCACAGAGATCTGCCTGTCTCTGCCTCCCAAGTGCTAGGATTAAAGGTGTGTGCCTTTTTGTGTTAGCTCTTCCTTCCTTTTGTGTTTATTTGTTTTGTTTTCTTTTTGAGAGTCCAACTGTATAACCCTCACTGACCTATAACTTGCTATGCAAACCAAAGTTGGCTTTGAATTTGCAGTGATTCTTCTTTTCCTGCCTCCCAAGTGCTGGGATGTGGCTCAGTGGTAGAACATTCTGCACAGGGCTCTGATTTTGATCTCAACGTCTTAAAAGTGTGTGTGTGTGTGTGTGTGTGTGTGTGTGTGTGTGTGTGTGTGCGTGTGTGTGCGTGCACGCACTTTATTCTGGCTTAGTTACTGCTCTATTTCCATGAAAAGATACCATGACCAAGGCACCTCTTCTAAGAGAAGACATTTAATTGGGAACTTGCTTGCAGTTTTAGAAGATTCATCCATTATCATCATGGCTGGAAGCAGACAGGAATAGCCCTGGAGCAGTACATCCTGATCCGCAGGCAGCAGGAAGGGCAAGACACTGGGCCTGGCTTGAGTTTTTGAAACCCCAGTGCCCACCCCCAGTGACACACCCCCTGCAACAAGGCCATGCCCCCAATCCTTCCTAAACAGTTCATCAGCTGAGGACTAAACATGCAAACATGTGAGTGTAAAAGGAAGCCATTTTCTTTCAAGCCACCACAGGGCTCGTACTACTGTTACCTGAGACATTTACAATAATAATGATAACAACTGACGTCATGGCATTGAGTGCTGAGCCCTTCACAAACCTGCTTGTCTTTAGTGCCGTGTCAGCTGTATGAAGGAGGTGCCATTTCCCCCTTCTGTAGATGATGTCACGCACCAGGTCACACGGCTCTTCAGGGTCAGTCTGGATTTCTATTCGCTCCGTCTTTGAACACTTCCTTTACTTCCAGGTCTTTGGGGGCCTGATATCCTTCCAGACAGGGTTGGAGGCACGGCTGAGTGGATTCGCAGTCACCCACCAGGCCCTGGGTTCCTCTTGCCTACATCCCTACAGGTCCTGGGAGACAGATGCCCTGGTTACCTGGGTGGTAAGGCCTGGTACCCCAAAGCAGATCTTTACAGAACACTCCTGTAGCTCACCAACCCAGGAAACCGCTCGTCATTGCATAGTATTCATTACAGGACGGTATGTGTCTGAATCTTTACTAAAATTTAGACATTAGTCCCGTTTGGACTTAGAACATACTGTGCATGTGCCCAAAGAGCCTTCTAAATGAAATTAACTAATTGACTAGACATAATGGGGAAATGTGAACTGGGGGCGAATGTTTGTTGATACCCTTTGGAGAAATAGTTACAAAGTTTCATATACGTGTAAATTAGAATTCAGTTTTGGTCATAACTGATTCTGTATATTAGTGATTTCACAACAGTAACTGGTTTCCTCTTTGTCACTGCTATAAAAAATCGGGAGGTGATCATGAGTGAAAATATTTATTATATTGATGGTGTTGTTTTTAGGATGATTTATAGTTGTTTCTTTGAAACAGGGTTTTAAGTAGTCCAGGCTGTATGTGTATGTGTATAGCCTAGGCTAACCTGAAACTCCTGATCCTCCTGCATCTACCTGTGCCGTCATTACAGGGCTGAGCCACCATGCTCACCAATGCCCTGCAGTCAACCCACGTTTTCCCTCCACACCCTAGAGAATTCTAGACAGCTGAGGCAAGTTGATTTTGGCTTTCTGAGTCACAAGACCACAGCTTGGAGAGACTGGATGACTTGCCTAAAAAGCAAAATTTTAACATCTTTTTTGCTGTAAGCCATAGGAAATCCACCAGGTTAGGTGATTCCCCCCCACACACAAATATTAATAGGTTGAATTGGTTAGGAAGGAAATATGGGATAGAAAGGAAAGAGTATGAGACTATAGGGAATTCTAGACATGATGACATATACCTGTAACCCCAACACTTAGGAAGTAGAGACAGGAAGATCAGGAGTTCAAGGCCAGACTCGGCTACATAGTGTCTTTGAGGCTAGCTTAGGCTACACAAGACTTTATTCCAAAACAACAGCAAATGAAAAACAAAAAACAAGAGTGTACTTAATTCTATAACTATTCTAAATTATACAGTCACCTGGAGTCTGGGTGGTTCGGAGAGTGTATATGACTCATTTTCCATCCTGAACCTGCTAATGTGAGAAACAGTGCTTAATGTAGCACATTGTAATGTACCACAGGGAAGTGTCCCAAGGCAGAGAAAAGGAAGGCGATGTAGCACTTTGAAATGCTCAGAAGAAAAAGCACATGGTTTTAAAGTGTTAGTATAGAATTACAGAAGGGACAAAGAACCCGCCAGTAGCTGTACACAAAAGGAATGAAGCAAAATTTATCCCCCAGGGTTTTGCATTATAGGAGAGGAAGGGAAAGAGCGAGTTATGTGCAGTATTGTCATTCTGGACTTGCTTTTGCGTAACGACAAGGCACAAGATTAGAATGTTCCTATCGGAGTTACTACGCAGGAGTGGCTAGATCCTGGTGAAGTGACACTCATGGATTTGTTACCTCTGTAGCTGATCCATGGGAAACACGGACATAAGTTAAGGTTTAGATCCTACGGATTTTATAGCATCAATAAATAGATTCGTGTTTTTCAATCACAAAATGAATGTATGCTTGTTGTAAAAAGAGAAAAATATAGAATACAGTGTTAGAAAATGAAGACAAGTTTGCTCATTATTTCTTCCTCTTTTCACGTCTGCTGTGGCAACTTGTAAGACGCGTGTCTAATGTGAACAAAAACGTTTATGAAGAATATAAAACCTGGTGTTTCTGGAAATTTGTGATAAAATATGTAAAAAATATTTATTGATAAATAGTTCTTTTTCTGCTTTGATGTTGCAGTAAGTAATGAAAAACAGAAAAAAAAAAAACAGAAAAAAAAGTGAGCCCAAATTTGGAAATGATCTGGGAGAACAAGGGAGAGGATTAGGGGTGAGAAGTAGTACCTCATTGTTCTGTGAAATGTGATTTTCCTGTTGGATACACTCTTTAAGAATGCATGGATCCTTACTACCAACTCGCACAAGAGATTAGATCCTAACGCTTTCCTGTTCTTTCAGTTATAAAGAATATTCAGGATTAGACTTTCTGTTGGTTAGTGTCTGCATTCTGAGACAATGCTGTCCCAAACGAAGCTTCGATTCTGGGGCTGAAAGTACAGCCCCCTTCTAAGATCACGATTTCTAGGTGGAATTACCTGTCGTCATTTGTGGCCCAAAAGTGTTAAGTGGAAAATCCCAAGAATAAACAGTTTATAAATTTTATATTGCATGCTATTTGAGTGACGTCATTTCCTTCTTGACCAGTCTCACAGTTCTCACACATACCAAATTCCTACTAGAAATTCTTACAAGAAGATATATAAAATATTTGCAGAGCGAGAGAATTTACTAGAAAAAAATCTCTATTATTCTCCAAAGACTGTGCATGTGCTCCTGTTTGGAAGGCTAGAAAAGGCTTTATAAGTTTATGATATTTAATATGTAGAAATGTTTAGAAACTGGCTCTCATAAGGCAATGTGTCTATGCATACCCGATCCCCTGCCTCTCTCTCTCTATCTCTCTCTGTTAAGACAGGGTTTCACTATGTAGCCCTGGTTGCCTTTGAACTCGCTTTGTAGACCAGGCTAACTTTGAACTCACAGAGATCCATCTGCCTCTGCCTCTGCCTCTGCCTCTGCCTCCCAAGTGTTGGGATCAAAGGCGTGTGCCTTCACACAATGAAGTCATGGGGAGCTGGGGAAATGGCTTGGCTTTTTACCCAGTGCTGAGCTTGGACTCCAGCCCTTAATGCTCCTGCAGCCAGCATTTTAATAACTGAGCTATCTCCCTAGCCCCGTGCACAGACACTTAAAAAAAAAACAAAACTATTTTGGGGCCAGTGAGATGGCTCAGCATGTAAAAAGGTATTTCTAGTACAAACCTGAGTTCAGTCTCCAAATCCCGTGGTGGAAGGAGAGAATCAATCCCTGGAAATTGCCCCTGACCTCCCATGCTTAGATGCTGCCACCACGCATGCACGTGCGCGAACACACACACACGTACACACACATACCATACACACATGCATACCTTTCCCACACATAAAAATAAATAAGCTTTTTTCCATTTTTTATTTTAATTTTTATTAATTACACTTTATTCACTTTGTATCCCCTATAGCCCCTTCCCTTCTCCCCTCCTAATCCCACCTTCCCTCCCCCTTCTCCATGCATGCCCCTCCCCAAGTCCACTGATAGGGGAGGTCTTCCTCTCCTTTCTTCTGATCTTAGTCTATCAGATCCCATCAGCACTGGCTGCATTGTCTTCTTCTGTGGCCTGGTAGGGCTGCTCCCCACTCAGGGAGAGGTGATTAAAGAGCAGGCCAATCAGTTCATGTCAGAGACAGTCCCTGTTTCCATTACTAGGGAATCCACTCGGACACTGAAATGCCATAGGCAACATCTGTGCATGGGTTCTAGTTTATCTCCATCAATGGTCCTTGGTTAGAGTATCAGTCTCAGAAAAGACCCCTGGCCCCAGAATTTCTGGTTCTGTTGCTCTCCTCATGGAGCTCCTGTTGTCTCCAGGTCTTATGAAATAAATAAGCTTTTAACAACTAGTTTCAGTCTCTGCTTGGGTTCCAGATGCAAAGCTCAAAGATAAAGCGGGTCGGCGGCCAGTTGCAGAGGTATTTCTCCATGGAAATTTAGTATCTGTTATTCCTTACTGTTTCAGAACCTTTCATTTAATACTACCTACCACTGTCAGGAGCTATTTTAAAATTTGACCTGAGACATACTTTAAGAGCATCTGTCTAGCTGTGTGTGTGTGTGTGTGTGTGTGTGTGTGTGTGTATGTGTTTGATATAAGATAATATAACCAGAGCTGGTCTCAAACTTAGTATATAGCCAGGGTGGCCTTGAGCTCCCGGTCCTCCTGCTCCCATCTCTGAGTGCTGTAATTACAGTTGTACCACCATCCCCAGCTCCTGAGGTTTAAAAGCTAAACCGAGAATTTCTGAAGTTACTTAGAGGACACAGACATTGGGAGGCAGCCCGGCTACCCTCTCCCGGTATCTTTTCAGTTGGCTGGTGCTTGCTAACCCCTGAGACCAGGCTGCTGTGAAGCTGAAAGCTTGAATTTGTGGGACTTGGCCAAGGTTGCCGAATCATCTTCTAGTGGGGTGTTAGAGAGCTGCAAGGACACCCCTGTTCCTCTGGTTCCTGTCCCCCCAGAACAGATATGGTATACTTTTCCTCCAACAGGTTTCTCAGGTAAGACCCCAGAAAAATGAGTTCTAGTTAGCACAGAAGTAACAAGATGTCATAAATACATGTTACTTTGATGGTAACGTTAGAATTGAGAAATAAGCTGTTAAGCGCTGGCAGTCTATGTACCTCACCTGTCTGCTATGATTGACTTCTCAAGTAGACCATGTGAGGTAAGTGTGTTTAACACACTTGTATTAAGGAGCCCCTGAGGGCTAAGTAGCCTGCAGAGCTAATATCGCAAAGCTTATGCTCACACCCGGGTTCAAAAGATTTTTTGTTCACGTGTATGGGTGGTTTGCCTGCATGTATGACTGTCTGTGCACCCTATGCATGCTTTGTGCCGTCAGAGATCAAGAGAGGGTGTTGGATTCCCTAGCTATAGAGCTACAGGTGGCCATAAGTTGCCATGTGGGTGCTGGGAGTCACACCCGGGTCCTCTGAGGCAGGATGCAGAGGGCCTGGGCCCTGCACAGGTCTAATCCAGATGCCGTCCCAGCTCTGAGAGCAGAAGTGGCAGCAGTGGACGAAAGCCCCCATCCGTAACCTGGAAGCCATCTCCAATTGACAACTGCCTGCAAAGAAAAAGTTAGTTTTCTCCAACAGAGTCCCAATGGATACACAAACACACTTAAGGGCAGACCCCATTCCAAGTCATATATGACCAACACAGAATGAACCCAGTGGTTCTTTGTCATTATGCCTTGTCTGGTATTTTCCTTAACCTCACGTATCTTTTGCTTCTATGTTATGGTTTACTGTTTTGTGTTTTTATGGGACTTGTGTGTGTGCACATCTGTATGTGTTTCTTATGCCTTTTCTTTGGCTCTTTTTTTTTTCTGTTTTTTTTTTTGTTATTGTTGTTGTTGTTCAAATTTAATTTTGTTTTGTTATTTTCTAATGAGAGGAAGAAAGATTGTGGAGTTGGGTAGAAGGGGAGGATCTGAGAGGAGTTGGGGGAGAGGAAACTCTGATCAGAGTGTATGGTATGAAAAAAAAAAGTCTTTTTTCAGACAAAACAAAACCTGGGTCCTTTGGAGAGCAGCGAGTTTTCTTGAGCCCTGTGCCATCACTCTAGCCCCCTGGTAGAACATTTTCCTTGCCATTCTCTAAACAGTATAATTTACATGGCATTCAGTGAACGCACTCACACTTTGATATCCTCAAGGGACCTTGGAAATAGTCCTCCCTCCCTGCCCCAGAAAACCAAGGGATGGATGCACTACAGTTAGAGCCCACTATTGAGTGGCCACTCTGATTTGTTTTCATGAATATGAACTTGGATCTTAGTACCAGATATTTCTCTAGGAAATCGTGACTGTAAGGAATGGCATCATATTATTTACAAAACAGGTGGTTAGTCATCAGTTCAGCTGTCTAGACTTACTCATGCTTTTAAAAGAGATGTCAGAGGCTTGCCAAACTCATTTTCATTTTTTCATTTGTTAGCTGGAGTTGAAGAATAACCCAAGAAGAAAAGGGTGGAGGTTGTTGTCTCCAGCTGTTATGTGAAAGCTGAGTTTACAGTTAAGAAGAAATTAGCACAAGTATTAGAGGTCTGATGTTAATTATTTGTGTCTCCAAGGATACTGCTGTTTTTAAGAAAGCCTGTGCAGCAGTCACACAAGTTCCTTCTGGACACGTTAAAGTGCAGCTGTGGCATTTTATGTTGGGATTAAAGCAAGTTGATTTCTTCTCTTATTAAGCACTTTGTTGCCTGGTGGTGGCGGCAGCATATGCCTTTAATCCCAGCATTTGGGAGGCAGAGGCAGGATCTCTGAGTTCGAGGCCAGCCTGGTTTATAGCCTGAGTTCCAGGACAACCAAGGCTACACAGAGAAACCCTGTTTAAAAAACATTTAAAAAAAAAGTTTACTTCTAGGGGCTGGAGAGATGGCTCAGAGGTTAAGAGCACTGAGTGCTCTTCCAGAGGTCCTGAGTTCAATTCCCAGCAACCACATGGTGACTGATAACCATCTGTAATGGGATCTGTGTCCTCTTTTGGCCTGCAGGCATACATTCGGGCAGAATACTGTATACATAATAAATAAATCTTATTAAAAATAAATAAATAAAGCACTTTGTTGGAGAAATATTTGTTAAACTTTGAGGAGTACGTAGAGAAAGGGGAGAGCCATGGGAATTACTATGTGAAAAATGCCAGGGATCCATGTGGAAGTACTGGGTGATGCTGTGAGAGCCTTCGGCCACAGGTGGTTGATCAAATCATGGAGTTAATGTGGATGGAGGCTGGTTGCTACTCTTCCTTTCTCACTCGTCCTCTCTCAAACTGTGGTTCCCTGGCTCACTTGCTCTCTCTCTCTCTCTCTCTCTCTCTCTCTCTCTCTCTCTCTCAAATTCATACACTATATTGTGGTCATGGTTTCTCCTGTCCTCTGGATCTTCCCCTCCCCTCTGGATCTTCCTGGCTCAGACTTCTTCCTCAGTTTCCAAAGTTTTGGGACTCCAGCTGTGGGCCATCATGGCTGGCAACACTTACAGTTTTTTCCCCTAAGAGACTGCCACTATTTCTAAGTTTAGCTTTTTGATTTGTAATAAATTTTCTAAAATGTATCCCCAAACCTGAATTATTTAAGTTTTCTGTGACTAAGAGAAGATGAGCAATGTTGATTGTCACATATTTGAAAGCAGCTTGGAAAGATATTATTGTTGAGAAGGAATGGACCAATCTCTGTGCTTACTTGAGTATAGTTTATGCTTTGGGGAGGACTTAGAGTCCTGCTTTTACTTCAGGAAGTGAATTTCTTTCTCTTTGTGCAGCTGTAGCATTTTCATAACCATGTTAGAATAGTTGTGGTGCCACATTGTAGATTTAAAGTCTTTTGTTTAGTTGACTTTTCTTTTTTGGGGGTAGTTCTCATTAGGAAACCCCAGCTGAAGTCAAACCTGCATCCTCCTGCCTTAGCCTCCCAAGTGCACGGATTGCAGGTGCATCTCAATTTTTTTATGTGTGTTCACCATGTCCCAGGCATGGTTCTAAAGTGCTAGAGAGAGAGAGTGGCAAGAGCCAGTCATAGTCTTTGCTTCTTGGAAGCTGTAGTGGGGAGAGGTCAATTAGGAAAGAAATGCATAGATAGTCTAATATCGATTGAGATGAGTGGGAAGATGGAACAGAGGAGGAGGCAGGGACAGGATCAGATAATCAGGGAAGGCACTGAAGGCCACTCTTAGATAATGATCGGAGCCAGTGGTTCGAAGACTCAATGGAAAGACCTTCCAACTGAATGGAAAATGTAGAGTCCCCAAGCAGAAAGGAAATTGTATATATGCCTAGGAGCGGTATAGCCGGATCTTGAGGAAGCGCTATTCCTAATTGCCTGAGAAAGCACCAGATTGATTTCCAAAGTGGTTGTATAAGTTTACATTCCCACCAGCAATAGAGGAGCGTTCCCCTTTCTCCACAACCTCTCCAGCATGTGTTGTCACTTGAGTTTTTGATCTTAGCCATTCTGATGGGTGTAAGGTGAAATCGCAGGGTTTGTTTTGAGAAATTGTATTTAAGGATGCTTCTATGGGCCAGGTGGTGGTGCACAACTTTAATCCCAACATTCAGGAGTCAGAGGCAGGTGGCTCTCCATGAGTTCCAAGCCAGCCCAGTGTCCAGAGCAAGTTCTAGGACAGCTAGGGTTATACAGAGAAACCCTATCTCAAATAATAAAGCAAAACAAAACAAAACAAAAAGAATGCATGTATGGAGTTCGTTAGTAAGCCCGAGTGCTAGCCAGGGTTGATTAGTGACTGTGACCTAGCAGTTGGGAGATGAGGCAGGAGGATTATCTTGGCTACACCCTGGGTTACATACAAACCCATCTCAGCAAACAAACAAAAAGAGGAAAATGGGAAAATAGGAGAAGAAAAAGCAAACCAGACGCTTTGAAGGCACAGAGTAAAGGAAGGAGTTATGGAGGATGAAAAAGTCCAGGAGGCTCCCTAAAAGGAGGCAGCCATTTCGGTTTGATTCAAAAAGGGTTATTGAGTTTCTAGCAAAGGGTAACAAGGTCTGATGCTGATGCTCATTTTGTTTTTGTCTGCTTGTTGCTGTCTATTTGTTTGTTTTTTTGAGACAGGTCTTTTCAGTGTACCCAGTCCTGGCTCTCCTGGAACTCACTTGGTAGACCAGGCTGGCCTGGAACTCACAGAGATCTGCCTGCCTCTGCCTCCTGAGAGCTGGGATTAAAATATGTGCCACCACGCCCATCCTGATGCTTATTTTCTGATGACCAAATTACTATTCTATGGAGAGTGGGCTGCAGAGGATGAAATCCAAAGCCACGAAGCCAGTTAGGAGGAGTAGTCAAGGGGAGATGGCATTGGCTGGAATCAGAGTGGAATAGAGGGAGTAAAAATGTGTTAATCTGGACTTTAGTTTTGAAGCACAACTGCTAGCCCTTGCTGTGTGAGTGGGATTAGAGAGCCATGATCCGCCTAATGGATGGTGGTAATACCACTTATGGGGGTGAGCACACTAGGTTAGGGACTGGTTCGGAAGAGAAAATAACTTGTGCCTTCTGCTAAATGGAATTTTTCTCCTTTCCCTTCATTTTTTTTTTGAGGTAGAGTCTCCCTATATTTCTTAGGCTGGCTTTGAACTCAAAGCCCTCAGCCATCTTCCATCAGCCTCGAAAGGGATGGGATGGCAGCCCTGTTTTCCATGTTTGACTCTTGAAAGGATTTTCTTGAGGGAGAAGGAGTTGGGTCCAGAGAGGTTAAAGACCTGGGTGCAGAGACCCTGCAAATGAAACCAGGGCTCCGGGGTGGGCAATCTGGACCTGTAGTCATTAGTCCAGCTGCTTGGCTCCATGGTTAGGGTCTAATAAAGCCAGGATAGGATGGCATCTGAGATGAAGCAGACAGGGGTGAGGTGGAAAGCCCTTTAAATTGTGAAACAATGAGGGGAACAGTTTGGCATCCTGAAAAGGGTGAATTATTTGTGGCCCTGTTAGGTAGGCCCTAGAGAAATTTATATCATGTTTCCTTCTTGATCTCCTTCAGTCAAAACTCAGTCTGTCCTGAGAACATTTTTTATTAATACATATTAGTTATATAAATTAATGAGGTTCACTGTGATGTCTGAGAAAGTCTGAAATGTTGGACTTTTGTCTAGCCTAGACTGTTCACTGGAATTTTGATTTGAGGACCATGGCTTCCTTTTTTTTTTTTTTTTTTTTTTTTTTTTGTTAATTTAATAAGGATAACAAAGAATGTTGTGGACATCTTTTCTTGTGGGTTATTTTCAGTCAGGTGATAGAGCTGCAGCTGTGTAAGTCATTTCTGGTCATGTCCTACCTCACCCCATTCCCGGTTTCCTGCTGCCTTTCTTGGCTCTCCTCGAATAGAAAATCACTTGTTATCTGGAGAGTTCCCCAGTGTCACCATTTCACAGGGCATATAGAATCCGTCTGAGGTCTCTACTCGAGAGTTTATTCCCTCCTTCGACTTTTCTGCCTCCATCTCTGGATGGAGGTCAGTGGCATTCCAGGATGGGGAACTAGTACCAAAATCTGTTGGGGGACTGATAAGTGATGGATGTCAGAGGCCTGTTCTCCCTTTATTATTTAATCACGTTAAAAGGAACGTTCTTAGACTTTCTTCTTGGTGGGCTGCTTTCAGTCAGGCGATTCATTTTTCAGTGATCCAAGCTGTCCCTTTTCCCCACGACAGAGCAGTTTCTTTATTATTTCTCTGTGTATTTAGATCTATAATGAAGGGATCTGTTAGATCCAGGTTTACCACGCAGGGTGCATATTGGTTTAAAATTATGTGATTGCTAAGGAAACCAAAAAATTATCTTTACATTGTTCTTCTTTGTTTCCCAATATGCAGTTACCTCATTCACTGTGCAAAGAGGTCTTTAAAAGTTGTGGCTGACCTTGTGCACGGATTTGAATAAATGGGTGTGGCCATACAAAGATTATTTGGAGGCTAGATACAAGTATGCAGGCTCAGAATTGGATACATAGATACATAGATAGATGGATAGATAGGTGATATAGATAGATGATAGATGGATAGATAAAATATCTTATTTAAGACAGTAAATGAGTTCTACTAATTTGTGTGTGTAATATAATTATTGGTTTTGAAAAATATCATGTTTAAATTTTGATGTTATTTTCAGACTTGAGACATCTATCTGTCTATCTATCTATCTATTTATCTATCTATCTATCTATCTATCTATCTATCTATCTATCTATCATCTATCCTTGGGATCGTGGGTGTTTGAGCCCAGGCCATTACATACGTTAGGCAGGTGTTCTCCCAATGAACCACATCCCCTCTATCTCCAGCCTCTTTTCTAATGTCTCAAAGAGTCATAATTCATTTTCCAAGGGCAATTTGATAATTTTGAGCAGCCAAATGTTATTAGCAACCAAGACTTTTCCTAAGCCAGTTTCCAGCTTGTATCTGACATCTTTTTAAAGTAAATCACATGGTCTAATGATAGGTGTGAAACACAACTGATTAACCCTGAAGAGAGTGGCGTTCTTGTGGGTATAAGAGCAAATTACAGCACTCATGCTGAAACTAGGGTCCCAGGCTGGCTTTGTGCAGCACAATAATTAGAGCATCCTCAAAAGGCGCGTATTGGAAGCACGCTGTTTCCACTGGGCTAATATTTCACTGCTGCCTTTCGACCAAAAATCTGAAATATAAATTGCTGCTCTGGCTTATGTTGATTTGCAAATCATGCTGGGGGAGCCTGCATGCTGGGGGGGCCTGGTGGGGCCGACTCGTCAGAATTGCCTCTTTCTCCTTGTAGGCATGATGCTCCGTCCTTACATGTTCAGCTGGAGCTAGGCAAGGAGCTAAATGCTGGGTTTGTGCATTTTACTGCACACAATCCATCTCAGAATGTACATGTGCAACCCACACATCTACCCCCATACATACTCACAGCCAGTAGAAAAACAGTGTATGAAGTTTAAATTACATACAAACACACGTTAAACGTGTGCCTTTTCGCTCTTGTTTTGAGATAGGGTCTGTATACATTGACCTCATTGTTCAAGGGGCCAGTGAGCTGGAAGGTTGACTCAGAGCACTGGCTGCTTCTTCAGGGGACCTGGCTTTGACTCCTGGCGTCCACACGGTGGCTCACAACATTCTCTAACTCCCGTGTTAGAGTGTCTGATGCCCTTGTCTGGCTTCTGTGGGCACCGGGCAGGCATGCGGGCACATAGACATAGAAGCAAGCAAAACATCCATGCACATATAAAAATAAGCAAATCTAAGGAAAAAAAATTCTTTGAAGTGAGAGTTTGCATGTGTGCACGCACATGAACACATGCTTCTGCACCGTCAGGGTCGGTAAGGTTAAGGACAGCTGTCTTCTGTATGGAAGACAACTTACGGAAGAGCTTTCCTTAGCTCTGTGCAGACCCTGCCACAGAATCAACCTCAAGGAAAGACGACCACGCTTCAGGAAGTCAGCCAGGGCACACACTCAGCCACTAACTGCAAATGCTGTGTGTGTGGGGGGGGGTGAAGGTTGTAGAGGGGCAGGGCTTTTGGCATGCAGCTTGCTGTTCTTCCTTTGACTAGTGCACCGGGAGAAGTGTTTCAGTCATTAGGCAGTTTTAAAGAAGAACTTGATTGAAACTTTCTATTTCTGCAATGTGTGTGTGTTATTAGTAAAAGCAATGGCATTCATTATAATATTTATTATAATATGACATTCATTATAATATTCATTACACAAACTTGGATACCTACCGCATGTGCTTATTAATTGAGCTATATCCACTTTAAGAAGTAAAAGCCAAGTATAGTGGCTCATGCCTTTAATCCCAGCACTTGAGAGGCAGAGGCAGGTAGATTTCTGTGAGTTCGAGGCCAGCCTACAGAGTGAGTTCCAGGACAGCCTGAGCTATATAGAGAGAAAGAGACCCTGTCTTAAAGAAAAACAAAAAACAAAACAACAGAAACAATAACAACAACATTGTAAAGTACAATACAATTCAAGTACAAACTCTCCTGCCTTAATCTTTTTCCTATAAACTCCATCAACTGCACAGCTGCCAGCCTACCTGGATATCTCCCCAAACCCTAAAGCCTCATATATTTGTCTAAGGCAGAACTCAATATACTTAAAGGGGGAAATGTTAATATAATGTTCTTTTGAACATTAAAAAAACTAGACAAACAAAAAAGAAAGAAAGAAAAATTAAAAGTAATTACCTGTTTTCCTTCCAGGTGCTGTTAATAGGTTATAATTTGAGAAATAAAATTCAAGGAAACAGTCTTAAATTAGTGTGACAGATAATGTTTGGTGGGACTCATTGCCTGTGATGTGTTTAACACCTGGTGTCTTAGTCACTCTTCTCTTGCTGTGAAGAGACACCATGACCAAGGCAACTTATAAAAGAAAGCATTTAATTGGGTGCTTGCTTATAGTCTCATAGAGTTAGCCCACGATCACGCTGGCGGGAAGCAGTGGTGGCAGGCAGGCAGGCGGGCAGGCCCAGCCCTGGAGCAGCAGCTGAGAGCCTCCATCTCATCTACAAGGTGGATACAGGGAGAGACTGGGCCTGGCAGAGGCTTTTGAAACCTCAAAGCCCACCACCAGTGACACACCTCTTCCAACAAGGCCACGCCTCCTACTCCCTTATAAACAGTTGCTCTAACTGTGGACCAAGCAGTTTATCTGCGAGCCTCTGGGGCCACTCTCATTCAAACCAACACACCCGGCCCGTGTAGGACACATGTGCAAAGTTCCCCTTTCATCACCCCTGCCATATAAGCTGAAAAAGAATCTTCGGGATTTTACCTTTCACTTTTTTTTTTTTTTTAATGCAGTCTTTCTTACAGGTTTTGTGTATGAAACCCTATGCAAATCCAAAGTACTACCAAGCACTCCATTATGGAACAGCAATGCTGCCTGATGGTGAGTTTCTTCATCACTTCTTTGGTTTATGGGCTGGCTATCTCGCTTCCATTCTTCCAAATAAAGTGAGAGATACAGTCTTGAGCTGAGCCGACTCTGCCCATTCCCCACCTACTGGTTGTGTTCGGCCTCCTGCTCCTCTGTTAGTATCCCGTCTCCAGTGACGCCTTTCGGCAAACTTTATCCAATTACCAGAGAAACTGAAGGTAAGTCAGATAAAGATGAGTCAGCTTCTTCCCTCGGGATATGAGCTCTTTATCTGTGTAGACACTGAGCAGATAATTCTGATGCTCAGTAGAAGCTTCTATGGACTGTTACGAGGCAGGAGGCCTGTAACGTATGTAATGGCAAACTGTAGCACAATACCGATACCATACAAATGTTAGGGGAGGTCTGAGATTCATGAATTCCATGTGTAAGCTGGGAGGGCAGTGCCTCTCCCAGACACCATAGGCTGTCAATCAAGAAGCCTGTGCTGGGTATGAGTCACCCTCCCCCTTTAAAGCTTGATGGTAAGACCCCGCTGCCCAAGACACCACACACCTGAGTCACAGCATGTGGAGAAATTAAGCTGATAACCAAACTGGAAGCTTCATTTCTACTGGGTAGCTTTCATGGTGCCAGAAGGTTCTGTTTATAGACAGGGGGAGGAAACTTTTCAACATTCTTACCCAGTTGTGAACGTTCAACCTATAATAACCACTGGGCTGGCAGTATATGCCCAGTGGTACAAGAGTGGCAGGAATGTTATGGGAGTTACCACTCACTTTCTGATTGGGTTTAAAGCCCATTCCAGAGCCAACGACCTAGCCTATCATTTTTATTGGTTTTTGTTGTTGTTGTTTTGGTTTTTTGTTCTGTTGTGGTGGTTGTTGTTGTTATTTTGTTTTGAGACAAGGTAGCCTTGGTTGTCCTGCAGCTCACTATATAGAGCAGGCTGGCCTCAAACTCATCACAATCCAACTGCCTCTGCCTCCCCAGTTTAGGGATTAAAGGCATGCACCACCTTGCCCTGAAAAGTGAGTTTTAAAAAGAAAAAAAAATGCATATGAAATTGGAGGCGGGGGTGTGTGTGGAGGGGATAGAGGGCAATTGTAGGGGAGGAAATGAGGGTGAATTTGACCGAAACACATTATATGCACCTATGAAATGCTCAATAAAATACTTAAAATTCTGTATTTTATCTTATTTAAAAATACTTATTTCATGTGTCCATGTCTGTGTGTGTGTGTGTGTGTGTGTGTGCCAGAGTGTATGTAGATGCACCCACTATGTGCATGCGGGAGACCATGGAATCAGAAGAGTCATTGAATTCCCCAGAACTGGAGTTACAGACCATGTGAGCTGCCAGCAGGGTCCTGGGAAACGAACCTGGGTCTTCTACAAAAGCAGCCAGTGTTTTAAACCACTGAACCATCTCTCCAGGTTAAACCCTTCTTGTTTATGTTTCACTATGTATATATATTTTTTTATCTTAACAGAAATAACAGTTAGCTATAGACATGGTCTTCCCTTGGTAACACTCACTCTGCCGTCCAGAAAAGAGCGCTGTCAGTTTGTAGTAAAGCCATTGTTGTCAACAGTAGGCTCGTTCCTTCAGGACTTAAAAAAGGAGGATAAAGGCATCAAAACTGCAGCCATCATCACAGCAGGTGTGTATCTGGGTATCTTAGAACTCTGTGTTCTTTCTCTTCTCTTCTGCGCCTGTGTCCTGATTCTTCACTTTCCTAGAAAGAATTTCATTATATAATCAGTTATACAATTCATTATGTAATCAATGGCTACCCATTATGGAGTCCTTCCTTTTTACATACCAGTATTATTAAGATAGTAACTCCAAGGCAGCATGGTGGTGCATACCTATTATCTTAGTACTTGGGAAGCTGGGACAGGAAGATTGAGAGACATAGCTTGGGCTATGTCGTGAGACAGTGTCTCAACATAAAACAAAGCAAACAAAAAGAGTGTCCCAACTCCATTGAATAAAAGAAGATAAAATGAGTTTAGTGTAAATTCCAGTTATTTATTTTATAAACAGCCAGAGATTTTTTTTCCTATGAGAAATTTTTAGTAGAATGGCATTAGTGTATAATTTTCAGCAAAATTTGAATAATTGAGAATAAAATATATTTTATACAATTAAAATAGCCAGTGGAAAATGAACATATAGTGAACTAATGTTTGTTATAAAGCAATTACAGTTAGGAATTTTTTTCATAGAATTAGTCCTTAGGAAAATATACATTTTAGTATCAGGAGAGTTGGATAATCATTTATGCATTTAAGTGCATAATATGAACTTTATATTTCCATTGCATGAAATGGTTTTAGGCCAACTGCCCTTAAAATTGAAAAAAGAATTATTTATATCAGTTCAATATTTAACAGCCACTGGTACATAAACATTAATAAGTTATCATTGTTCTTTTATTGTATTAGCAGTTCTATGTAAGCTTATTTAAAAGTTAATGAGTGCCGTTTTAGTTTTGAAAAGGAAATAAACATGGGCTGGGGAAATGACTCAGCAATGAGAAGTGAAGTTACAGCATCGACACTGAGCAGCAGCAGCTCCCCACAATTCCATCTCCAGGGCACCTAACACCCTCTTCCGGCCTCCACAGGCATTGTGCTCATGTGCATAAACCTACATGTGAACACATATGCACATAATTAAAACTGAAAAAGAAAAGAAAAATAAACATTTTTTCTAACCAACTTAAGAGCCAATTAAGGGATAGATACAGACATAGACATAGAGATTAAAGAATTTATTCATCCAACAGATATTTATATCAGACCTTGTAGGTGCTAGAGACAGAGCAAAGAACCAGAGGTGATAAAAGCCCCTGCCCTTAATAGAACTTACATTTTAGGAGGAAAAAATGAACGAGACACAGCAATAATTATGCAGAATGTCATTTAGTAAACCTTAATGGAGAAAGCAGAGTAAGCAATACAGGATCCTGATGGGCAAGTCTGCAGGGTAAAGATCAGGACAAAAAGAGAAGAACCGGGAGAAGATGGAAGGACCTGGAGGAGATGAAGGGGGGATCTAGAGGTGAGGAGAGGGATCTGGAGGAGAGGATGAGGAGATGAGGGGGACCCGGAGGAGAGGATGGGTGTGTGGAGTTGATGAGAGGGGCTTGCAGTTCCCAGGAACTCCAGAGGCAGAGGCCATGTATTAGGAGCAGATGCCCACAGAGGCAGCAAGGGCTGGAGGATGAGAATTCTCAGAGATGAGGGAACAGGTTGAAAAAAGCCTAGTAGGTTATTATAAGGACTTAAAGGTGAGCTTCCTCTCTTCCTGTGGCCTCAGACACAGGGGCAGTGGGAATCCAGGGCCTTCTTGCCTGCCCTGGGGATCCACGGGCAGACAGATGTGCACATGGAACTCAGGTGGTGTCAGAATGACAACAAAATGAGCAAAAGCTGTCAGTAAATCAACAAAAGCAGTCAGTAAGTGAATGAAGAAAGGTAGAAAAGATTGATGGATAAAAATGGCTGATGTTGCCTCTGCTTTTTTCCCCCCAAAATAACTTTAAGAACTTTGAAAACACAGCACAAGGAAGCCAGAAACTCAGAGGTTTTTCTTTCAGGAAATTAGGCCACGGACTTACTCTTTGATTTGAGTTGAAAATACTTTACTGAGGCTTTTAGTTGAAGTCATCTCAATGTAATTTTTAAAAATGATACTTGGAAAGTCAGATGAAAAAAATCATTGTGTTGCTGGTGGCTTGTTTGTTCATTTGTTGTTCTTAGGAAAATAGGGCCCATGGGTGGAATTTGCCTGTTTTTAATTTGCACTTGAAAAGTGTGTTCTAAACCTGCCATAGATCTACCCTTATTTGTCAGTTCCTGGGAACCCCCCTCCCCCAGCTGAGCAGGATCCCTAACACCCAGATTCTAGCAACAGATCTACCTGCAGACTTGACTAACTGCCTCCTGGCAGAGCAGAGCCATGGAGCCAGCCAGGCGGCAGCCAGCCAGGTTCTTCCCCACCGTTCGTGCAGCCTTCCCCAGGCACATGGGTTACTGCAGCTGAAACAGCACTGGCTGAATGTAAAGCAGACACTTGGACCGGAGGAAATGCACATGCAGAACTCTCCTAGACTGGATTTCACATAACTGTTCTGAAGGACAGGGAAAACTCTCTGCCCAGTACTAATCTTCCACTTATTGCCCAGTGAGTTTGCTTTCTTAACACCTGGCCTCCATTAAAGCCTTGTGGGTTTTGTTTTGTTATGATAATTTATTTTTATTTTATGTACATTGGTGTTTTGACTACGTGTGTATCTGTGGGAGGGCGTTGGATTCCCTGGAACAGGAGTTACAGAGAGTTGTGAGCTGCCTTGTGGGTGCTGGGAATTGAACCCAGGTCCTCTGGAAGAGTAGACAGTGCTCTTAACCACTGAGCATCTCTCCATCCCCTTGGGTTTTGTTTTTTAAATTTGCTGTATGAGAAGTGGGGCAACGCACCTTCAGGTTGAAACTTCCCAGGAGACTTCCTTCTCCCCAGTGATCCACACGCACCTGAAACATTCCTAAAGGCTAAACTAAAATGCAGCAGGCTGGAAGAGCCCCAAAATAGACAATTTATCAAACAGCTACAATTGTGAGCTTGAAAAAGCATCAGGTCTTGAGACAACTTTCTGTAACTACCAGCTGCAAATCTAGACAGCAACTAGGAAATGCTGACTGGACCTACAGCAAAAAGTATTGTCATGATGGCAAGTCTGCATGCAGAAGAGTTCAGCCATGGCGTCTGCACTTGAGGCTGTTTTTCTTTTAATGATAAAGCTAAGTTTGATGGTTGTTGATTCTGCGTTTATATACTACGTGGTTTATGGCTCTAAAGTTTTTGTTTTAAAACAATTTCATGTGTTTTTTAAATTTTATTTATTTGAACCCCTTCTTGTATACTGACCAGTCCCTATTTCAGTTTCTCCTGCAGCTGTGGACTGAAGGACTTCATTTTCTGTTCCCTCAAATAGCTCTTGTAATTCAATCTTTTATCTCTGAGACATATTGAATTACTATTAGATTCTCTTCTCTGCCTCTATCCATTCTCATAAAACAAATCACATAAATGCAATTTAAGTTTTAGATTTAATCATGTCGTTTTTCTCTCTTTGCTACCCAATCTCCTTGTAGTTTTACCTCATTTTTCCATGTTAAAAGGGAGCTATGAGCCATTGTGGTGATTGGCCCTTGTGGGTGCTCTTGGTATGCTAAGGTGTGTTTTGTTGAGCCAAGTTCTCCATGCGTGGCCCCGAGCTGACTTGAACTCAGAGATCTGCCTGCCTCTGCTTCCTGGGTTGCTGGGATTAAATATGTGTGCCAATAAGTTTTGAGGTAACACCAATAAGTCACCTCCAAAAATTAAAAAAGAAATTAAAAATATCATTGCCTGCATGTATGTCTGTCTGTCTATCTATCTATTTATCTATCTATCTATCTATCTATCTATCTATCTATCTATCCATCCATCTATCCCTATGTCTACATCTGTTTATATCTATATGTATATTTACATATGTTATGGACTTGTCTGTAAGCAGCAATAATGAACTTTTAGCTAAGCAGAAAAGTGTGTCAGTAAGTTGTCAGGTTGAAAGTGGCAGAAAGCCAAGTTTAGATATAGGTAATAGCATCAGGGCGAGGCAGAGACAAACTGGATCAACCCAGGTTGGCCTGCTGGGCTCCACCAACACCTTGTTCCAAAGGCCCTGTCATGAAGTCACTCAAGACTGAAAAAGAATAAAGACAGATTCAGTGCTACACAGAACATAATGTGTTGGTGCGCTCATGCGCAAACCAGTGCTATGGGTAGCATTATGAAGAGACTCCCTTCAGATGTAATGAGGCATCACCCAAAAAGCAGGAGAATCAGGAGTTCAAGGTCATCCTCTGCTGCATAGTGAGTTTGAGGCTAGATCAGGTTATATGAGACCCTGTGCTGGTTAGGATTTGTTTGTTTGTTTGTCAGTTTGACACTGGAATGAGGGACTCTCAATTGAGGAATTGCTTTACTCAAATTGGCCTGTGGGCATGTATTTTGAATGAGAAGGCCCCTCCCTTAGTTCATGCATTTGAATGACTGAGCCCCAGTTGATGGAAATATTTGGGAAGGATAGGAAGTGTGGGCTTTTTGGAGGTATGTCATTGGTGGTGGGCTTTGAGGTTTCAAAAGCCCATGCTTAGCCCAGTGTTTCTTTCTCTGCTTGGAACTTGAGGGTCAGATGTGTGTTCTCAGCTGCTCCTCCAGAGCCCTGCTTGCATCCTGCATGCCATTCCTCACCATGACGATCATGGTCTAACCCTCTGAAAATGTGAGCAAGTCCCCCATTCCATGCTTGATTAAAAAAGCTTCTCTGGTCATGTCATCTCAGAGCAATAGAGCAGGAACCAAGACAGCATATCTGCATGGCATTTTCTTGATTAATGATTGGTGTGGAAGAGCCCAGCCCACTGTGTGTGTGCCACCCCAGCAGGTGGTTCTGGATTGGACAAGGAAGCAAAGTGAAGAAGCCATGAAAAACAAGCTAGTAGGCAGTGTTCCTCTGTGGTCTCTGCTTCAGTTTCTATTTTGAGTTCCTGCCTTGGCGTCCCTCAGTGATGGAATGTAACCTATATGCCCAAAACCCGCTTTCCTCCAAAAGCTGTTTTGGTCCAGTGGTTTTTCACATCAACAGAAACCTAACTAGGATATGCCCTATCTCAAAGAAGAGATAGGGGGAAATGAAAGAAAAGGAGAGAAAAGAAAATCTTCACAATGAGTCAGAAGGAAAGAGCTTGCATAGTCTATATCTCTGCCCAAGTGATTTCATTATTTCATCTAAACCAGAATGGGCCTCAAGCAAACTTCAAGGATGCCAGGCACATTCCTGGCTCTGATGGGTGTCAGGGATCAGGTCCTAACATTCCATCTTCCAGGCTGATGGGTTTATCTGCTTGAGGTATACTGTGAAACCTCACAGGGAAACAGAGCAGGCCTGCTAAGGGCCATCATGCAGGCTGCAGTTCAAAATGGCTGCAAGGTCCAGCTAGAAGGTCAAGCTGCCTTCCCGGGCCTGGCCTTACTGTGGAATTCCTACCTCCCTGAATCTTTACTGACCATTTTAACCATTGACATTAATCTGGGTTCCAGTCCATCTGGTACAGTGGGAGAGGAAGGCCTGCCTGTTACATATTGGTCCAGTGGGATGGTAGGTAATAAAGCAATCGGAGATCCCCTTAGTGAGAAGGGAGCTGCCTGAAAGGCAAATGTCTATTATACAAAGCAGGCATGACACCCATTGCTTCAAAGCAGATGCAGTTCTGTATTGTTTCTTTCAGACGGCTGTGAGATTCCAGCTTCAATGTTGATGGACACTTTGCTAATGGAAGGCTTTAAACTGGTCATTAACGAACTACCGTACGATGTGCAGTGTCACAAGAAAGGTGAGCAAAGGCCTCAGCCGTCTTAACTTTTGCTTCAGTGGGAGGATTTACAGGGAGCAAAACAATCTTACTGAGAACAGAACCCCCTAGAGTTTTAAAATCAAGTGTTTCACACAGTGCCTTCAGCAAGTTTTCAGTTGCAGGGCAGGTAGGTTGTGATTCTCCTCAACACTGGGGGTTGTGGTTTGCTCTGTGGCCTGTGTCAGGCTGGGGCGAGCATGGCGCTGCCTGGAAAGACCTACACTATCCCCAGCCCTGACTGCATTGTAAAGCCAGCCCTTCCCCGAGTGGTGCCAAAACCGAGTTCCGGGTGGCACCCGCCCCGCTCCTGAATGACCCCAGGCACTTGAACCAGGACCTTATGTGGAAAAAAGCCAGCTCTTGCCTGGCATGTCACCCTTTCCCTTGCCTGGGTCCCGCGCACGGGGACTTCTCTACCCATGCCAAAGAGCTGCCTCAATAAAAAGGAGCTTGTTCGCTGCCAATTCGGTCTGATCTGGTCACTTCTCGGAGCACCCACACCTCTCACACGGTTCTCCTGGCCAAGTACTAACCAGAACCAACCCTGCTGGTTGGTCCAGACCAAACTGGACACGGTCAAGGTAGGACAGCTGAGGACTCTTTGGTTCTTGCAGTTTTCATGAGAGTTGCTGACTCGGTTTGTTTCCCTTTTCAGCTGCTGTTAAGGAATGAGGACTTTCAGGCCCGTTACATGCCGGATAATGAAACTAGAAATCTTAACTCTTGAAAAAAGTTTGGCTTCTAATTTCAAACTCTAGGTTGAACAATCTTTATCTGAAAATCAGAAATCCAGACTTACTGACTGTTGGTATAACGCAAATGGGAAATGCTACAGTGGAGTCCGTGGGGTTAGTTGTAGTCGGAATGCAGATGTGTGGAGAAAGTGAGGTGTGCCTCCAAGACAGAGTGTTGACTTAGCATAATCTATGTCTATATTGTATATTTATGGTTGTAAGCCTAGCCCATAATGACTGAGCCATCTCTCCAGCCCATGTGTATATTGTATATGTGATAAAGTCACCTTCAGTCTATGCATATAAGGTATATATAAGATGTAAATGTGTTTACCCGGGTCCCATTTCTGAGATCTCTCATCGTGCCTGCACAAAGATTCCAACATCTGAAACACATGCAAAGTCTGAAATAGGTAGCTGGTCTCAAGTACTGTGGGTAAGAAAGATTCAACCTGAAACATTTTCAACATTAGCAATTTGCTTCTGAAATTTCTCCTGTTACAGCTCCACATATTGCTTCTCTCCTCTCCCTCACCCCTTTCCATATGGTGTTCCCAGCACGTAGACATTATGGGACATACAAAATGCAGATGTACATACATTCTGTATGTCCCACAGTGTTTAGGTATTCTCTTAGTTTTCCCCTTTTCCCACTTTCTTTAGGTATATATTCAAGCTCACCGACTCTTATCTCACCAGCATCTGTCTAGCCACTTCTTGAGCCCTTGGGAGAGAGTTTTCATTCGGTGTGCTAAATTTTATTTCTGGTGTTCCTTTGTTCTTTATTAGCATTTCCATCTTCCTATTTGTTAGCCCAGCAAGAGCCTAAATATAAGAAGGTATGAAGAGAACTCAGGAAACTAATCATCCATTGATGCAAAAACACAAGAGGTTCCTTTTGACCATTGTGCAATGGGGGTCACCCCTGCTGGTCAGCTAGGAGTGGCACTGGGAGACAAAGACCTTAGGTTTTTAAAAGACACAAGGCAGGAATCTCCTGGGGTTGCTTTCTTGGCAAATCAGGATTGGATGAGGTGTTTAACTTTTAAAATAATTGGTTAGTTCTGGTCACCCTTAGGTCCAGTCAGCCCTGTCGTAAATATCTGATCTTCAAGTCAGTTTGGAATTTCCTGCCATCCACAGTTAAAGATGGGAGAATGATTAACTCATCCTATGTCTGTTCTGAGGAGTGGGGGTTACAGGCTTTGGATCAAAGGTCAGGAGAAGGATTGGGGCCATTTGGCCCAGTTTCCAAACAAAGCCCATCTCACCGGCGCCAGCCGGTGATTTTCTCTCCATTTAGTAGAGATCTCTGCTTGTTCTCTTCCTTATCTCTGCCCTCACAGATGGCTAATGTCAGGAACTTTTACATTCCTCAGCTATCTGGAGAAGCACTAAGAGGCTTTAATTAACATGGGCCTAAAACTTGCAAATGTAAGTTATAAGGCAATTAAAAGAAACATAGGTTACAAAGTTAGTCTGATTCACTCTATGCTTTTGGATGTTTCTCACTTTATCCAGTATAGACTTTAAGGCATTGATCAGTTGTTTTCATAGTACACTAATTTGGTTTTGTCAACAGGACACACACACGCACAATATGGTCATCTGTGAAGAGGGAACCTCAACTGAGAAAATGCCCCCATAAGACTACCCCTTGGGCAAGTCTGTGGAGCATTTTCTTGAGTAATGATTGATGTGGAAGGGAACACCCCACTCTGGGTGGTGCTAGCCCTGGGCTGGTGGTTCTGGATGGTATAAGAAAGCAAACTGAGTAAGCCATGGAGGCGAAAGCCAGTGAGCAGCACTCTTCCATGGCATCTGCTTCATTTCTTGCCTCCAGGTTCCTGCCTTGGCTTTCCTCAGTGATGAGCTGGGCACTTTCATTCCCAAGTTGCTTTTGATTAGTGCCTATCACAGCAACAGAAAGCCAATTAAGATGCATAGTTTAGTCTAATAGTTCCAAAGTCTGTGCTGTAAAACCTTTCCCTCTCTTCCAAATCCCAGCATGGAAGGTTAGGTCCACAAGGGCCAAGGCTCAACCTCCAGCTCTTTCCAGCTCAAGAGAAGACTGTGTTGTCTGTGAGGAGAGGCACTGTATGAGGGTTGAGCTCCTGGTTGGTGAGCCTCAGTCTCACTGTTCTTGGTGCCACCGCATGTTATCGTATCGTTACTGTGAGAAACCCATCACACAGACCGAATGAACAGGGAAGGGCACAGTGTACATGATGGCATGGAAACCGATAGAAGAATCACACTGGATTAATTAAAGAAGAATTTATTAAATGACAGAATTAGAGTTAAAATCCATTTCAAGTAATTCTTATACATTAACAGATGTAAGTTTAAAAGATCGGGTAGTGGAAATGAAATCTCCATGGAAGACATATAAAAACACAACAACCATGTAAATGAATGAATAAAACATGGGTTTTATTAGGAGATGCAGAAATACCTGGTCAGTTTGGGTTAGCAATTAACACAGGAGTCCTGTGCTACCCATTTCTCTGAAAGCACAGTAGGTACCCTCCTCTGGCTTGCACCCTCGCATCTTTTAGGAAGAGACAAGAAGTTTGCTTGTACTTCTAAACAGTGTCACCAACAAACTCCATGGCATAATCACATTAATGCCCCATTCCACTTTTTATAAATTTCTATTCTCACTGTCCCTACCTTATGCCTTCACTGTTTTTTGTTTTTTATTATTATTATTCATTATCACCTTGGAACTGTAGAGATGGCTCAGTGGTTGAGATAACGTGTTGCCATTGAAGGAAGTTGAGTTCCTACCACCCACATGGTGGCTTACAACCATTCCTAATTCCAGCTCCAGAGATCCAGCAATACACACACACACAGCGTACTTACTTACATGTAGGCAAAACATTCATATACATAAAATAAAATAAATGGGAGTTTTAAAAGTAATTTTGAAGTTCATAGGAAATACAAGAGACCCTGAATAGGCAAAGCAGTCCTGAGCAAGAAGAACAATGCTGGAGGTATCCCAGACTTTGGTTGTGTTTTCATTGATTTTTCTATCTTTAGGAAACCTGCTATAGGAGCCAGGTGCAGAAGCACACGTGCTGAGACAGAGGCAGGCAGATCTCTGTGAATCTGAGGCCAGCCTGGTCTACAAAGTGAGTCCAGGACAGCCTAGGCTACATAGAGAAATCCCATGTCAAAAACAAACAAAAAACAAAAAACAAAAACAAAAACAAAACAAAACAAAAAACCCAACCAACCACCAACAACAACAAAAACAAAAAAAAACCCAAAAAATAAAAATAAAGGAAAAGAAACCTGCTATAATTTCGCTGAATAGATTTTCTAAGCATTTAGTATTTATCTCAACTCCCTCTATCTCGTAAATTTTTAAACTTGGTTTCTGACCATATTTCAGACTCATGCTTATGCTTCATTTGCCTTTTTGATGTTTGAATGTAGTATTTGATCATTCATTTCTGTCTGAGTTTAGTTTCTATTGCTGTGATAAAGACTATGACCGAAAGCAAGTTGGGGAGCAAAAGGTTTATTTCATCTCACATTCCCAGGTAACAGTCCATCATTGAGGAATTCAAGGCAGGAACCTGGCAGCAGGAACAGAACCAGAAGCTATGGAACAATGCTATTTACTAGCTTTCTATTCAAGGCTTGCTCAGCCTGCTGTCTTACATAACCCAGGACCACCTGACTAGCACCACCCACAGTGGGTTGGGCCTTCCACATCAACCAGTAACCACGAGAATTCTCTATAGGCTTCCTTACAGGCAATCCGATAGACACGTTTTTAAATTAAAACTCAACTCAGAAAACTGTTGATGACTCTAGCTTGTGTCTAGTTCACACAAAATCCAAGCAGGACATTGTCCTTCCTGATATATTTTCTGCTGCTTGGCTGAGTCTGCTGGTGATGGTTTCCTGTATGTTTTGTGTTTATTCATTGAGTTTTTCATTTACAGTATTTTTGTTCCTTGTTTTCCCTCTCCCTTTCAAAAACCCTAATTTCCTTCCACATTGCTGACTTTCATCCACATTGCTCATTTTCTCATCAATTTTGCTGACTTTTCCTCTCCTGGTCCTGGATTGAATTCATGTTTGTTTGTGTCTTCAAGTCTTTGTTCATTTTTTGCCAGACAACCCACTGCTTTCCCTGTTTCAGCCATCTCTTGACATCAGGAGCTATGACCTTCTGGAGGAGTCATGTTGCCCTTTCTGATATGTTGACTTGGATCTCTCTTCCATTTATTTTTTTTTTAGATTGTTTCTTTTCTTGATTAATCTTCCCAAAACACTGAACCTTCCCGCTCCCCAGTTTGTCTCAGCAAAGAGGAAACAATCTGCTGTCTTGTGTTGGGGCAGCTTCTGCTCCCTGCCTCCAAAACTTTGCAGGTGAAGCTGTGTTTGGCTTACTTCTCCTTCACCCCTCCCCCCTCTTTTTCCTAATGTGTTCACTTCCTTTATGGATTTCCATATTCTTCCTCTGATGGAATAGGCTCTATTTTTTTTTTCTTTCTTATTCTGACCCTTCACTGGCTCACATAGAAGCAGGCTCTAGTCTACGATGTTATCTGAAAGGTCAAATTCTGCTAATCCATGAACATGAAAGGTCTTCCCTTACAGTGTCTTCTTCAGTGTTAGTTTTCTTTTGGTTTTATTGCAATATATTTATATCCTGTGTTTTCTTGGGTGTAGTTAACGTCCTTGGGATGGAGTTTTTCTTTTAGTATCTTCTGAAGGGCTGAGTTTGTGCATAGATATTGTTTAAATTTGGTTTTGTCATGGAATATCTTTTCTTCATCTATGTGATCGAAAATTTGCTGGGTATAGTAATGGGGGCTGGCATCTGTGTTTTCTTAGGGTCTGCATGATATCTGTCCATGCTCTTCTGGCTTTCAAAGTCTCTTTTGAGAAGTCTGGTGTGATTCTGATCAGTCTGCCTTTATGTTACTTGGCCTTTTTTCCTTGTAGCTTTTAATATATATATTATATATATTTATATAATATATATTATATATATTTATATTATATATATTTATTTATATTATATATATATATATATATGCTCTGTACATTCAGTGTTTTATTATGTGGTGGGAGGAATTTCTTTTTTTGGTCTAATCTATTTGATGTTCTGTAAGCCTCTTGTATGTTTAAAGGCATTTCTTTCTTTAAGTTGGGAAATTTTTCTTCTGTTGAAAATATTTTCTGGTCCTTGGAGCAGGGATTCTTTTCATTATGTCCTTGATTTCTTGGATGCTTTGTGAAAGGAATTTTTTAATCTAATATTTTCTTTGACAGATGTATAAATTTCTTCAATTGTATCTTCTATACCTGAGATTCTCTCCTCCATCTCTTGTATTCTGTTGGTGACGCTTACTTCTGTAGCTCCTGTTTTCTTCCCTAAGTTTTCAATCTCCAAGATTTTCTCAGTTTGTATTCTCTTTATTGAATCTATTTTTATTTTCAGGTCTTGAATTGTTTTATTCGTTTCCTTCACCTGATTGTATTTTCCTATATGTCTTTGATGGCCTCTATTTGTTTGATTGTATTTTCCTGTATTTCTTTGAGGGATGTGTTTCCTTTTAAAGACCTCTGTTTGATGGCATTTTCCTGCATTTCTTTGAGGAATTTATTAGTTTCATCTTTAAAGTCCACTAACATTTTCATTAGCATAGTTTTAAAGTCATTTTCCTGTGTTTTAGCTGCATTAGGATACTCAGTGTTTGAGGGTTCTTGTGGAGCCATATTGCCCTGGTTTTTATTGATTGTGTCCTTACACTGGCCTTCAGCCATCTGTTGATCACTGGTGTTGGCCAGTTATTCCTGCAGCCAGCTAGGATTTTCAGGCATGGAGGGTAGGGTAGATCTCTGTGATATGCTTGTAGCTTTTCTCTTCTGGTTGTGTTCCAGTTGGACCTATAAGCCAGGGGGATTCATGTGTGGGTGTTTGCCTTGTGTGAACCTGCGGTTTGATGGATCTGCTTAGGGCAGCTGGCAGAGCTATGATGTAGGCTAGATCTTTGTGTCTCTAGAATGCAGAGTCGTCCTCAGGGGGCAGGTTAGCCGGCAAGTCTGAGTCTGGATCCATGTGTGTGTGTGTGTGTGTTTGGGATCTCCTCCTCTCTCTGGGGAAACACAAATGGACTCTGCCATTTCAGAGTCAGCAGTGTGGGTCCTTGCTCGCTCACAGTTCCTGCTCTCTGGGTACATACTCAAATTCCATGGGTGCTGGGCTCTGCCATCTTGGGACCAGATTGTGTATGTTTCTATTGGGAGACAGACAGAACCGCAGGCCAGAGCCTGGGGATCATGTTCCTGGTGTCTGGAGGCCATGCTGACCTCTGGGAAGCAAGAGGACCCTGGTGTCCGGGAGTCTGGAGCAGTGTGTCCCTGGTATTGGGGAGCTGTGTTCAGGTAGGCAGAAGGCACTGGGTGTGCCCCTTGGGTCTGGGAGTCCTGGGTTTGGGGCTGTGCCTCCCTAGCTGCAGGGGAGCCTCCTTTTATCTGGAACACACAGATGGCGGCGTTTTGGAGTCCGCAGCCAGGCTGCAAGCTTGTTCTCTGCTCACCTGCCTATCAGGTACCCTGCTCACTGTCCAGTATTAGTTTTCATTGTAGTGGACTTTCTTCACCTTCTGGTTGAACCTTGATACCTACTTCCCTCATTTCTTTCTTCCCTCATTTCTTCCCCTCTCTCCAAACCCCCGTTTCTGGCTTGTTTTCCTGATTCTTTCTCAGCATGTTCATTTCTACTTGTCTCTTGCTGCAAGTGTTCATCAGATCTAAGAATTTACTTCCTTTCTTATTTGTAGTCTTGTTTTTCTTCTCTTGCCAAGAACTCAAAAGCATGCTATTGATTTAGAACTGGTAGGAGTGGACCCATTCTCATTTGTTTTTAAAGGAAATACTTTCCATTATTTTTCTTCAGAATAATGTTAACTATCTGCCTGGCCTTGAAGACCTCCCTTTTTACTGCTGTATCTGTATTATCTGTCCCTTTTTGTCCAATAGTGTTTATGAAACTGGGCATATCAATGTTCCATATATAAATATTTATAATTATTATATCTTCTTGATGGATTGTCCCATTATTAATATGTAGTGATTTATTGTAGTCTTCCTAATTTTGGTTTGAAACATGCTTTGTTCAGATTCTACTAATTTGGAGAATGCTCTTTTGAATCCTCTTATTTTCACCCCATGAAATGATATACTGTTGACATTGGTTTCTTGAATACAGCAAACAGGTATTCTTTCTTAATCCATTCAGCCGGTCACTATCTTGAGACCTGTACATACCCATACGTATCTTTCTTAGAGCAACAGTAAAGTCACATTGCAAAAGGAGGCAAGACAATCTGACTAGAAAAAGTTGAATTTTAAACCCACCGTCTGGCAATTTACCACTACAGACTGACGTAGGAGAGACTGGTGATAAACCACATCCCAGTGGATTCAGGGCCAGAGCTCAGAATGTCAGGTTCAGGGACTCAGATCTCATTGCCCGGACTCCTGGAGGAAAAACACATAGTAAATGCCTACTCTGTCTCTCTTACCTTGCCTCAGAAAAACCAAGTGAAGAGCACATGACTGAGATGGAAAACATGAAGTCCTTGGTTCACAGACTATTTGCAGTCTTGCATTTGGAAGAGTTTCAGAAGCAACGAGAGCGCCATCTGTTGGCAAAGATTTACCACCTGGAGGAACAGCTGCGGCCCCTGGAGCAGGTGGGACAGTTAGGCCTCTTCTTAGCAAGTGCCTGTCACAAGATCATTTGGGGGTTTTTTGTGCGCCCAATCCAAAAAAAAAAAAAAAAGGGCTGTGAGCTGGGGTACCCATCTTCTTCATTTCAAGATGAGTTCACTGGGCAGGTGTACAGCCAGCATGTGGCAGATGTGACTCAGCGCTGATGTCTTCTGCTCTGAACAGCAGGCTGTGAAATTCATGTTGTAGAGTGCTACGTCACAGGCCTCACTTCTGCCTAAGAGAACTGTGGGTGGCAAGTTAGCAATGGCTTCCTTAGAACATCTGTGGTTATTTGTTTTCTCCTAATTATAGACGATAGATAAAGATAGATATATAGATATTTAGATATGTGGCTAGGGGTGGTCTAGTCTGTTTTAAGAGGCAAACTTGGATCCCTCAAGCTATAATTCCATTTGTAATTTTAAAAACGAGTAGCTGAACTTTGTGTATGAACTCTAGAAATGTCATAATTTATCTCCAAAGGCACTGGAAGAGTGGTAGAGAAGCAATTTTTTGGTTTCATTTTTCTGGATTATTTACTCACATTTTGCCTTTCAAGAAATGATATGCTGGGTATGGTGGTGGCTGCCTTTACCCAGCACTGGGGAGACAGAGGAAGGCAGACCTCTACGAATTCAAAGCCAGCCTGGTCTGCACAGCAAGCTCCAGGGAAGACAGGATTCCATCGTTTTCTACATACCTGACCTCCTAAAAAAATGTTCACCAGTTCAACTGCTTCTCGCTGCTTTTGTTTTCTCCTTAAGCTGACAGGCCTGTAAAATGAACGGTTTTCCCTTTCCTCCAGGTCAGAGCTCAAATAGAAGCTAGGTCAGAAGCCAAAACCAGTGGACTCCTGTGGGCCGGCTTAGCTCTGCTCTCTGTGCAGGGTGGGGCACTGGCCTGGCTGACCTGGTGGGAGTACTCCTGGGATATCATGGAGCCAGTTACGTTCTTCCTCACATTTGCAAATTCCATGGTCTTTTTTGCCTACTTCATCGTAACTCGGCAGGTGAGTAGTTAGGAAAACGGTAAGCCAGAACATCCATGCCAAGCAATGGTTCTCAAGCCGTGGGTCTCGACCCCCCAAAGATCCCTTAACAAGGGCTGCATAAGACAATCAGAAATAGCAGATATTTACCTTACAATCCAGAACAGCAGCAAAAATTAGTTATGAAGTAGCAATGACAATAATTTTATGGTTGGGGTCAGCACAGCATGAGGAACTGTATTAAAGGTCGCAGCATTAGGAAGGTAGAGAACCACTGGTCTGAAGAATGCCTCATCTGAGTCAAGCAGTGTCTTAGTTAAGAGTTTCTGTTGCTCTGATAAAACACCATGACTGAAAGCACCTCTGGGAAGAAAGGGTTTATTTGGCTTATATATCCTAAGTCGCAGTCCTCTGAGGGAAGCCAAGGTAGAGGCTCAAATTGGGCGGGAACCTGGAGGCAGGGACTGGTGAGGAGGCCATGAAGTAGTACTGCTTTCTGGCTTGCCCAGCCTGCCTTCGTACAGCCCGGGAATGCACTGCCCACAGGTGAGCCTGGCCCTCCCATGTCACTGAGTAAGAAAATGCCCTACAGGCTTGTCTATAGCCTGATCTAGTTCTCAACAGAGGCTCCTTTCTCTCAGGTGACTGTAGCTTGGGTCAAGCAGACATAAAACTAGCCAGCACAAGCAGCAAGCACTGAAGCCCTTTCATTTCCTGAAGTTCGTTGATTTTTCGCAAGTCTGGATGGAGCCCTTATAGCATCAAAAATATTAATTCCTACAGATGAATTAGTATAATAAAGACATGAACTCCTTCATGGGGGTAAATGTTGCATTCTTGTTCTCTCATTAATCAATGACATTGAACTTGTACTACAAAAGTTAGTTATACCCAGTAACTGGCTTTGTCTCAAGGTTGCTTTGCCAAATCTTTCCACCTTTTTTTTTCTCTCGGTGTGTCCATTTTCTCACCCCACTCTGCCTGTTCTGTCCAGTTCGTGAACCCCAAAAGACCAGGAGTAAATAGACTCCACTGTAAATACATGAGGTTCTTTTTATTATAAGTCATTACAAGCTGCAGCTTGGGCTCACACCCCCCACCACCGAAGTGGTGAGAGCCGAGAGCTCCACGCTCAGGATAGCTGGGTGATTTAAAGATTCTGGTCCCTCCCAGCATGCCCAAGGCAGGGGCATTCCTGCCTGGCAAGCATCTATTGGTCAAAATGTTACATTCTGAAATGATTGGCTATAGGAAGGTCCCCAAACCATTAATGATCTGGTGTCCCTCCCTAGGGGGATGGGCCACTTTCCAAGCAACTGTATCTCTAGTGGGTGGGGAAAGAATGCAGTAAGGTGGGTTCTTCCCCTCAAGGTATTGCTGGACTTCTCCACCCATCTAGTTTAGGCCTTAAATATTATTAATAGCTGCTGATTTTTAATCTTTTGGTCTCTCACTGCCCACTTACAAAGAGGGGCAACTGCTCTTAACTCCAATGAGTGCAATACTTCTGCGGGCTCTCTGCCCTGATGGCCACTGTAGACACTTCTGCCCCTTTATCTCCCTGCTTTGACTTGGCACAACTGAATTAGTCTGTTCATTTAAACTGTGGTGTCTCCTCTCTCCTTTAGAACTACACTTACTCATGTGTTCGGAGCAGGCAGTTTCTTCATTTCTTCCACAGGAAGTCACAGCAACAGCGCTTTTACGTGGAAGAGTACAACAGGTTAAAAGAGGAGCTTGCTGAGGTATCTTCCTGCACCTATATGTCCGAGCTGGTTTTGTTCAGGAGACAGAGAAATGCATGCAAGGCTTAGATTTTTCATGTACTTAAAAAAAAAAAATCCATCCCCAACTTTTTGCTAAGAATATGAATTGGGGGCACGGAGAAATGATGAAAGGGTTTATCTGGTAGTTTCTTTTCAGAGTACCAAGAGAGGGTGGAATGAAGCCATAAACTCATCTTTTAAAAAAGGATTCATAAAGCTGGGCATAGTGGTGCATCCCAGCACCAGGGAGGCAGATTGATCTTTGTGAGTTCAAAGCCAACCTGGTCTACACATTCAATTTAGGAAAGCTAGAAGTATACAAGGAGACCCTGTCTCAAAAGAATCAAACAACTGAACAAACAAAAAACCTCAAAAAGGATCCACACAAGGCATTTACCTCAGTGATTTAAACGTTTTCTTGTCCTGAAGAGATGATCAATTTGTACAATGACAGCAATGACAATATTTCTTATTTTCTCTGATCTGAAGCTATTTCCCCCCCCCCCCCACAACAGGCTACAGAATCCCTGGAAAAAGTGCGCCACTCCCTCTATTTTAAAACGCAAGGAGAGGAATTCAGTGAGGAGAACTAGCTTTATGTTTTTTTAAACATCACTGGGCTATGTGCCGATTTTGTAACTTGCCAGCTGGACATTTTTCAGGTCACGTTCATTTCCGTTTGATGGTTTCAGATACTGTTTGGTTAATAAATTTGTGTAAAACAGAGGTATTCTTTGACGTTCTCCCTCAAGATGGTTTGTGGATCTGTGTGGACTGACGTTTCAAATGGCCTGTGTGCCCTGGCAAAGCTGCTGATGTACGGACTTTGCCTACAGTGGCCAGGTGTCACTGCGTGTGTGTGCGTATAGCGGTTGTATGTACCTAGAGTGGCTAGGTATATACTACGCATGTGCCTACATAGCGGTGATGTGTCATCCCCAGAGTGCCGTAAAATAATTCTTTAAGGTTTATTTTTTTCCCCAAATGGGAATTAAGTCCATCCACAACATACCTTAACTATAGGCAAGCAAAACAATAAACAAATACACGACCAAGTAAAATAGACTCCACTGTAAATTATATAAGCACATGAATTAGAGAAGAAAGTGTTAATAATATGAGTTTTAGGTATTTTATTAAGTGAAAACAATCTCATTCTCGAGTTTCAAAAATCTTTTAAAAACATTCTACAATAAACTTGTAGAAATAGTGTCATAAAATGTAAGGCACTAACTGGCATTTTGAGTAATCTTGCAGTTTGCTAAAAATGTAATAAATGCTGGTAGACATTTACGCATAGTAATTTCCTGAGGATTTCTTTTAGTCCTTTCACCATGCCCAACATGATTGAAAAATAACAAACACAAGAGAGATAAGCCTACTTGGGACAGAAATGCAGCTTTTTGGTCAGCATTGAGGCAAAGCAGGGAACCTGCTTCTTGCCAATCGCACCTCGGTCCTGGCAGAAGTCCACACGTCGCTGAGAGACCTTTCTGTTCACCAGCGTGAGCAGCTCCGTGAACTCCAAGGTATTCCCGTACCTCGCCAGCATCTCACACAAATCCTGAATGTACCAGGAGCCATTCACAGTCTCTCGGTGAGAGTAATACCCTAAAACAAGATGGAGGGAGGTGCTTCATAATTTTTTGCTTCAAGGTCAATGGAAGACACTTTTATGATTACTTCAGGTACAGAAACGAAAGGTCTCGAAAGTCCTTGGGAAAGAATAAGATGTGCTTCTCATCATGCGGGTACAATTTTACTATTGCTTGATCCCATGTAGGAAAACATACTAATTCTATGGTTTTACATACAAAGGATTAATGAAGTTTCCTCCACTTTCTAAAAAAAAGAAAACTAGAACAAAAGAATACCTAATGATTTTTCGAGGCCAGAGATTAAACAAAACCATTTGGTTAGAAAGAAAAGAACACAGCAAAATGCTTTTCAACAAGGTTTTCCACAATTCTATCAGAATGGCACCGCTCCTCTGTCACCAGTGACAGCAAAGCTGCTAATACCCAATACGATTACAAGGCCCTGTTGTTCTTATATTATTATGATACATACACACACATAGGTGCACACATAATAAATATACACAGGAAATCTTGTTGTTCTATAAGGTATTTTACATTTCATTTATCAACCAGAAAGGATTTCTTCAATGCGACTAGGTCTGTGGCTTTTTAATAGGACATGGTAATTTAATTGTGAAAGACTACTCCAATTCAAAGGTGACAGGCTTAAGCCAAGCGTACAGGGCACAGGCTTCTGCGCAACATCCGTTCACTCACCTTCTGCGACGGAGTAGCACATGAGGAAGTCTGCCCCCGCAGGCAGGGTGTACACAGAGGCGGCATCCACCTGGGTGACATTGTCCGGCCTGTCCGGCTGATGATCCACCACGTCCAGAGGAACCACTGGCACGTCATGCTGGTTGCCCCTACAGGCCTACGAAAGAGAGAGAAAAGAGTGAGTTTTCTGCCTGCCATCTTGTCACGAATGCTTGGTGTGCAGTGAGAAGATGTCATGTTCAGCGCACCGTCCATTAGTAACAGGCCACATAAGCAGTTCTAGAACAATGCAGTCGGGCTCTGAGAGAGGCAAAGCTAACAAAGCTGCCTTCCCAGTAACATTTCCTTATAGACAACGTTTACAAAACCCGGTCCCTTCCCGCCCCCACCCACCTCCCAAACAAACACCAAAATGTGCCAAATGGTATACCCTTCTTTTTTTTAAAAACTATCATCCTTATTTAAAATGTTTTTATTCAATCAGGTAGTTAAACCCAAATGATGTTTTGACTGCCTAGTTGAGGTCTCCAGTTGTGACAATGTACATCTGGCTGACTCAAGAAGTCATCCGTCCATGTGCCTTGCCTTCTGTGCCCACTGTATTTTTTTTTTCAATGTTTAAAAATTATGTGTCTACGTGTATGTCTGTGGGTGTGTCTGTGACTGCATGTGACTGCATGTGGCCCCGGAGTTTGGAAAACGGTGTTGGGTCCCTTGGAACATGGACTGGAACTTAGATCCTCTGCAAGAGCAGCCATGTGTGCTATTAATCACTGAGCCATCCCTCCAGCCCTGAGCTCTCTCTCTCTCTCTCTCTCTCTCCAGCCTTTGTTCTCAACTTAAAGTGCGTTCTAAATTTACATCTATTAATCCTGGTTCAGAAGCTAGCCCCTAATTTTTTTTTTTCTGGTTTGGGGGCCTCATGTTTGCTAAGCAAGTGCCGCCACTGAGCTAAACACACTCTACAGTGTTATAGGCTACACCGTGCTCCACCCTCAAATTCACATGTTGAAGTCTCTAAAACCAAATTTCTCATGCTCCAAACATTTGTTGTTTTTTTTTTTTTAATCTCTAAAACTATCTGTCAGCTTAGGGACGTGTACAGGGGATGCGGCAGCTGAAGACTCCTCCTACTCACTTCCACTGGCTTGCATGCACTTTAGCTCCCACAGGCCCAAGCCCAGTGTAGCTGCGCAGCCTTCCATGGTCCTGGGCAATCAACGCCGTCCCTTCCAGTGGCTTCTTCCCCACACCCAGCCCAGCCCCACAGTGCAGTGTCACACCAGCGATTAGCTGTCATCGCAAATGTTGATCAAAACACTTTTTTTTGTTTTGTTTTGCTTTTTTTGTTTGTTTGTTTGTTTGTTTGTTTTTCGAGGCAGGGTTTACCTGGGTGGCGCTGGCTGGCCGAAAACTCACTTTATAGACCAGGCTGGCTGGCCCTCAACCCACAAGTGTGGGGACTAAAGGTGTGTGCCACCCACTGCCCAGCTCAGAACACTCTTATAACAAATGCCAACTCTGACGGGATGTACAAAGGGCCTTTCCAGTTACTGGAGAAACTTATTTTAGAAAAATGACTTTTTTAACTTTTATAATCAACATACTTGATTTTATAACCAAGATGATAAGATCAGTCTTACCTGAATGATAAATATCTTGGGTTTTCCAACCAGGCTCTGACACTTGTCTCCTTTGAACAAGCCAGTCAATGTCTGAATTTCAATTTTGGCGTCATAGGCATAAATGTGGTTGCCTTCCCCGTGGCTCAGGAAGACACACAGGAAGCAATCGGCGTCTACATGGCTTGAGGTCGACACTACAGATGACCCCCAAAACGCATGCAGGGGTGAAAATAAGAGCTCGTTATCCACATGTAGAACTTCAAGTTACAGGTTCTAGAACAAAAATACACTTACAACATGGCGGGAGAGGAGTTTGCTTTAATAAATACAAACTTCCTATAGTAACACACATATTTATCTTTTTTTTCCTTCGGTTTTGATATTGGCTCTCATCCTGGAGTCAGGCTGGCCCTAAACTGTTTCCTTCTAAATTCTGGTTGTTTGAGACAGGGAGTGACATTGTTGTCCATGAAGGCTGGCCTTAAATACCCTTTAACCCTCAACCCTCAGCCTCCTCATGGTAGGATGACAGATGTGACCTACCATAGCTGGCTTAAAAAAAAATTATTAAAGTTTGAAGCTTGGCTGGTCTTAAGTACAGAAAAATGATGGAGAAAAACATGGGAAGGCTCCTTTAAGATGCAAGTTACTTAAAGATACAACATAAACATCACAGACCAACATCCTCAAGGACCATGTATACAGAAATGCTCAGTTAAAATGCTTGCAAGCGGAATTCAGCAACACATGAAAAGAAACATACACTGTGACCCAGCTGGCTTAATTGCAGGATTATAACGCTGGCTCGTCATATGCAAATCAGTGAATATAATACAGCATATAAACACACTCAAGGAGGGAAGCACATTATCATTTTGATAGATGCAAAAAAGTGACAAACTCAACATCCTCTTCTGATGGAAGCCCTGAAGAAACCAGGAACAGAAAGAACACAATTCACCACCACACAGGCTATTCACAACAGAACTACAGCAACCCTCTCCTAACAGAGGAAAAGCGAAGCACTTCCTAGAGAGACAAGCGAATACATTCTCTCCCACTTTTACTCAGTATGGTTCTTTAAGTGTTAATCAGGGCAGTAAGGCAAGAGGAAGAAATAAAAGAGACACAAAAGAGGAAGACAGAAATAAATTACCCCTGTTTGTAGATGGCACGACCCCATATTTAAAAGACACTGAATGGCTGGAGAGATGGCTGAGCAGGTAAGATCACAGGCAGCTGTTGGTTCAGTTGCCAGCACTCACATGGCAGCTCACAACCATCTGTTATGTTAGACTTTAATGCTCTCTTTTTGGCCCCTCATGGCACCAGGTACCTTACATAAATGAAGGCAAAACACTCCCACACATGAGATACTAAAAATTAAAAAGCACTAATTACTTCACCAGGAACTCTAGATCTGATATACACTTTCAACTAACCAGCAGGATACAAAGACTGGAAGCTTCCTTCTCAGTGTGCTATTACACACTGAGAAAGCCGAAACGGAACACTGTTCACAACAGCATTCCAAAGGAAACACACAGGAACAAACAGAAGAGGTGCAAGACCTCTCAGTGGAAGATGGAAAGTCCTCCGTGCTCACAGACTGACAACATGAAGAAAATGGCTACAATACAAAAGCCATCCACAGCTTCTCACGATAACTTTCCACATTAGGCTATGATAGAAAACATCCTGCGTTGAGTACAGAAGCATCGGGGACCCTGATCGTGAAGGCAATCCTCAGGAACTAGAACTAAGCTGGGGTTAGCTCCACACTGATTTCAATTTACAGTGCAGAAGTCAGTGACGAAACCAGTGTGATGCCAGCACAGAGATGCATCGACCAATGGGATTGAGGACCCAGAAATAAACCCACAGGGCTCCAGACACCTAATTTTTGACAAAGGAAGCAAAACATACATGAGAGAAAACACAAAAGTCAATCTCTGAAATAAGCTGTTCTGGGAAACCTGGACATCCACACGGGGAAGTAACTTCAAGACCTGAAACTACTATAAACATTTCAAGATCCAGGCATAAGCAGGGTGCTGAGATGGTTCACAGGTAAAGGTGGTTATGGCCAAGCCTGATTTCAGAATACGAATGATAGAAAACTCCCTCCTAAAGCTGTCCCCGATATCCACATGGGTGCTGTGGCACGCCTACAGGCTCACTCACACACATGCACGCACACAAACACACACACAAATAATAAATGAATGATACGGGCAGCTTTCTGAAAATGACTCTAATAGCTCAGGAAATACTTCCAAAAATTAACAAATGGGATCACTTGAAACTAAATGAACCTCAGAGCAAAAGAAACAATTACCAGAGTGAGAATACAGCCTACAGAATGGGAGAAATCTTTTTTTGGCTACACATCTGAAGGTTAATATCTAGACTATATGAAGGGGGGAAAAAGCCTACTAGAAAACCAAATAATCCGATCAGAAATTGATAAATGAAACAAATGGACAATTCTCAAAATATGAAACCACCAAACCAGGTGGTAGTGATAGCGATGGCAGTGGCACATGCCTTTAATCCCAGTGTTTGAGAGTTAGAGGCAGGTTGATCTTGGAGAGTTTGAGGCCAGCCTGCTCTACATAGGTAGTTCCAGGACAGCCAGTGTTATACAGAGAAATCCTGTCTTGAAGAAAAAAAACAAAATATGAAGTACCCATTGCCAGCAGCTGCATGACAAGACTGTTAATCAACCTTGGCCATCAGAGAAATGCAAATCAGAAAGACCTTGAGATCATTTACCTCAGCGAGAATGGCTCTCATCATCATCAACAACAGTGCTGGTGAGGTGGGAAGCTGGCAGTTGAGGTGGGGAATGGACTGGGAAGGAAGGAGTTGGTATATAAGTAAATGCACCATGGAAATCAATACAGAGCTTCCTCAGACACCAAACACAGCTACCAATGGTAGCACTCCTGGGAACAGAGCCAAGGGAATCCAGGACAGCACTGCTCACAACAGACAAACTACAGAATCAGCTTACTTGGCCTTCAGCTCACAAGTAGAGAAAATGTGGTATGTCCCCCAACGGAGTTCTATTCATCCCCACAGAAGAACCAAATAAGCCATCTGCAGGAACACACACAGAGCTACAGACCATCACCCTAAGCAGAACAGGGCAGACTTGGACAGACAAGACACAAACAGTCCCTGAAGGTACAGTCTTCAGCTTCACAGTGTTCTCTCACCTGTCACACTCATGCGACAGGAAAATGGAAGGCAGACTATTTGGGAAGAGGAGGGGGGCTGCTCGGAGTGGAGATGAGGGAATAGAAGGTAAAGAGTAAACATGGTCAAAATGCGTGTTCCCCAAATGGAACATGAATGTCACCACGAAACCCGCTTCATACAGTGACTATATGGTAATTTACAAATTCTTTTGAACAGACCCATGCACCAATATATAAGAAGGTTCTTTCAGGGATCAGACTTTCCTACAGTCGACTAGAAACAACCAATCACAGCTGCCCGTGGCTACACCCTCTGCCACGCCTAACTCTCAGAGCTTCCTGGGTAGAGTAGAAACCCGGTGTCCTACAAAGCTGTTGAACAAAGTAGAAAACTTAGTAAGCAGCCAGTTTCGATAATAATTTAATTAAAGGAACAAGATGGAGAAAGTGCAAAAGGATTATGCAAACAGCAGTAACAGCCCACCAGCAACTATTAGAAGGCTCACAGCAGGCAATAAGGACTGACTCTCAGCTGCATTATAATAAGAATACCTACTGCACAGTGATGCAACAGTTTAAACACACAAACAAGTCAGTACCAAGAAACAAAGGACAAGTAGGGGAAGGGTGAGTAAGCAGGCCTAATCAAAAGGGCCCAGCAGCTGAAAAATTTGTAATTCAGATGTTCACCACCAACAGGTCATTTCCTTCAACTCTGGAGTAATATTATTATTAATAATAACAACAGTATATAAATGTATAACTGGAGGCATGCCAATATAATAAATGTTGCCAGATCTCCAGGTCTGGTGGGGAATGGAAGCACAGAGGCAAGACCAACACCTCCACCCGCTGAAACTGCTAACTTGGTTTTCTGCACAGGGGCTTCTTTGCACTGGTCTTTAGAGCTAGCAGAGAGCACCCGACCCCACCGGAGATCTCGGACGGAAGGCTACCTACCCTCGTGAATCGTGAGCAGCAGTTCTTGTGCTTTGAGATCGTCAAAGCATTTCACCTCAAATCCTAGTTCCGAAAACCTGGTGACACATTAAACTCAGCATCAGCTTGTGTGCTCTTCCAGACCATCCAATATCCTTAGTTTTTGAGTAATTCCACTCATATTTTGACGACGTGTAAACAACAACGGTGATTTCCCTTGGATCATCTGCTCTATGAAAGGGCTTAACACTGCCAAGAGCCAATTCAATGACAACTGTTACCGTCTACTGCACATATGTTAGTGCTGGTAACAATCAAAAGAACAGGGTGAGGAAGACAGCTTAGGCAAGTTCTCAGGGGAAGTTCAGTTTATTTTTTAGATGGGGGAGGGGTGGTGGGGGCAGGGATGGAACCCCGAGCCTCATGCGTGCTAAATAAGCACACGCTAGGTCCAAGTGAGGTTTTTAATCTGTCTCCAGTGCTAAATTATCATCAGTTAATACTAATTAGAAATACTTAAGTGTATCATCACCAGAGGAAACTACCTTCGAGTTAGGTTGTCCCTGTCTGCTCTAGTGCCCCGCCTCTCTGGGAGCATCAGGTGCCAGAAAAACCTCTCATGGTTGAAGATTAGGGCAATTCCCCTCTTCTTGTGGTCCATCTTGTACTGTTCTGCTGGATCAAACACTTCCCTGCTAAAAAGGAAAGAAACAAGAAAAAAAACAAAACAAAACAAACAAAAAAAAAACCCTCATGTTAAGCCCAAGGCCAGTGTGCAGATCGAGTCTGCTGCTTCTACAAGGCTGGGCGCTGTATCAGGGAAGAGGTGCAACTGTTGGTTAGCAACACTGTGCATCCTCAGCCCCCATCCCATCCCAGGCCCTCTGCAATGATGTTTCCTCCCGGGCTCTAGGATCCGGTGACACAGAACAACAGCCAGGCCCAGGGCCAAGCTCCAGTATTAAACCCACACCTTACCAAGTATATCATTTGAACTTCACTTCACTGCAGGTCCTTTGACAAGGTGTGGCCTCTAACCCAGTGGTTCTCAACCTTCCTAATACTTCGCCCCTTTAATACAGTCCCTCACGTTGTGATGACTCCCCCAGCCGTAACATCATGTTTGTTGCTACTTGATAACTATAAGTTTGCTAATGTTATCAATTTTAATATAAATAGCTGTGTTTTCTGATGGTCTTAGGCTCCCCCGTGGAAGGGTCCTCTGACTTCCAAAGGGTCATGACCAACAGGTTGAGAACCCCTGCTCTACACATTAGCTCCCCAAATGCTAAAGAATGCTGAACATGACAACTGCATTCTTACTTTTATTTCTAGAGATAGTTGTGACCAAGAAAGGAAATGGCTTTATTAGATAAGAGCGCACTTACCTTTGGTAGAAGCCATCTGTTTCTGTCATGGTTTACTTTCACCTATTATAAAAACAAAGTTGTTGCTTGTTAATTTTATTTATTTATTTATTTATTGAGACAAGATTTCATTATGTAGCCCTGGCTGGCCTCTAACTCACAGAGATCACCTGCCTTTGCCTCCTGAGGGCTGGGATCAAAGGTGTGCACCACCACGCCCCACTTGTTTAACTAAAGTACAGCACTCATCCTTCCCCTCTCACACCCCCAGTCTCTAATGGAAATGAAGGGCAGCTATCTGGTCAGCAAATCAGTTACAGCAATACAATGCCTTTCTTGCCTTCAAAATAACGAATCATAAGCAGAAATGGAGAAAATATTATCCAAGCACATTTGCCTTGAGCTAAACTACTCTGTGGTTAGAGAGTTTGAAGGGAATACACAGTTGGCTGTGTTGTACCCAAAAATGCTTTTGTAAAGAGAGCAGGAGCTGAGTCATACAGGAGAACTGAATCCAGTCTGTGGTCAGCAATCTTACTAGTACAAGGAATACACTTAAAAGGAAGCGGGCAAGCCTGCAGAGGTTCAAATTTTGGTCTTCTGAATGGTCTGTCTCTACAGAAAACACCATTAAGAGGTCCGGGTACTCACACCTCGCCATCTTCCAAACAACCCTTCGTTGCATCCTTCCCTACTCTGGGGAGTGCTGTGCGACAGCACTTTCTGTGCTGATGCAACTGCTCAGTGTTTGCAATGCCATGTGTTGGTCACTAGCCTCCTGTGGCTACTAAGCATGTGAGATGTAGCAAGCACAACAGAGAAGCTCAGTCTTTATGTTTAATGACACGGGGTCTCACTTTGTGTGAGGAAGGCCTCACACTCATGGGCTGAAAGCTTTGTTCCTCCTGGCTCAGCATCCAGAGTAGCTCAGGCAAGAAGCTCTCGGTGAAATTAAATGTAATGAGAAAATTCAGCCAGTGGCCTTTGTATGAAACTGGATCAGTAATCTCTTTTCCCCTGGTTAATTAATAGTTTAAGGAGAAGAGTTATGAACAAAGAGGAAAGTACATCTTTTAGCAGAGGTCTCTCTGCAGAATGGATTCTTTTCCCCTCTTTCCTTAGACAGGCTCCCTGGGCTCTGACTGTCCCAATACCATGCCACTGAAACAAAAACACTACTACACAGCAGTGAGGTCGAGTGGGGAAGCGGCCGAGGTCCCCTTTAGCCTATCCCTCTTAGAGTTTGCCCAGGCAACACCATTTCTCAATAAAGAGTCCAGAAGGGCATTTCCTTCTCCCGGCTAAGCAGGTTTCCTCAATCTGCCTCAGAATTCCTTGTGAGTGCTAGAATGTAGGCTCCTGGGTCAGGACTGAAACTGAGAATCTGGCAAGGGACTGATTCTCTTGCCTTTGTGAGGAGGTAAATTTTATAAGGAGTTTAAGAGTCTGTAGAAATGTCTTTACTTTGGTCTCCACTCTCCCAAGGTTTTTTCCAGGTAACTGCCCGCAAGGTAACAGTGCTATCAGAGGACCCAGGTAATGCCCCGGATGCTCTGTGTCAGCAGCATGGGGCTCCCTTCCTGCCACACCAGAGGTGCTCAGGGCTTCCCTCTTTGCACAGCCTTTCCTCATCTTTCAGCCAATGAGATAGTTTTAACCGAATTACCTTTCAATTAAACAAAACCATGCCAGAGAGCTAATTACCACTCCTCACACCAAGGCTCGTTAGCCCCAGTGGAAGGCAGCTAGTCTTAGAGAAGGGGTCACCTTCTTGGAGATCTTGAAGATGATCTGCTGGCCACCTCCTTTAGCTTTGCCTCCTCCAAACGCATTGCCTAAGGCAGTTCAAAGTGTACCAGAGGGCTGCTGTGGCAAAATGCCAGTCAAGGCCTGCCATGTCCTTGAGGATGAAAGCCCTGGAGGCCAGCTCTACCCTCCCTGTTCAATGTGAAGCTTCAGTGCCTCACATATTGCTGTCAGCGCAGTCAGGGCCTACAGACTTAGCTTCAAGTTGTTGCGAAGTCTGTGCGCTGATCTGTTAGGTTAGACAGACATCCAGTTTCAAGGTTGTCAGATTCACAACCTCAGTAAGAGTCTGTTTAACCTTAGGCTGTACGCTTTTAATAAAGTTTTTTAAACATGTATTTATTTTGGGTATGCAGGGAGGCTGGTAGCCTCAGGCCACAGCTCCGTGGAGGTTAAGATGGCAACTTACAGGAGCAGGCTTCCTTCTTCCATACTACGGTCCCAGGTCCTCAGGCTAAGTGGCAAGTGTCTTTACCTGCTAAGTCATCTTACCAGCCTCAAACAGTTTTTAATATAGACTTACGCACAAACATTACGGAAGAGAGAAGGGAGGCTTAGGAAAATTACAATAGACATCCAAGATACCTGCTTTAGTTGGGGCTTCTATTGCTTCGATGAAACACCATGACCAAAGTTGGGGAGGAAAGGGTTCATTTGGCTTACACTTCTTTTTTTAAATCACTGTTCACCATCGAAGGACATCAGGACATGGACCTCAAACAGTCCAGAACTTGCAGGCAGGATCTGATGCAGAGGCCATGGAGGGGTGCTGCTTACTGGCTTGCTCATAATGGCTTACTCAGTCTGCTTTCTTATAGAACTCTGGATCACTAGCCCAGGGGTGGCACCACCCACCATGGGCCGGGCCCTCTCACATCAATCACTAACTAAGAAAATGCCTTACAGGTTTGTCTACAGCTTGATCTTATAGAGGTATTTTGATTGAGGTTCCCCTCAGATGACGTCTCTCCGTGTCAAGTTGACATAAAAATAGCCACACAACATGGGTGCAGACTTGGCAAGAGTCTTGCTGTAGGAAGGGTTTTAAAGCAGTGGATCCCAGGAGGACCCCCAGTTCTCATTCCTTCTGCCTCAGCTTTCTGAGTACTGGGTTACAGCAAAGCATTATTGCCCCCAAGATGTAGTCTGTGTTATCCAGACTGGCCTTAAACCTGAGACTCTCCTACCTAAGCCTCTTCAGCAGCTGAGATTAAGATTCCCTATAAGAGATTTAGACATGGGTAGTCACCAGTCTACAAAAATGTAGATGAACTAGTCATCAAAAATGTGTATACAATTAAACCTGATTCTTGGCTTCTTCTCACTTCTCTTTTTCTGTTCCACCCTAATGTAAACATTGCCTTCTGGTTCCTTAATTTGTCTTTTTTCTCTTTATGGTAATTTCCAAATAAAGCTATCAGCCACTGTTGACTGCTTGGCACTGTAGATACTTTATCTTACTGTACTTCCAAAGCTCCAGAGTACAGAAAACGTGGACCAGGCCTGCCTAAGGTCAGCTCTGAGAAATTGGAAGTGAAAGCCAGGCGCTGGGGGACTGCGAAGGCTGTACTACCTGTCACCAGACCTTCCACCAGCGGCCACTTTCCTTCTGTCAGGAGAATCTACCCATATTCCCGGTCAGCCTATAGGAAGTAACTCACCCCCCTAGAACATAGAAAAGCCATGACTGGGGACATAATGGGAGGGAGGGAGCAGAGAGAAAAACAATCAGACAAAAAAGGGAGGGGTCAGTGCACATTCCCCACCCCACCCCCGGGTTCCCACCCCTCACCACTCAATCCTAAACTGGGAATGGCCAATAGACCCCGTGTGTCCAACGGGTCCACTCCCTGCAAATTCATGGGGGCTTTCGGTTTGCCTCTGGAGGAAGGACACAGCTCTGAAATAAAAGCTGTATCTCTGACCGACCTTAAAAACCAATCAAGCTTGAATTTTTCTAACTTTAACCAGCGCTGCTCTTGTTGAGCGACAGGAAGCCTGTTCTGCAGTGAGCACTAGCAGTTTATCTCGGTGGAGAAAAGTTATTTGGGGCTGACCCGCGGAGGGACAGCAACAGGTCTGCAGGCTGCTGGTGACACTGGGGTTGGGGTGCCCGCCCAGGTCCAACCCTTGCCTGTGGTCTTGAGCCTGTCTCCCGCAGGCCTGTGCCCGCTCCCTGAACCGCCACTTCTCTCCACTTTCCAGGCAGAAGCGAGCAACAAAACAGGATTCAACTTGCAGGGCCAAGTTCTCGACCACACAGCGTAAGCGCCGCCTTTTAAAGTTTAAAGAGCCGGGAGGCTGCAGAGCAGGAGGACAAAGGCGCTCGGCGAGGTTAGCCTGGGCAAACACCACTACCAAGTCTGCCACCGCCACCGCCCAGCGCCGCAAGCCCACAGCTTCTGCAAGTCCCGGGAGGAGGCCATCCGCCCTGCTCTGGCCCGCGTCCCACGCTGGCACCGGTGCCGGCACTTACCTGCGGGCGAGCTCCGGGTGTCCCAGCCCTGCGGCCTCAGCTCGCCAGACCCCGCTTCCTGCCAGCCCAGCCCCGCCCCGCCCCGTGCCCTGCCCTGTGCCCCGCCCCAGGATCCGCCTCCGCCTCCCCCAGCTCCAGCAGCAGCAGCAAGGCCCTCCGTCACCCCGGCAACGCCGGGACGCCACTGCGTCTTCCTGTGCACCGCAGAACCCACACCTGTAGGGCGGGGCGGGGGTTGGGGGGGAGAAGGGTGTGGAGACCGACCCCGGACACCGCTGTCCGCCACTGCCCGGGAAGAGCCAGTGGCGCGACCTCTCGTCCATCCAGGCTGGTGAAGTCAGCGCTGCGGTTTCCGCCACCTCATCTAGTGCTCCGGTTTAATGTAGGGCGCTCTCTCTCCAGTAGTTACTTTAGAGGGCTTGTAATAACGCATTTCCCGTGTGGTTTTGTTTGGACAGGAGGTTTAGGCCAACAAACAAACAAACCCTGAAGGCAATTCCTGGGCCATCTTCCCACCCTCTGTTCTTCCCTGAGTCTCCTGTGGCTGAGGTCATATGACCTGGATCCTCCTGCATCCACACTCAGTGCTGTGGTAACTGTCTTGCCCCACCACACCCAGGATTCTTGCACGCTAGCTAAGCACTCTACCAATTCCTGGATGTTTAAGCCTGGCTTTCAAAAGTAGAGGTGATTTGGCAGGGTACGCAGAATGACGAGTTTCCGTCTGTGACCGTGGCTTTCCCTGTGTCCTCCTCCACTGAGTGTTGTACCTTCTGTCTGCCACCTTATCATTGAAAAAGTTACCAACTACAGACGATAAAAATAAGTTAAGGTGCTAGCAGTTGGCTGAGAGTTCTTTTATTATACTGTTTAATCGTGTATTTATGTGTAGGAAGTGTGTGTGTGCGTGCGCGTGCGCGCGTATGTCTATGAGGGTTAACTGATCCCGGTGGGTTCACACATGCGTCCAATCTGTCAACAGTAGGCTTTAGTCATATGCAAGTATCTTTTCACAGCCTTCTGCCCTCTGCTGATCTCAAAGTAAAAGTCTTCCAAGATGGCAGTCTACTGAATCTTCAGTCGTGCTAGTTTACCGCGCAAACCTTTCTCCTTGCTTGTTTAGGGCAAGGAAAAAGGTTTATTGGGTGTGGCCTAATTGGAGGAAGTGTGTCACTGTGGAGGTGGGCTTTAAGGTCTCCTATGCTGAAGCTATAGTCAGTGTGGCACACAGCCTCCTGCTGCTGTCTGCGAATGAGCTCTCGGCTCCTCCAGCGCCATGTCTGCCTGCACACGGCCATGCTTCCTGCCATGGCAATAACAGACTAAACCTCTGAAACTCTAAGCCAGCCCCAGTTAAATGTTTGTCTTTATACGAGTTGCCATGGTCATGGTGTTCTCCACAGCAATAGAACCCTAACCAAGACAGTCCCGTTCGGTGGCCCATTGCTCTGGGGGCTGAGGCAAAGCAGTGCGGCAAGGCAGAGTATATGGCAGAAGAGGCTGCCTCACCTCATAGCAGCCCCAAAGCAGACAGGGTAGGGAGAGTAACCCTAAGATGCTCTTCAAGGCCATGGCCCCGTTAATGTCTTGGCCTGGGCATGAAGTTCTCAAACACCTGGGCCTTCGGGGACATTACAGATCCAAGTATTATTAGGGATACAAAGTATCGAGAATTAGACACTTTTCTAATCACTATGATAAAGGTGCCCCAAAGAAGCAAGGTAAAGGAGGATGGTTCATGGTGGCCCTGGTTTGGGTAATACCCTGCATCCTTGCAGGGACGGCACTGATGCAGAGGCAGTTCCTGTCTGTGATGACGTGAGCAGGAGGCATCTGGCTAGCAGTCAGGAAGTAGACAGAGACTGAGCCAGAGGCAGGCCTGGGGGACAGTGCCAAAGGCTCAGCCCAGTGAGTGACTCATTCCCTCCTGTTACAGCGCCACCTTCTAAAGATCCTACACCCCCGATACAGCACCGCTAGCTGATGACCAAGCGCTTAAATACAGCAGCCTGTGTCTTCCATCTAAACTGCAACAACTTTCTGTAAAATTACAGATGCATCGTTTTAGATGCAAGCACTAGCCACAGTAAGTGGCTGAGGTCCACTTCAGTGAGTTGGATGCATGTGCTTGCTAGACAATCACTGGCTGGAACTATAGCAAGCTCCCTTCCCTGTTGGAAGGAAGAAGACAGAAAAGCAAAACTATTAAGTAAGATAAGCAGAGTACAATAGAGACCGAATGTTGGCTGACAGGATAGGTTTCCCATACCTGAATACTACTCACTTTTATAGAATTTACTATACCAAAGTCTTAGCTTATTACATACTCTAAGAATGAAACACAAGGAATATAGTCTAAAGAGTTTGAAAATAAAATTTTGGTCCGTTTTGAGTGCTAACTCTACCATTTTTCTAATTTGTTTTCCTTATAGAAATCACATAAACAGTAAACTTCTAGGACCCAGCCTCATCTGCCTAAGAAAACGTGTTACAGTTGAATCCAGCTGGTTCCCCCCTGCTGGAACTCGTAAGCAGTGCCGTTGGGTCATGAGCGGTGAACAGTCTCAGTGTAGCAACGCATTGGTCAGTTCACAACTGGATGAACTACTGAGAAACAGTATAAGGTGGAGCCTCTCCCTGGAAGGGTGTGTCTTGTCCTTGTCCCCTCTCTGTCTCTCTACTGTGAACTAGGAGCCCTCTACCATCATCTCACCAGGCCCAGAAGTGGTGGAGCAGAGATTTCTCTCATACTCTGTCACAGAGAAGAAGCCTGAGAGCCAATGAAAAGAAGTTGTCAACAGGTTTTGAAAGATTCTACAGATATGAAATAAATAATCCAGGGGCTGGAGAGATGGCTCAGTGGTTAAGAGCACTGGATGATCTTCCAGAGGACCCTGGCTCAATTCCCAGCATGCATATGGCCACTCACCATCAGCTATAACTCCAGTTCCAGGGGAACTGCTACCCTCCTCCTGGCCTTTGCAGACACCAGGCATACACATGGCACAGACATTCATCACTCACACACATAAATAAATAAGCAAAATTTAAGAAAGAAGTAATCCAAAATCACTAAGAACAATATCACTATAGCTAGCATGCAAAAGTGAGAACAGTGATTGTTACATCTTAGACCTGGGACAAATGGCTAAGGTGTCTGCATATCAAAGCAGACCTGTTGGCCAGGTTCTTTCAGTACCCCTCAGTCCCTACCTGTCACAGAGAATGGCTGGCTGGTATCCCCTGACCCCTTCCCCAAACTTACCCAGCCCAGGGGCTGGGCTGCTCTTCCTCAGGTGCCCTTCCGTTGTAATTCCGCCAGTTTAGTTACCTGGCCCTTCCACCTCCCCTTTACTCTCCTGGCTTTCTCCTCTCCCTCCTCCCTCTTCTCACTAGGCCAGGCTCAGGGTCATGTTTACTCTGGCTCTGCACCCCCTTTTATCTACAATAAATCTCTTCTTCCAGCGTATCTAGGAGCCATCATGTCCTCCCTTTTTCTTATCATTCACTGATAGAGTTTTACTGTATTTACTTCTTTTAATTTTATTTAAAACATTTTTAGATGTACCTTATGGGTATGAGAGTCTATGTACCACTTGCATGCCCAGTGCCTAGAGAAGTCAAAACAGATCTCCTGGAACTGGAGTTTACAGGTGGTTGTGGGCTACCGTGTGGGTGCTGGGCACTGAGTGTGGGTCCTCTGCAAGATCAGCGAGCGCTCTTAACTGCCCAGCCCTGCCCAGCCCTGTTGCCTTTAAAAAACAGCACCTGCTACTCTTTTCCTTTTTACCATACAGTAGCTATACTAAGGCATTGTTACTTAGGGACCTGGCTGATTTTGCAGGATGAAAGAAAACCAGAAAACTGTAGAGTTACCTCACTCCTTACTTACTATATACCATCTGAATATATATGTATATATACATATATATGCTACAGTTAATTTCTGTGACTTTTGAACAATGCAATACAGTATGTATAGAAAAAAAATTTGCCTGTTTCAGTCCCCTCCCAAAAGCATCAATTAAGGGTCTCAGGAATTTTCACCAACGCCTAGTCTGCTCACTTAGCCACAAAGCACACCCTTGCTTTGTCTGAGAACACATCTCTTATTAGGGTGACTGCTGTCCTCTCACCTTTGAGAGAAGAGATTGGATTGGAAGTAACAATTCATATTCAAAGCCAAGAAAGCAGCCCTTTCTCCAGAAAGCTTTTCCTCCTCACAGCGCCACCTGTAGTACTCACCAAGAACGTGTTCCGTTTGTGTTCTTTCCTGACATTCCAAGCAGTTTACCTTAAAACCGGCTAGGTGTTACTCAAAAGATAAACGGGGTTTGGTGTCTGGGGGTAGGGAAAATCACCAGTCAAAGGCTAAACATTCTGAGGCCATTACGACAGTTCCGATATTCAGACATTTTAAGAGACAGCCGAGCTGTCCTGGGATTTGTTTACACACCTTTTCATTTTCAGTGTGAGAGACCCACAAAAGACAGCTCTTTCTACTTTGCCTTTCCCATCCTCTTTGATTCCACAATTAAAGACCTAAAGAAAAACACTCTCAAGAGAAAATAAGGAAGAAAACATTATCAAGAATAACTTTTATTAGATAATAACCTCCATTAGTAGAAGGTCAATCTTTTAACAATACTCCAGAATGTAAGGTGAGGAACAGGTATTAGGAAATAACCATCAAATATGACAACATGTAGCGCTCTGATCTCATTAGATCCATCTCGACTAGAACTCAGCAAATTACAACGTCTGCTATAACTGGTCTGTGAAACCGGAGTGCTGTGTCTCTGAGTATCATTCACACCACAATACTTAGATGCCCTGGGTTGTCCCTGAAAGGCAGTACTGGCCGCGCTGCCGACTCTAAGAGAGATGAACACTTGAAATCCTCGTCATTGTGAGCGACACAACTAGTTCCTATCGCCACGGGCTCCTGAGAAACATGTTATGTATAACTACACAGACAAATAATAGTTAGTTCCTCCTGGCCTAAATGCACAGTTGAAATTTCAAAGTAAATTATACTTCTAAGGGAAGATTGGACAATATTTTAAAATAAAATCATGTTGAAAAGTCCTTATAATTAATTTTACGCTTGCTCTCATTTTTATTGTTAACTACAGCTATGAAAAAGAAGCCACACAAGCTTCAAGCTTTTTTTCCTGTTTTGGGGGAGTCACTGAGACAACGAAGCCCACAAAGGAGGTATATTCTCCTCTCTACTTCCAGTTCCCAGCATGCTCTTAGCTCTACTTCTTACTGGCCCCCACTCCTTTTCACTTTGAGGTTTTAAAATCAAAAAACAGTCAGTAAGGTCTTAAAATGACCCATCACAAATATAAGGCAGCTTTAGGCTGTGAAAGCGTCTTTGACAAGGATTGTCCTTCGTTCTCACCGGCTCGCGGAGTCTTCCTTACAGATCGGACTTTTCTTCGTAGCGACACCAACACGCAGCTCGCTGGCTGTCCAGGTATGGCTTGCAGCCTAAGTGTATGACACTGTGGAAGAGGAGTTCCACCGTTGTTTCACACGCTGCAAAGTAAAGATGCGTCATCACCACTGGGCAAGTGTCAAGCATGGCTCCGGTCCCATATCTGTCACCAGGCATAGCATAGGGCCACGCACCAAAGCCGGCGCTCCAACACATAGGTGCTCAAAGTCATCCCAGCCCCTCACACCAGCGGCACACCCTGCAGATCCCATCTTAGTCTTCTCTCCGTGAGCCACAAATGTGCATCTGCGTGTGCATGTGTGTGTGCATGCTTGGTTTCAACTGTACAGACTATTTTTTTTGTAGCAACTAAGATCTTTATGAAACACAAGCCGTGGGGTCATTGGTGTTAGTTTTCTGTTTAGCTGAGACATGTAGTCCCAAGAAAGACACCTGCAGAGTTTGTGGGGGAGGGTCTGTGGCTGTTCTCCTTGGAGAGTCAGGCTGTGGCCTCCTACAGGTGAAGCTGTCCCCTCAGTCTCAGAAAATGCCGCAGATGGAGAAATGGCCCAGGGGCAAAGGCATCTGCCACAGAGCACGATGCCCTGAATTCAATCCCACGGTGAAGGAGAGAACCAACAAGCTGTGTCCTCTGACCTTCACATGTGTGCTGTGGTAATAACATGTGCCTGCACATACACACATACACACACACATATACACACAAATGTAATAAAAAAAAGTTTTTTAAACAAGCAAAAAAAAAAAAAAGTCTCCCAAACCTCAAGGCATCACTATGACCAGGGGTTTCTAAGAACTGATCACAGATTACTGAAGATGCTCATATTAAATGGAACCCATTCTAAAATTTGGTTTAGGGGTGGAGGCTCATGGGAATCAAAAGCAGTTTCTCCTGGTAGGTTTAAAAATGTTTTTAACTATATTAAAAAAAAAGGGGGGGGGAGTTTGGCAATTTACTTTTCCTATTCTAGGAATCCTTAGACACACTACATTCTCAGAGCTGAACCACATAATAGCTTCAAGCAGCCAAAACACTTTTTTCAAATATTCACATTGAGGAAGAACCTTCCTCTAAAACTCATCCTTTTAAAGTCCTCCAAAGACTGTGCCATTACAGAGCAAGATCATCTGGAGAGAGCATCACCTGGCCACGCTTCTCCATCCCCCCTGAGCTTCAGTTTGCTACTGTGGCCAAAAGCACGCTAGCGGTGGCTGTGGTGGATCCAGGCTCAGCTAAGGCCGGGGCCTCTTCCTGGACAGTTTTTCCAGGATTCCAGAGCCAGAGCTACATCGCCAGTCTGTCTAGAGCAGTCAATAGACAGAGAATGGGCTTCAGAGTGAGACGGCCAACTCTAGACAAGGTCCCATCCTCACTTCCTTCCCTGAAAGGCAAGGGGTCCAGTCTAGCACTGCAGGGGGTTGGGGGTTGGGGGCTGGTCTGATGCTTGAATTTTGATGCTAATTACTGGCCCTCAAGATCTGGTTACCGCCTAGATATTCCTATCCTTGTGTAAACCTGCTTAAAACATTATACCTAATTGGTTGATTAAAAGGCCTAAAACCTGGGCAGGACAGAAAGGGGTCAAGGCCAAGATTCCTGGGCTTTGGGAACCGGAGAATCATGGGAAATAGAAGGGCGGGAAGAGAGAAGGAAGGAGGGCTCCACAATGGTTAGCATGGAAAAGAAAACACGTGGGCCAGGAGGAAGGACTCTAATAATGTCGTGAAAGGCCCAGATGAAGAAAGAATACAAGCAAGTATTGATAAGATTATGGATGGAAGATAGCCCAGATGAGGATGGTTAAGGAGGATGACATTGGATGGGGGCTGGGAGGTGGATGGTGAGGTTATTGAAAGAGTGTAGACGGAATTATCTGCCCAGCCCAAGGTGTTTTAAGGAAATTATAAAATCTAACAGGTGTCTGTGTCTTATTGATTGTGGCAGCGGCTTAAATAATACAGCCACAATAATTAGAGGTCTAATAAGATATAACATGATATAGCCCAAGATTCATTGTTATTTACAGCAACAGCAGGGTTTTTGTGAGCATCAAAAGAAGATGTGAATGCATTATCCAGCACAACAGTTTAAAGAAAATGCATGAGAATGTTAGTTCTCTTTCCTGCTTTTGTCTTTGTCACTTGTCTTTTGACTTTTGTGTGTAGTACAGTCTTTGCTTTATAGAAGAAAAGCCTTATAAATGCTTGTATTGAACAGTGATTCATATTGCCACAGACATTTCATTCAGCTTCTGACAAGCTGAATGGAGGCTGGGAGTCCAGCGATTCAGCTTTCATGAGTCATCCCTAATCTAGGGTAAAACTTTCAGCAGGAGAGGTGCTTTCCAGTAGTCATCCATGTCCCTCTAAGTTTCCTCAACAAACTTACTGGCTCACCAAGCTAACTTGGATGGAATAATTTTTGTTGCCACTGCTTTTGTCACATACTGGACAGTAAGTCCTTATTGCTGGGTTATAGGACATGATGAATTCAGGCTGACAGCAATCTGGAGGCATCTTCCCTGGTTGCTAACATTTGTACTGCTGGGAGATCACAGCTTGCAGGGGAAGTCTTGTCCCCAACTTTTCTGCGTGGCCCTTTGTGTTAATGCCATCAACGTGTCATGCAAGATGCGCCCATGATGTACTTGTTATGGGTACAACCAACTACTTTCTGATCAGATTTAAGGCCTGTTACAAACAAGGAAACGCATGTTTGGTGTGCTTCTACTCTGCATCCTGGCCAGAGGGCCCATCCTTACCCTGAACATTCTGAGCAAGTCCTAGCGTCTTCTGTACGTCTCGGCAGATCTTGGAGAGGCAGTACTGGAACTCCTCATCACAGTCGTTCTTGCCTTTACCACAGGTCTCATAGCACCTGTCATGTTGGTTGCAGCACTTCGTCAGGGAAGGGATGCCGATGTTCAGCTGCGAGATGCATTTGGGTGTCAGTGAGGAGCAAAGCTTCCAGTATGAGTTTTGCATTCAAATGAACTTCACAGAAGCCCCCAAACCCACATCTGCCTAAAAATGCTTCCCTGTATAAACCTCCCCACCTCCTTACCAATTCCCAGCCAGGGAAATGTTTCAGCCACACCACATTCCTCTACTTGCTAGAATTAACTGTTAGTAACTTTCACAACTTTTAGCTATCCAAAACACAATGAAGAACTAACTTTCTTACGTAGTTTACTTCTTTGTGTGTGTGGGTGTGTGTGTGCGGGTGTGTGTGTGCATGTGTGTGGAATAGCAGGCACGGGAGGGCAGCAGCCAGGGTGGGATGTCTTTCTCTACTGGTATGTGCCTTGCTGCCCTGAATCAAGTCTCTCCCGGAGTCTGGAGACCACTGTTTTGGCTACACTGATTATCCAGAGTGCTCCGAGGATCCATCTGCCTCCATTCTGCAACACTGCAGTGACAGGCACACACAGCCATGCCTGGCTTGTGTGGATATGGGAGAATTCAAACTCCAGTGCTCACACCTGCACAAAATTCAAACTCAAGTGCTCACACCTGCACAGAAGCCCTCTTACCCACAAGCCATCTCCTTCATCCCAAAACAAGCTTTAAAAACGAGCTTAAGAGCCTTAAAAGAGTCCTCTGACCTTAGGCCATGTCAAAGTGTTCTGTGTCCCTTCCTCCAAATAAGTGAACTTTCTGTGAAATGTTACAGGGAACTCTTAAGCGCCTACACTTTAAATGGTGGTTTGTTTGTTTGTCTTTTAAGTATTTTTCCATTTTTTTTAAGAGATATCCTTACTTTGAATCTATGACCTACCTTTAGTTATTTTGACTGACATACACAACCCTCCTGGATAGGAGTTGTTTTCATAACCACCCCCTCCACCTGTGGCTACTGGCTTGTCAAGTCTACCCAGTAACTGCTATGATCCCTACACTGCCGCCCCCACTCAGCCTTTTATTATACAGTAAACAGGCCTCCTCTACTTTTTTCTTCCCTAAGAAATACTGCTTTGCACTTTAAAATTTCAAGTTGTGTTTGTGGTAATTAGAAAATACAAATTATGTGACATTTATACAAGATAAAAACAAATAAATTATTTTAAACCCATTTAGTATTGTTTAGTTGTTAAATATTTTATCAGACAACAACAATAAACACAATCATTACAATAAACAAAATTATCTGTGAGCCCAAGGACGCACTTAAGTCTTGAATTACTAAAAATTATTAGACTAACAGTCATAAAACTTATCAAAGGAAAAAAAAGTATTTACATGAACACCAAACAATGGAGAGCCGCATCCATTTGGTGGGGATGGTTTATATCCATAGCGTGGAACAGGCTTTGATCCTATATAAAATACAAATGATTTCACATTTAGCTTAAAATATGAAAGAAATAAAATGTGTATTTGTAAAGGTATACAATGTGCTTGAATGTGTTTAATATTTAGTTGGACAAAACATAAATCATGATGTGTATATTTTGATGAGCACTAGAATGCTTGATCATGGAATTATTTTTAGTTCCTGTTAAGAATGCAGAACATATGCAAATGTGCACATACATACACCAATGCACGGCATTCATCAAGGTAATTACTATTTATAAGCACGCACTGTCAAAACATGCAAAAGCTTATCCTGGAGCACACAACACTGCATCACTGAACAGAAGATCAGCACTGTCTGCCTGCACGTCTAATGCTTGAGTTTCTTAGGTGAAAACCTGTTAGGTGTGCGCTGCATCTTCTGTTTCAGCAAATCTTATTCCACAAAAAGCTCAGTAACCATCAACTTGCAGGTGTTTAGCTAAAGCCTAATCAAAGACAGGTGAGGTTCTGCAATGGAAATCTAGTAATTTCAGTCCACGATAGGGCATCCTAGAACCATACATCTCTGCAGACAACAATGTCTATATGATGTAGCTAAAAAAGTCTGTTCATAACCCACCCAGTGTACGGCATTTGCTAAGTAGTCCAAGCAGACTAACAGTCACATTCCAGCAAGGCTTTTCCTGGTGATACTTTTGACTTGTATGATTCCTAACACACCATGCCATTAATCTGTCTACTATTTGCTTCTCCATACTGAAATGTCAACCTGAGGCAGGCGTTTTCTACTGTACCTGCCCCGTGCCTAGCATAGCTTCTGCATATAGTTCCATTCTCAATGAAAGCTGGTGACACGTGGTCAAATCCATGAACCCGGGCAGACTTAGGAGGTTAATCCCTAGGACACCTGGAACATTTGTTCTAGATTAATAAACAGGGTTACTATGTATCCCTCAGTCTTTGGAGGCCAGTAAATGAAGGCCCAGGAACCTCCAAAGACTGACCACTTCCAGCTTGTTCCATCGCTTTAAAATGTGGCAGCCAGGGCCCATCAAGACGGCTTAGCCGGCAAAGAATCTGTTACCAAGCTTAAGTATCTGAGTTCAATCCCCCACAACCCACATGCTAAAGAGAACAGATTCCCATGAGTTGTCTCTTGACTTCCACATGCACATGTGGAGCACACACACACACATATACACAATCTCATACACACATGAATAAATAAATATAAATTGTAAAGTGTGGCCCCCTAAACTTAATGTCATTATATATGATGGACCCTTTTGAGGCGATAAGAATATTTCATTTTAACACAGCTTATGAAAGATGTACTAGGGCTAAACTATCAAATGGTAGCAATTAAAAAAAAAAGTACTTCCTAAAATTGAGCTTTTAAAATATCTACTCCTAGCTGGGCATGTTGGTGCAGGCCTTTTATCTCAGCACTCAGGAGGCAGAGGCAGGTAGATCTCCGAGTTCGAGACCAGCTTAGTCTACACAGTGAGTTCAGGACAGCCAGGGCTAAAAGAGACCCTGCCCCCCCCCCCCCAAAAAAAAAAAAAAGCATAAATAAATACCTACTACTTCTAGAATTTCAGCATTTCTGTAATTATTTTTTTAGAGTTGTTATAGGACTGTTGAATGCTATTTAGTTGGCTTTGCTTTATCAGCCACCATTGTTTAGGAAGCTTTACATTTAGAGCTATTTGCCTAGCATTTCCTGGAGTCATAAACTTGAGCAACAGAGATTAATCTGTATTGAGGCAAGCAGCATCTTGCTATAGATGGTCCCTTCTCTGATGTTATTAATACAGCCCCTTGGGAGACCACTCAGCCAGTCATGACTTTGCTTAAGCAAAGTCTCATTACTATAATGAGAAACTATGCCTTTTTCATATACGGTTTAAAGCCTGGCTTAGAAGGCAGATGCCTTAGTTCATTTCTTTCTTTTCCTTCCTTCCTTCCTTCCTTCCTTCCTTCCTTCCTTCCTTCCTTCCTTCCTTCCTTCCTTCTCTCTCCCTCTCTCTCTTTCTTTCTTCTTTCTCTTTCTTTCTTTCTTTCTTTCTTTCTTTCTTTCTTTCTTTCTTTCTTTCTTTCTTTCTTTCTTTCTTTCCTTTCTTTCTTTCTTTCTTTCTTTCTTTCTTTCTTTCTTTCTTTCTT
>NW_026596095.1:17343796-17412478 GCF_907164565.1 Psammomys obesus | reverse complement strand
TTCTTTCTTTCTTTCTTTCTTTCTTTCTTTCTTTCTTTCTTTCTTTCAGTGTGTTGGGAGTTGACTGAACTCAGGGCCTTGAAAATGTGGGGCCAGTGTTCTAGCACTGGGCTACACCTCCAGCCCAGGCTATTTCTTGCTAATAGCACAAGAGCAGAGGTAAGTTTTTAAAGAAGGTTTATTTTGGCTCACACTTCAGGTCCAAAGTCCTGGAGCTGCATTTGGCTAGGGCCTTCTTGCTGGTGTTATCCTCTGAAAGAGCCGGGTATCACATGACTAGAGACCAGAGTGGGAGAAACCAGCCAAACAGGCTTTTACTACACAGTCAGTCACAAGACTGACTCATTGATCCATGAGGTAGACATGGACTGATCAATTCATGAGGACAGAGTCCTCTGCATCTCTTAAAGCTTTCACCCGTTAGTACTGCATCTGTTAATAAGGATGAAATTTCCATTTTGGGGGGAACAAGCCCTACTCAAACCATAGCAGCAGGAAAGGCTAAACTGGCAATCGGGAAACACACTCCAGTTTCTTAAACAGAAGTATAAAGCTTTCTCTTGAACAGGTGTTTAACAGTGAGTGGTTCCAAACACTTACAAACATGTACAATAGCAGCTCTCAACCTTTGGTTATCAACCTGTGGGTCTCAACCTGTGGGGTTGAACGATGACTTCTCAGGGGTCACACATCTGATATCCTGTATATTGGATTATTTACATTATAACACATAACTGTTGCAGTTATGATGTAGCAATGAAAACATGTTATGTTTGGGGGGGGTCACGACAATATGAGGAACTGTATTAAAGAGTCACATCACTAGGAAGGTTAAGGACCATTGCTCTAGAGAATCAGTGAGCCAGACTTCTACTAATATTTTTAAAAGGCACTATAAATACACTATAGTGTGTTCAAACATGGAAAGAGGATAGGTAGTATATATAGTTTTTCAGGTTAACCACTGTTTTAAATTCAGAAGCACATCACATAAAGAACTGTCAGGAAGCTGATGGAAGACAGGCTGGGCTTATAACTTGAAAATGACAGCCTCTTCCTATGTTTCTACTTGCTCAGAGGACATGTACATTCCCCTTCCCACCTACAAGGCTAGGCTTCTGGTGCTGTTCATGTCTAAACGTTACCACCCACACAGCTTGTGCGCTTCTAGCAGCCTCTTAACTGTCTTCTTCCCCCCTCCCCTTTTAGAACTAGTAATATATTTCCTTTCCTATTCATAACAATTCCTCCATCTTTCCTTCTCTTTGTACTTTTTCCCCCTCATTCTCAATCTGTGGATATACTTCCAGACATCCGAATGACTGCTGCGGTGGTGACAGAACACAGGAAGGTAAGCATTCCACTAATACTTGTAGACAGTTTCTTCCTAAGAGATAATTGCTGCTGAGCAACAGGATGATCAGAGCAAATGAAGTTAGAAGGAAATACCGAGTCAACACGCCCACTCTGCGGAAGCAGCAGAGTGGGGAGCAGGTCACGGACACAATGAGAGCGTGAAGATGAAGAGTTGCCAGCTCAAACGGGCAAGTGCTGTCTGCACAGGGAAGGAGCCGACACTGAGTAACGGAGATTCGCACCTACTGCACATGAAACATTGGAAAGAATACTGAAATGAAGGCTGGGATTGACTCCTTAATATCTGCATGAGAGGGGCATGTGTATGTGTGTTTGACTAGTTCCAGGTTTCTTTAGAACAAGCGCCTGATGTCATTTGTCTCAAACAGCCTTCCCAGCTCACCCCATCTGAAAATATCTTCCCTTCTATACCCACCCTGGACACCAAGGTTGGTTGTTTTACGTTCTAATGTTTATGAGCTAAATTAGCACAGCAGTTTCTTAGAGAACAGGTTTGTCTACCTTTCCTGGAAGAGGCCTAGCATGCAATGAAGGCCCAAGAAATTACTACATGAGAAAATAACAAATAGCCTGCCAAAATTAAAGTGTTCTTCTTCCATAGAATGAACAGATAAGCCTACCACAATCATTAGAGGTGACTGCTGAAATAGCTCAGTGTTTTAAAGTTCTAAGTTCACCTTTGTACTGAGATATGATTTCAAGGCTGGCTCAGCAGACAAAAGCTCTTGCCCTACAAACCTGCGTTTGATCCCTAGGCGCACAGTGAAGAAAGAGAACCACTTCCCAAAAGCCGTCCTCTGACCTATACGTGTACACCATGGAATGTTCATAAGTACATTCTCTCCCTCTCCCTGCCCCCACTCAAACAAAATGAAACACACGGACACATGCTCAAAAAATATGATTAAATTTTAAACATAATTAAACATAAAACATGATTTAGAACAAATCATCTATAAAGCTACTTATTAAAAGTTGAATTGATTTATGAGGCCTGGAGTGTTGGCTCAGCACTTAACTATACTGGCCTCTCCTGCCGAGAACCCAGGTTTGGTTCCTTGTGCCCATACAGCGGGCTCACAGCAATCTGTAACCCCAGCTCCAGGGCTGGCGCCCTCTTCTGTTCCCTGAGTGTACTACATGCATGTGGTAAACAAACATACATGCAGGCAATACACTCATACACAAAGATTTAGCTGATTCAGGTGCCAAATTATGTACTAGTGTTATTTAAGATACCGTTATAAGTGGTGTTAAAGAGAGGCTGAACATTAAAGCTTTTAACATTTATACTGTTACCAGCTTTTACAAAGCAAACAGGAGCTCATTAATGGGAGAATTAGAGTCAAACCACAATATCATGATATACTGTGGCCAGGGTTCCCCATATTTCATAAACAGATATAGAAAAATAAGAGAAGAAGGAAATGGGAGGCAGAACTAAAGAAAAACTAAATCAAGGGTACATATGCACTGGGGGAAGCTATTCACTAATTGTACCTTTTGACATAAGTCAGCAGTCCTCAACCTGTGAATTGCAACCCCTGTGGGGGCTCAACTGACCCTTTCACACGGTCATCTAAGACCATCCTGCATTTCAGATATTAACCTTGTGATTCATAACAATAGCAAAACCACAGTTTCGAAGCAACAAAAATCATTTTACGGTTGGGAGTCGCCACAACATGAGGGTATTAAAAGGTCACAGCGTTAGGAGGGTTGAAACCACTGACGTAAGTGGTGGGCTTTTTTTTTTTTTTTTTTTTTTTTTTTACTATTTATTATTGTTGTTTATTTCCTTTGTATCCCAGTTGTAGCACCCTCCCTCCTTCTTCCTCCCCTATCCCTCTCCCCTAGTCCACTGATAGGGGAGGCCCTCCTCCCTGACTGTCTGACCTAGCCATCAGGTCCCCTCAGGAGGATCCTCTTCCTCTGTGGGCTGGCTGGGATGCCAGTGGTGGGCTTCTTAATGTTTTCCCATCTCCTCATGCAGTGAAAACCTAAGTTATTTGCAGAAATTGTAATTATTACTATCACTAATTAGCATTCTTTCCCCCCCCTTTCTCCCCGACAACGTTATTTTTTCCAAATTTGACATAATTACTTTCTAACAGACCCACTCGTTTCACTGGAAGAAAATGAAGCAGGTGAAAATCTAGAGGATTGGCAAGTGCATCACACAAACATCTCGCTACTGTGTATGGAGAAATACAGTGGAGACTTCCGACACACATCACTCAACACCCTACACCATTCATCTCCGTGTGGCTCTGGGATAACTTTTTCCCTTAGACCAGTGGCTCTCAACCTTCCTAATTCAGCTGCGACCCCTTAATACAGTTCCTCCTGTTGCTGTGATCCCCAACCATAACGATATTTTTGTTGCTACCATTGTAAATCATGACGTGAATATCTGATACACAGGGTATCTGATGTGCAGCCCCCACAGGTTGGGAATCACTACTCCAGATCGCTCACCTCCCACTTTCCTCAGATCTCCCAACATCTTCATTCTTAGACTTTCTGGAAGTTAATGGCTTCGTTCCTTTTTCACTGAAAACTCGTCAATCAGAACCCAGTCGCCTAACATCTGTGCCCACATGCCCCCTCCACCCTGTGAACAGGGGTGCACTGCCTGCTCCTAGCCGGCCTTTCCCTTTACACAGTAGAAACTATACTTCTCAAGTATCCTGCCCCATCACCTCCGCTATCATTTTCTGCCTTAGTCACAATTACTGACAAGCCAGCAGTAGATCCTTTAGGTTCTTCCTTCAAAGTATACCTCAAATTCAAGCCATTCTCATCACCCCAAGTCCTACCAGCTTAGGACATAATCGCTGCCATCTTTTGTCTGGACCCCTGCCCACAGCAGTCTGGCTCCACCTGGCTTCTCCACCTCCACTGACACTTAGATCTCAGTACAGCACTTAGATGCTCCTGATTCTATCTCTATATATTCTATCTCTATATCTCTAGATGAATAAACAACTGATTCAAAATTCCAAAAACATTTTTTTTTTATTTTTCCTCTACTTTTCAATGGAAGTGAAACTCTTTTCTCCCTTAATTTCCTTTGATGTCAGGGAAAAAAAAGTTAAGGGATGAGAAGCTGGCTCAGGTAGGCAATAATAATTGTTACATCATGATGCGTGGAGTTCAAATCCCCAGCACCCAGGCAAATAGTTTATAAGCCCCAGTGTTGAGGGGCACCAAAGACGGGCAGATCCCAGGAGCTCACTGACAAGCCATATCAGTGAGATTCACTTTCAGAGAGAGACACCATCTTCAGGGAGTAGAAAGTCACTGAAAAAGTCACTCAACACTCTCTCTTGGCCTCTACATGTGCACACATGGGCCCAAAACCCAAACACCCACATGCATGTACCTTACACACACACACGGGGTAGAGGGAGAGAGAGGGGGAGAGAGAAAGAGAGAGAGAGAGGTGTTCCCATAAAAACCTCACATTACTCTCACTAAGGTCTTTCCCCAACAGAAGATGAACAAAAGGGAACAAGTGCCCAGGACACCAAGCTCTTTGTGGGTGGGGGGAGGGTATATAGAAGCACATGCCTTTGTTGTATTTAGCAGTTCTTGCTTACCTAAGAGCTTGGTGGCAAATTTTGTGAGGCTTGCAGAACATGAAAAAAAGTAAAAGGGAAGTTTAAAGCACCCTTTCCCCAGGAACAGGTCATTTTGAGACGTTCTCAATGTAAACAGCTCTATAGCCCAGACTCACAGCTGTTTATGAAGACTGCACCTTTCAAGTCATCCTTGTGTCTGCAAATAACAGCCGCTTCTTTTCGCTGCCACAGGCAGAAACCCTCAAGAGTCCCACTGACTGGCCTTCCTGGGATCCTGTGCCCTCAGGATCTGTGTGCTGTTTTCCTCGGCCTGGAGCACTCTTTCCCCGGCTATCACAGAGCACTCCTACGGCTTTCCAATCCTGAGATGTCCTTCCTCTGTCCGGGAACATCCTATATAAAGGGCAGTCGGCTCCCAGCCCTTCCCGGTACACTGTGGCTGGCTTCCATTTCTAATGTTGGGAAGCATTACTGTCCTCAAGACAGTGGCTCACAGCAGACCTGTGGACAGCGAGGACACAGCTCTTTTCATTTACTGGCTGCACCATAATACAAGCTCCAGGGACAGGGATTTTACCTGTCGCTGCTAGATCACGGGCACGTGGTCAAGACTAATATTTGCATCATGACTGAGTCATCATCTAATCCTTGTCACCCACAAAGTCCCCCTGATACAGTTCACAGAAACAAGACATTGTACAAGAAGAAGATATTCTTCTCAGTGCGCACTGGTGGAAATTTTTGGGCATAAATTACAGAAGCAAAGACGATCGTTAGAAGCTATGGAACGCTCTTCATACTAGCATAAAGGTGGGGCCTATCTGGAGACTGGCAAGCTGCAGGTGGCATCACGGTTGTACAGGACAGCGGTTTTTATTTGGTTCACCAACCCTGCAATCAGGCCTTCTCACTGACGTCATGGATGGCCCTATTATTTTCAGCAGGTAGCCTTGGCTAATCTCTCAAGCTTGCCTAAGTCCTGGCCTAACAGAAGCCCCATCCCCACAAAACAAATGCTAAAAAACCCGAGCCCGGGCAACACCGGAACTGCTGCCTTAAGTGCTGATTTTATTACCATCCCCACTGCCAGAAAGCAAGTTCTTAGATTCAAAGAGAATGTTTAACATGAAGGGAGTAAGTGGAAAACTCTAATACTGACAGAGGAGAAGGAAGAGGGGCCACTGATATCCAAGAAAAGAAAGCCACAAGGCAGGAAAGGTGGCTTGTGTTTGTCATCCAAGCACCTGGGAGGCTGAGAGGTGAGGATCAGGAATTCAAGGCCAGCCTCAGCTACACACCAAGTTGGATGCCAGCTTAGGCTACTTGAGACTTTGTCTCAAAAATCAAAGCAAAACAAAACCACAAGTCTTTTTTTTAACTTTTATTAATTACACTTTATTCATTTTGTATTCCCCCATAAGCCCCTCCCTTCTCCCCTCCTAATCCCACCTTCCCTCCCCCTTCTTCACGCATGCCCCTCCCCAAGTCCACTGATAGGGGAGGTCTTCCTCTCCTTCCTTCTGATCCTAGTCTATCAGATCTCAACAGGAGTGGCTGCATTGTCATCTTCTGTGGCCTGGTAAGGCTGCTCCCCCCTCAGGGGGAGGTGATCAAAGGGCAGGCCAATCAGTTCATGTCAGAGGCCATCCCTGTGTCCCCATTACTATGGACCCCACTTGGACAATGAACTGCTGAAAAACCACAAGTCTTAACATTCCGTTTTCTAGAACTTAGTGGAACTCTTTCAATGAGGTACACCTCCCTCAAAAACCAAGTACATCAGAAATTTATACAAAAGCCACCATTTATTTTACGTGGCTGATGGCTTTAAAATTCTTGTTTGGCTTTGTTATGTCTAGGTGACTCAATTACAAGGTCTGTGTGTGTGTCTGTGTCTGCGTGTTCGCGTGCGCTGAAATCAGTTCCACGCCACTCCCAGGATTCATACATCAGTAAGTTCTTAGGCAACTTTGTGCAATTGCAGGGAGGGAGGACGTGAAACTCAGGAGCAATGGAGAGCGGCGTGCAGAGCTCGCACTCAGACGACCTCTCACATTTGTTCCCAGCTTGCTCAATCCCAAGGACAGCACGCTTCCAGCGCCGCTCATTCTTTCCACACCGAGGACGCAGTCAAAGGCTGCCTGGCACCTGCTCCCCATCCCTCACGTGTCCCTCCATCTCTCTTCCCTGTACCTGTGCCCCCCCCCCCGCCCCGAACCTGTCCCTTCAAGCCCCTTGCACCATACCTATCACCCCATCCGCCTGCCCCACACTTGTCCCTCCATCCCCCTGCCCGGCACCCATCCCCCCCCCCAACCACCTGTCCGGCATCTGTCCCTCTCTCCATGCCCCTCCCCGCGCCCCCGACGGCTCACCGTCGCTGCACTTGTACTGGCAGAGGCCGTCCTCGCCGCCCAGCAGGTCCAGCGCGGCGTTGAGGTACGTGTCGATCTTGTGGATGCCGTTGCGGATAGTCTTGAGGGTAGCCCTCCAGTCGGTGGTCTGGTCCTGTTCCTGGCCGCGCGTTGTGGCCAGGAGGAGCAGGAGCAGGAGCAGGAGTGCAGGGCCCCGGGCGGCCGCGGACCACGGAGCCACCATCTGCACTGCCGGGCCGGCCGGGCTGGGCAGTGCCGAGAGCTCCTGCTCAGGCCCGGGTCTCCTCCGCCTTCTCCGGCTCGCGCCCCGTCACAGAGCTGCGCCGAGAGGCGAGCGCGCAGGGGGGGGGGGGGGGCGGGGCGGGGGCGCGGGAGCGCGCGCATCTCGTCCGGACAGCGTCCTGCACAGTGCGCCTGCGCCGGAGCGTGGGAGCCTGGCCCACGTGGTCTCCGGTCGCCCCGGGAGCTTTGCGTTCCGCCTCTGTGGGCCACTGTACCCTTAGCCCGTGCCCTAGAAATGTTCGTTGCCTAGATTCAGCCCCGTAGTTAAGTTTGTGTTTTGTATTTGTTCTGTTTGTCTTTCGAGACAGGCTTTCTCGGGGTAAACTTGGCTGTCCTGGAACTCACTCTGTAGATCGGGCTGGTCTCGATCTCAAGAGATATGCCTGCGCCATCACCGCCTGGCTCATTGTGAGTTTTTGTTTGAGTGTTGCTTGTTTGTTTTTCAGAGCTCAACTAGAGCGCCTCCTCCACTGCCTCTAATTTTAAGGAAGGGGAAGTTCGCAGGTAACTCTTCTCAAAATTCTGAATTCGGTAGTGAACCCATGACCACAGATTAGGTAGGGAGGAGAAGGAGGTAGAGACAGCAGAGATCACGATATCTGGGTTCCCACCCAGCTTTACCACCACTATTTTAAAGCAAGACACGGCTCATCAAGTTCGACAAATGCAGGAAGGTTAGATGGGATCAGGCCTCAGTTAAAACCCACAGCCACCTTTTTGTTTATATTTCTGCGCCAGAGTCTTGGCCTATAGCCTAGGCTGCGGTCCAACTTGCTTTGAACATACTATCCTACATCGGCCTCCCAAGTGTTAGGATATTGGCCTGTCATTTCTATTTCTTTACACATTTACATCTTGATGAACTAATGTCTTTTACCATAACACTGTGCTCTGAGGACTCGGTTTGCTGTCTCTGCCTTTAGGGATTACGTTCTCAAATGCCAGATTCTTTGGCACCTTTTCTTTTCCGTTGCACACTGTGCAGTCTCACTGAGCTCCCCAGAGGACGCCACAAATTCAGAATAACCCAAGTGCCTATAACCCGTTTCAGTTAGTCTCTACTCTTAATCTGCCATCCATGGCCACACCAATCACCTCATAATTATGAGATAAATAAAAAGTAATAATAAAATAATAAAAATCTCACAGTTGCCGTAGACTCAAATCCCTCTCCCTGGTACCATGCCGTCTGTTTTGTCTCCAGCTGCTGTGTCTTCTCTCCTTACCCTACCTAGAATCAGGGCCACTCTCTCCTTCCCCAAGTTGGCTTCTACCGTCATCAGTTTCCCTTGGAACTGTCTAGGGTTCTTTCTTCCATATCTCATTCCATCCCTCCACTCTCCCCTATACATCTTTCTCCCTAATTCCTGCTTGGACTTTCTAGAAGTCTTCAGTTCCAGCGCTTGGGCACAAGGGCCACACCCAGATTGTCCTTTTCTCTGATGTACCCTGGGCACCAGGGCCACCGAGCTGCCCTCCATTCTGTGTCTGGCTGGCTCCTCCAGCTGCAAGGCCTCTGGAAAGCTGCTCTTCTGTGCCTGAGTTTTCTTTTCTGCTGCCATGAGAAAGTGCTCTGACAAAAACAATGTGAAGAATCAGTGAGGTAGCTCACGGTTTGCTAAGAGAGCCTCATAACTGTTGATGCCTGGAACCCGTGGTGGAAGGAGAGAAGGGAGTCCCTCAAGTTGTCTGCTGACCTCTGCATGCACTTAAACACACACACACACTCTGATGATGATGTGATAATAATAATAAGGCTTGTTTGTTTTTCTGGCTCAGTCCCAGCATCCCATTGGTCACAATAAAGAAGTCAAAGTGGCAAGAGCTTCAAGCAGCTGGTCCCATCCCAGTTGGAAAGCAGAAAGCAACAAATGAATCACTTTCCACACATTACAGTCCCTTGCCTGGGAAACAGTCCTGCCCACTATTGAGCTAGCTCTTCTCACATCAATTAAGGGACTCAAGATAATTCTGCGCAGAGGCCCATCTCCTAAATTCTTCTCGATTCTGGAAAGTTGGCAGTCAAGAATCACCATCACATTCCATAAGCCAGATTAAGCTCACCTCTGGGAGATGCGCTCTTTGGTACATTAGGCTGAGCGCCACTGAGTTTTCTTACCATTGTTTCTGCAAAGTCCAGCTTCATATTTTATTTTCCAGTTAGCCTCATATGACATAGGAAATCTTGATTATGACAAACTATTCACAACTCAGTTATATATAACCCAAGGATCATATATATATATATATATATATATATATATATATATATATATATATATATATGAGAACAAAGAGAGCTAGAAGTAATTCTAGCTCTCTTCGTTCTCATAACACCAATAAGCAGCTGCAATGGTTCTTGGTTAACTCTCTGTCCGCAGAATGGCCTGGGGTCCCTTTCCTGAGGTAGGTGAGGGCTTTCCTGCCATCCTTACATTTAACCTAATTTGTTATAAAAGCCAGAATACATGAAGAGACAGTAGCGCCTGTTTAGTTTTGCTTCTGTTGCTGTGATAAAGATTATGATCAGAGGCAACCCGAGGATGAGAGGATCCACGTTGCCTTACAGTTCTGGATAGTGGTTTATCACTAGGGAAAGTAAGGGCAAGAACCTGGAGGCACGACCTAAAGCAGAGGCCATGGAGGAATGCTGCTTCCTGGCTTGCTGCTCCTGACTCGCTCAGGTCTCAGGATCTCCTGCCCAGGGGTGGCACTGCCCCCAGTTACCCCGGCTCTCCCACATCTACCATTAATGGAGAAAATGCTCCACTGACTTGTCTACAGGTCTACAGGCCAGTCTGATGGAGGCATTGAGTCTGTTTGATAAAGCTGATCGTACTGCATTCTGTTGTCTGTAATTCAGAGTCCTGAGAGAGACCTCTGAGTTGATAAAACCCTGGAGTCAGTGCATCCCACTCCCACTGTACCTGGTCTTTTTCTACACAGAGCCACTTTGGAGCGCTGACCATTGCCCTTGAGAGCCTGACCCTAGTACATTCTGGGCTTTTTGTCCATCTTTGCAGGTTTGAAGTCCCTGTGCATTGTTGGTATAATGTTCTTTTGGAATGTAATTTACCCTGGTTCATTTAAATGATGATTTCTCTACCCCATTGTCTGGTTTCAATCCAGACATTGTTTTATGATGCTTATTCTAGTCATCACCTGTCTCATGTAAACATGCCACCCTTTGTTCTCTATATTGTCAATTAAACAACCAGCCCAAATGCTGAGCAATGGAGAGGATAGGGTGGGACATCCTGGTCCAGAAGGAAGAGGAGGAAGCAAAGGGAGGAGAGTGGAGAATCTGCAGGAGAGGTCTTGGAACCATGTGGAGAGATGGACTGGACCTAAGATATGACTAAAAGCAAGTATAATGGGTGAAATCTGAATGGTAGGAAATTATGTGGGCTTGGAGGCTTAGGATGGAGTAAGTATTGCCTAGCATTGTGCTCTAGGTTAATTAAATAAATCCTAGTCTCTGTGTGGTGATTTGGGTATACAGCTGATTTAGGACTAACCACTGCTTAACTAAAAGATAAATCAATACTAAACACTAACTACCCACAACAGTGCAGCCTGCAGCCTTTACCACTCGTGTGGTAAAGTCACACTGTGTGGTGACTTTCCACACACAGGTATCTTCTGAAGATTCTTCCACACATTGTCCTGGAGCTGTAATGCTTCTCAGAGCTGTAAAGGCTCTCCACGAGCCTCTGGCTGCTACTGTGAGTTCATGGCAAATTGTTTAAAGCTGTTAACCCCAAACTGAGGGCAAAGTAGCTCCTTTTTGTATTCATTGTCTGACCAAGGTAGTTCTTGGAGGACGGTGAGGCAAGAACCCGGCTGGAGATGCCTCCACTCACTGCTTCATAATGACAGCACTGATTTGAAAACAAGTCCTAAAGTCAGTTAATGCTGATCCACTGAACATCTCTGAATTAGGAGCAGGAGGTACAGCTAGAGGAGGACATATAAGGACTCTCATCTGCCGTACATTGTCCTTGCGGTGACAGTTGGAGAAGAGGTAGGAAACCAATAGAAAGATCACTGGGAGGATGGTAAGTGCTGTTCTGAGGTTAAAAGCAAGGCACTGTCATGGAGGTAGAGCACTTGCTGAAGCCTTGACAGGATGGTGATGTCACGTGCAGAGGGGAGAGGGGAGGGGCACATTTAGGAAATACAGGGTTGGCCACATCTCTCCTGAAAAGGCAACTGTTAGTGGCACATTTAGTTAGTCTGGCATTCTAGGAAAATGTCAAGGCTGGAGATGTGAATTCATGAGTCCTTGGACTGTGAGTAACACTGAATCCGAGTCGAGATACAGAACAACATCGAAAGAGCAAAGGAAAAGAAGCAGCTGGAAGACAGGTGTCTGGCAAGGGGGTTAGGATCGAGGAACCCAAGAGACAACTAGTGCTGCTGACGTGAGATCAGTCAAGTAGCTGTGACAGCATGGAGAGCTGTGCAGAGCTTTCCAGAAAGGGTCAAGGAGAGACTGTGACATGAGGGGCAAAGACACATCTGAGGAAAAGAGTCACTAGGCCCTTGTCCAAGGTAGTGTTAGTGGTAAGCAGCAGCTGGGAGGAGACTGTCTTCCATGGAATTGCCTACAAATTAGGTAGGGAGCTCCAGAGCATCATCTCTGGATGTCACTGATACTTGGGGGAGCCTATTCGGGTGATCCAGCTGCTCCTCCATGGTCCTGTAAAGAACCCCAATAATGCATTGCTTTACCAAGCTAGACTTGGGTGGAATAATTTCTTTGGTCTTCAGTTGGTGCCCCATTTGGGACAAATAGATGCTTGTTCATGTTTCCCAGGGAAAACCGCAAAATACAGGTTGAAAACTAGACACAAAGTAGCAAATCACCTGAGGTCTACTATAGTAGGTGGCAGCTTTGTGGCTTGAACACAGTCTTGTGTGATTCCAGTGTCATTAAACTGTGGTCAAAATATCATTCCTTCCCGAATAGCTAGTCTAGTCAAACTTTCTGTGAATAAAACTTATAGGTGGAGGATGTAGCTGAGTGGTACTCAGCACTGAAAAACAAACAAAAGGCCACCTTATATGATTGACCAGAACATTTATTTGGAAATTATATGGCAGAATTCTAAAATGGCATAAACTCTGAAGAAACAGAACTAACCAGTAAGACTTGCCTCTTGCCATCTCTGAGAGGAACAAATTACACAGCTCCATTTCAACTGACTCCCGTAAGAGTAAGTGTAGAAGGAAGGAGGTCGTAGCTTCAGACGTTGTGTTGAGAAATAAGGGATCTTCCCACGTGATAGCTAATCCAGTCAAAATAAGTGGCCACTCTGGTGTAAACACCCGGGAACTCTGGTTGTCCACAGTTTTCACCCCAGCTCACAACACCCCAAACATAAGTCACGTTGTTTACATCCTTGCAGACCAGGGGCCCACCAGAGTCTCCTTTGCAGGCATCGATGGACCCGTCGTTGGTACCTGAGAGAGAGAAATCACATTTCCTTCCATCTGTCAGGGCCACCATCCTGCTGTCCTGCCTTCTGGAAAGACTCGCATTTTTTTGAGCTTTCCTGATAGGGAAGCCCATGGGTCCCTATGGGGACTGCGATGCAGCATGGGAAATCATTTTTAACCTTCTGTTTGTGCCTAGCACAGTCTTCCCGCTCATCTTTTGTCTTCTGCACTGCTGTGTAAGGGGATGCAGATATAACATGGAAGTATCTGAAGCAGACTCGTGCAGTGCATACCCCAGGCTCAGCGCGGGGCACTTACCTGCACACAGCATTTCTTTGTCATAGTAGCGGTCCTGGTAAAACTGAGAGCAGTTGTCCATTAGCTTAACTTCACCCCACCTAAGTGAGTAGACCCTTTGGTTATCTATACAAAGTGAGAAAGCAGACATTTAGAAGCCACAAGTGAGAAACCTAAATAAAGATTGTCATTACTTAGTCAACCATGAAGAAGATAAATGAACCTACATTACTATTACATGTATTAATCATTGACACTAGTGTTAATATGTTAGATATTAACACTTCCTTGGCACATTTAAATCATAGTCTCTTCATATCCTTAGTCTCTAGAATTATCTTTCTAAATTTGAATGAACAGTTAAGGAAAGTAATTGGACATGTGGACTGAAGTCACAGCCATTTAGTAAAGAGCTGACCCTCGTGATGCCTGAGCTGTAACTCTCTCCTGTTGCTGGGTTCAGTAGGGGAATGGCATAGGAGGCGGGCCTTCTCACATGTATATTTTTGGTGTCTTTTTACAGCTCCTAATTTCCTTGATGTTACTATTGAAAAACAGCCTAAAAGAAGCCAGAAAACACACATGAAGTTGTCAACATGCACATGTTTTTGTGTGTGAAGAAGTCCCTATTTAAGTGATCTGAGCTGATGGGCAAGGAGATAGGACTCTCTTCACATTGAAGTCAAAGTTTGGGGAAGGAGAAGGGCCGGGTGCTCCTGACTGACAGACCATGGAAAATGAGAGAAGTGTAAGCGTATTCAGAGGTGGGTGGGGCAAGGAGCGAGGCTTCATCCCAGGTTCCCCTCTTTTCAGCTCACAGCAAATTTATGATGCAGTTTTCCATTCAATGCCTGCTTGCTCACTGTGCAAAGTTCCGAAAGCTCAGGGGCTAGGCCTGCCTCATTGCTCAGCAATATCCAGAATCTCCTTGCACAAAATGGTTGCTTAACAAATACTTAATGTAATTAGTGACTGCATAAAATCACAGTCATGTAATTGCATACCTTACAGGTCCAAATCACTCTCCCTGCCTACATCTCAGCACTGTGCTGAGCAACACGGTATATGATCTCTCTACACCTACTCTCACAGGAGGTCCATTCGAAATAAGAATGTTTAATTAGTCCTTCTCTAGGTCAAAAATAAAGCAAATCTAATTGGTCTCAAGGATGGTCTTGAACCCCTTGATCCTTCTGCTTCTGGGATTATAGATGTGTACCATCAGAGAACACATTTGGTTTCTTGTTTTTGGTCCTGGGGATGAAACCCAGGAACCTGCACATGCTGGACAAGCACTGTCTCATTTAAGCTATATCTCCAGTTCTCTGTGGTCCTCCCACAATGAGAGTCTGAGCAGCGATGGAGGTCATGAGCCCAGGCAGGCAAGCCCTTCCTGGATGGGCGCCCACTTTTCTGTACAGGCTGTTTCTCTGAGTACTACAGTGATCCCATGCATGTCTACTCCTATTTCCAACCCCAGAGGCAAAGCACATACCTTTCTCTCGACCCCATCCAGAGATGATGCACCTGTCGTTCGGTTGGAATAGATATGGAGACCATGGGACACATGCAGGGACAGAATTAGGGAGCTCACACTCTTTCTTGCCCGGAAGCTTTTTCATTTCAATCAGAGCTATGTCGTTTTGGTAGGTGGTTCCACTGTAGTTCTCATGAACAATAACTCTGCTCACTCTCTGAACTGCCAACTCCAAGTTTGGTTTCAGCCAGTCTAATAATGCAGTCCATACTTGGTAGTTGCGGTATCTATTGGGTCTGTAAGAGAAAGGAAATGTGTATCAAGGAAATGATATGGAGGTTGATGCTTCCTTCCTTATAGTCTTTCCGTTAAAGGATGACTTTCAGTTTCTGAATTTTTATATTGTTGGTGAGATGAAGCTGTAAAATTAAATTTATTTAGGGTAGGATTAGCTGAGTGGTAAATGGAGAGAGTGAGTCCCCAGCTGTTCCTATAATCTCATTTTCTAACCTTTCCAAATAATGAAGTATTTGTCACAAAAGGGATCATCCATAGGCAAAATACTTGAATATTTAAAATATCTTTTTAAATTATATCCTCAGTATCTTATTGAAAATTATCTGCAATCTTGTTTTCTCATCAAATAGCATAAACTGAACAAAATTTATCTTTCCTTAACATTTGGCTCAGACGGTCATATTACAGTTCAACAGCAATTCCTAGGAGATAATATGTTTGGATGTTTTTATTTATACTTAAGTATCCCAAGAATGCTGTCATCCTGTTGATTTGTTGTGTTATAGGCTCAGGGATCATAAATGTTCCTTGGAGGTTAACCCTGTTCATATGGCTTAGTGGACACAGATGTAGCATTTACCAGCTACAGACAAGGTGTTGTACCAGTCACTGGGGTGAATTAGCAAAACCAGAAAGCATTGAGAAATCACGTATCACTAAATGGGTGATCACAACGACGACGACGACGACGACGACGAGATATAGTCTATGAGAAGGGAGAGGCGTGATCAGGAGAAAGGCTTTTTAAAACTTATCAGGAAGGCTTTGATTGAAAGCACTGGGGGAAGATTCCATAGAAAATTAAGGGTTGAGTTGAGATCTGAGTGAAGAGCAACCTTAACTAGGTAAGGGAGTCAAGGAAGCTCATGTCAGGCAGGGGAAGAATAAGGATATCCGAGGGTCTCTTTGCAGAGGAAGCAATTGCTTTTGAGTATCTGAAGAAGCCCAGAGTTAGTGGATCAACCGTCAGGCAGGAGGTGACGGTGTGGGATGGGATGAGACTGGTGAAGGGAAGGAAGGCCAACTCATGTAAGGCCTTCCACGATATATGTGTGTTGACATTTTTGTTTTGATGCTGTCTGAAGAGACTGCGAAACTCTCAAATTGCACCTAGCTGCACCAGAGGACAGACAGATAGGGCAGTGGAAAGATGGAGTGCATGTAGCTAAGGCAATTGGACAAGTCCTGTAATCCAGATGACAAGCAGAAGCAGGATGATAACAAAGGAGATAAGGCTCGAGCAGCATTTAAAGGTTAAGAATGAAAGAGGAATTAATTAGCGAATTAATTCTTGAGAAGAATTAAACATTAAGGGTGCCTGTGCTGCAGGGAGGTTGAGAGAGTGGAACAGGATGGTTCTCAGATTTCTACCTGTGATAACCACCTAAATCGTGTTTGTTAAGACAGGAAACCGTATTTAAGAGAACTGGAATATGAAGTAGGCCTTGGACATTTGGAATTCAATATTCTCTCTCAGTGTGTGTGTGTGTGTGTGTGTGTGTGTGTGTGTTCGTGTGTGTTTATGTGTATGAGGGGGAAATATGTTGCAGGCGCACAGACATGTGTGTGCATGTGAAGACCAGAGATAAATCTTGGGGATTGTTCCTCAGGCACTGCCCACCTTGTTTTTGTTGCAAGATCTGTCATTGGTCTGGAACTTACCAAGTAGGCCAGGCTGGCTGGCCAGCAAGCCCCAAGGAGCTCCCTCCCCAGTGGCTGGCATTCCAAACACATGCCACCACACCGAGCCTAAAAAAATAACTGTGGTGTCTGTTCTGCTGCTCAGATTCAGCTCTTCATGCTCGTATAGCAAGTGCCGACTGAACCGTCTCTCTATCTCCCAATGTCATTTTATGTAGCCGGGAACTACAGATGGATATTGACTCTAGGCCAGTGGTTGGAGGAAAGTCTCTACTGCGGTTCCTTCTCAGTCACCGGAGAGTGGGCTGTTAGAGCCACAGAGAACTTTCAGAAGAATGAGTAAGAGGAAGCCAGGTGAACACTGAAGCACTCCAACTCTTCAGAGGTGCTGTGAGGCAAGCACAGAGACAACCTAGAAGGACAGAAGAGGAGGTACAGCCGGGGGTGGGGGCGGGGGATAAACCAGGGAGATGCTGAGCTGCAGAAACTAAGAGAGAAACATCTTCAAGAAGGAAGAAGAAGAGGGCCTTGCTGTTCCCATCCACGGAGGTTTTCCCAGGTGCCACTGAACACACAATTCATCATTCAGTGTAAACGCCACCTCTCACAAAGTTAGGCCACCGGAAAATTAGTTAAGGAGGCATTTGTCCTAATTTTAATCAAATGCTAATGATGTCCTGGCTCTACCTAACTGGTTGTATAGCTTCGGCTAAGTTGTTTATTTAGCTTCTCGGTTTGGTATACTTATCTGCAGAGTGGGAGGAGTCCTGGTAAGCCCCTAAAATTGTTGAGAAGGCCAAAGAAGGCAACATGTGAAGGTGTCTGACCTAGGAAGTGCTCGATAAACAGCGCGTTCACTCTGAAATCCAAACTGAGGCCAGAAGCTTTTTGCAAATTGCCTTTGATATGTCAGTGGACCAAAACCTTTGGAGGATTGCAATCCCATCACTATGCTGGGCTGAATTTTATCTGATGCATTGTGGGTGTCCTGATCCCCTGAATTTGGAGATGGTGCTTTTAATCAGGCAATTAAGGTTAAATGGGGTCACAAGGGTTGGGTTTTAATCCAGTGAGGCAGGGGTCTTCATGGGGATAAAGAGAATCTTAGAGCAGCATGTGCACAGAAGAAACTATTGAAGGGCACAGTGAGAAGGGAGTACACACAAGCCCAAAGGGACTCCAGGAAGAACCAGTGCTCCAGTTGAGCTTGGCCATCTATGTTATTTGTTGGCAAAGTAATACAGCCTCGTGTAATGCTCTTTGATGAACATGTGTCAGACTTGTATTTTTCTTTTGTCACAATCCAAAGCTGAGGCCATATTATGCCTAACCTGTTTCTCTGACCTGAGAATTTCAAAACCCTGTCAGAGGGGTACACAGTATGATTGGTCTTCAGCACATGAGTTTCTTCTGTCCACTGGCTCTTCCCACCCCACCCTTACCCCATGACCCCAACAGTGTTTCTCTGTGTAGCCTTGGCTGTCTTGGACTCACTTTGTAGACCAGGTTGGCCTCAAACTCACAACTCACAGCAATCTGCCTGCCGCTGAGTGCTGGGATTACAGCTGTGTGCCACCATGCTCGGCTTGTCCACCGGCTCTTTTATGATTCAAAGTCTGTCAGGAACAGACCCCTAGACCCCCACACCCCTACACTTCAGCGATCTTCCCAATAGCAACCCGCATAGTACCCCTACCTGGTACAATTCCTTCCCTTCAAAGCAGCTTTCATCATGGGCACATGTAAATCATTTATCTATATTCAAAGCACGAGCCAGCCAATGCTGGATCAGTTTATCAGATAATTAACACTGAGCATTGGACATTTCCTTTATTGCTTCGAACACACTTTAAATGCATTTAAGGGTATGTGGATTTGAAAAAGTGACCTGTGGTTGTGGAGTAAAACTAGCTCTTTAAATGTCCTTGTATGGAAAGAGCAGAGGGAATGCCAGGTTAGCATTACCCCTTCATGAATGCTCAGTCATAAACTCTTCCAGACAGCTTTGTCCTAGCACGGTGCAAATGAGCCAAATAAAGTCATATGGCATTTAAGATCTGCCCTCACTGCAGCTTAGCACCTGGTCTGTGGAGAACAAAGTCGGTTCTGAGGGACTAGTTCCTGCAGTCCAGGTCATAAAGGCATTTAAGAGATAACAGAGCAGAAATTAATTTCTCATACAGGCTTTTATCTGTCATCTACCATCATCTCTATTATTTATTTCTCATGTTTTAAGAACGCTAAAATACACTGAGGACATTTTTACCTGACACAATGTGCAGCAGTCAGAACCCAACAGCCACCGATATAAATTCCCCCACAGGTGATTTTTTCGCCATCCCTAATTGCCACCTGCCATGGGTGGTCGCCCTGTAAAAGACATTTGTGTGGTTACTGGATGGTGTCACACAAGGTGACCCGAGGACATTTCCACATAAGGACCTGGTCTCCTGTGAGTACATTGTCCCCTCACTTTTTTCTGACTTAGGCTGGTCCTGGGAGGTACTGGGATTTTGGTGCAGGCTTACCACCTCTGCTGGCTTTCCTCCAATCACTCTTTTCCTTCGAGTGTGTGTGTTTCTTTTGACACCACAGGATAGTTTAGGTAATAGGGACTTCATCCGTTTTCTTTCTTTAAGAAAGGAAGAGGGTGTATCATTATTTCCCCCAAACCACTATCTTGTGGATAGAAACTTCTTGGTTCTATCTATTTATATCCATCCATCCATCCATCCATCCATCCATCCATCCATCCATCCGTCTGTCTATAAGTGCATGCGCATGTCTATTTGAAACCAGAGGTTAACCATCAGACACCTTCCTCAATCACTTCCCATCTCATTTTTTGAGAGTCTCTCACTAAACCTGGGATCAACTAATTGGCTAGGTTGGCTGGCCAATGTGCTCCAATGATCTGTACCTCTCTTTCTTCAGCCCAGCACTGGCATCACAGACACGTACCACCACAGGGCTCCTTACATGGGTGCTGGGATCTAAACTCAGGTCCTGCTACTTGTGAATAGATTATATATGTAACACATGCACACACATTATATAGTGTGTGACAAAGCAGCCCCATTCATCAGTAATTGTTTTGGGGGTTAAACAGTGCTGTTTACCTTAACAAGAAATTCTGATGCAAGATTAAAATTGACTTGATTTTCTGAAGTTCTGACTGAAAGTAGACTTGGGGTGGAAAGCTGGCCGAGAAGTTATACATTTACCAGCCTCTGATAGTTGAAAGATGCCACATGACCAGGCATTACTACAACGAGAACTCAGGGTGAGGGATGTGCCACATTTTGAACTCATCAGAATAAGCTTATGATATAGAGCAATGCATTTTTCATTGTGGTTTTTACTTTCTAGGAGAAAATCTTTTTTTCAAAAAATATCAATGTGATAGCAAGTACTTCGTGTTTGGGCCCACAGTAAATGTTCCATATATTTTGTCTCATATATATTTATATAATTAATAACTTGTCACCATGTATATTAATCCTGAGAGATCATATGTCAGGGACTCTGGATGATTGGATCAGCAGGCCTCCTAGGGGAGCATGTACGTGTGATGTATTTGTCAACAAGAAACCATGCTAGAGCAAGACTCAAAGGGTGAAGCTGCAAGGGAATGCATCAGAAAGGAAGAAAATGGGACTGGAAGGATTTTTTTTTCATTCTCTCTCTGTATTTGCCTTGTCATGAAAAGGTCAATAAACTAGTTTCTTCCAATGAGAAAGGACACTTCATATTACTAATGATTTCTTTGGGCATATCTACAGGAGGTAGGGTCCTAAGGAAAAGAAGTTGCAAGTGAACATAAAGAAATTTACTTTGGTCTAGTCTATTCTATAAACTATGTTGAGGGAAGAGTGTGATGATCTTAAGGTTTTATTTAGACTTTTGCAGTAAGAGAACTAGCCTCATACATGGAAGTATGTGAAACCAGGATGGGTGGAATATGAAAACAAATGTTATCACTAGTACACAAAAAATAGGGTATATATGAAAAACCCTCTTGCCTAGAATCTGTAAATAGGAAGTAGAAATATTTTACTCAGTGGCTTATTTAGGAAATTGTTTACTAATTTGAAACTCTGGAAATTAGAAGTTGATATCATATTAATTTCATTTTAAAATATCCCAAAACCAACTGGTACATAATCTAAGGTGAGAGAGGTGATAAAATTAAATAGTCAATAAAAACAACGGATCAAAAGTCAGTCTTGCTACCTTCAATAAATTACTCCCTTCTCATGAATGTACATCTAACTCAGTTTGGCTCTTAATGCACAAGTGCCCAGGATACAGGGCTTCAGGATTCCCTGCTACTGTGATTTATAACACTGAGAAGACACAGATCTACTTAACTAATGTAGATTATTTCCCATTTCAGAAGATGTTTGAAATCTAGTTATTTTTGACAAAACTAAACTGACAAAGCTCTTATCTCTAAGGAAAAACTTCATGTGGAAATGTGTCACTGAGGAATCATTCATTTTAACTAACCTGGCTTTAAGAGCAACTCTCAATAATATGAGCTTGCTTTTCTTAAAAGCAATGGGGAAGGAGAAAGACAGCGTTACATTTTCTTTTACTTAAACCAATATCAAAATTAATTTCTATTTGAATTGATTATATATGCAATACATGCATGCATACTATATAGTATTGTGTATATTATACACATGATATATACATGGTTGTTACTAAGATGAAACCATGAACTACCAGTAAAAAAAAAAAAATGTTAACTCACCTATGCTCATATCAGGAGTCAAAATTTCTATTTCTTCAGTTTCATTTCCTGTGATAAACAACAGAAAATCCAAGTGGTTAATGTCAGGTCTCTTAGAGAAAATTCAATCATTAAAGTGACTTAACTGATAATTTTGAATATTGCTTTCTTTTTATAGACAAACACCCGAAGCATGTCGTCTGGTTTCCTCCCTATAGCTGAGCATCTGTAAAGATGCAGATGAACCCTGTAGGAATCCCTGCTGGAGATGGGTGGCAGGGAAGAAAGAGAACTTCTCCCTCTACTCTCTTTACGTCCAGCTCTTTACATGGTGAAGAGAATAGCCAAGGAGCCCATACAGGCATCAAAAAGGCTGCCCTACATGGCACATCATGAGGTACACAGAGATATCTTAATGGTTTTCATGTAGGATTGGCTAGATAGCAGTGAGATCTGGGGTGCAAAACTCAAAGAAAAGGGGTGCCCCGCTTCCTTAGACTGTTGCTTACACTTATATGGACCTATCCACCCTGCCATCCCAAGACACCTGGTCAGACAGCATCACACCCCCTGTCGCCTTCAGGTCCACAGGCATATCCCTGCCAACATGCAGCTCTGTTTAGGATGAGGATAAAGCTGGGGACAGAGCAGGCCAGTCTAACAACTCAACTTTGACACAGCGGTCTTAGATTTTGTTCCTGGATTTCTCAAGTTCTCTTTGGAACAGGCAAATAGGGGTCTATTATATCACATACCTAAGTTGTGTCCCAGGGCACGAAGGACTCTGCTCAGAGGTATTCCCATGAGTACATATGTAAATCAGAGATGACTAAAATATTAACATTAAATGCTCAACAAAGGCAAGTAAGGGAAGTCCAGTGCAGCTCAAGTGTTCTGGGCATGAGAAGAGTGGGAAGCTTCAAAGGCACAAGCCATAGGAAAAACAATTGATGACTTTGGTGCTATAAAAATGAAGGATTTCCATGTTTTCACATTTAATGTTGCACACATGTGTGAGTATTGTGTACTTGTGGCCATAAGGACATGTGTGGAAGTCAGAGGACAACCTGAAAGGGTCAGTTCTCCTTCCACTCTTCCTGGGGATTGGACTCAAGCAGTCAGATGCGATAGCAACTGCTCTTATCCGCTTATCCAGCTTGCTGACCCAAAACTTAAGAATTTCTTTTCAATAGATTTTTATCACGGATGGAGCCAGTTGACAGACAGGTGACAGAATAAAGATATTTATGATGTTTAAAGCTGACAAAGGGTTAACATCTAGACTGTAAAGGGGACCTCTGCAAACCAGTAAGAGAGAAGACTGCAGTGAAAGATGTCTGTGTGAGCTGCTGTGAAGATGTGGAAAATGGGCGAAAGAAAAGAAAAGGCAGAAGGACAACCCACAAAAATACCAGTATAAAATACCCGTGAATCTGACCCAAGCCATTGCCTATTATCAGTGTCTAAGCTAGCAATTAATGATGCCATTACTTGGCAGTTGGCAAGCAGCACTGTGGTTGGTAGGTGAGGAGAAAGTCCAGACAGCATAGATGGATGTGAGAACTGGTACTTAAGGCTACTTGTCGATTAAGGAGTTGCTGCTTACCGCAAGAATTAAGCTCTTGCCAGGTTGATGTTTCAAAGGGATTTATACATTCTGGAGAAGATGTTTATCACAGCACAGTGGTGGGCTGATAGTTCATTGCTCAAAGATATTGAGTAAATTGAAAAAGCTGAATTTGCATTTTAGGCAGCAGCTAGAAGCAGCAGAGTATATTAACACATAGCAACATGGTCAGAGCCTTCAAATCCAAAGATAAAAAGAAACAAGATCTACAATACAGTGAAAGATATGTGATCACTAGATCACAGAGTACATTGGAGAGGAAAGCACACATGCAAAGCCACACGTACATTCAACCACACTAGAATAGTTGGCAGGGAAATGGGATTAAGAAATGGGGGTATGAGATAAGCAGGACTGGCCTAGAAAGAACCAGTCTGATCACACAAAAAGACCTGAGCAGTACCATTTTCACTGATGTCTGAAGCTAGAGAGGGAAGAAGGAGGGAGAAAAAGGAGAAGAGGAATAAGTGGGGGTGAGCAGCAGCTTCAGAGGGATTAAGATGACAAGTGAGATGGAACACAAGGTATTAACTGAGAAGTGACACTTAGGGCAAAGGTTGATTCTAAGATAGGTCACCTCCAGGATTCTTACGAAATTCTAAGGAAAACCACAAACCTGTGGCATTATGTGGGTTGGGGACTTGAGTCATTTTATATGAATGGCCAGAGGAGGTAGGGGTGAAGAGATGAGGCAGGAGGAGAATCTACTAATACTCTGAAAAATGTCATAATGATAGCTAATACATTCTATGCTAATTTTTTAAAAACATAGCTCCAAGGAGCTGTAGGATTTGGGGATACCGAGTATATGAAATAAACATCAAAATGTGAAATGTGTTATATTTTTCTCTTGTGTCGATTCCTTTAAAAGCTTGGTTTTGTGGGGAAAAAAATAAGGGAGACAAGAAATGTATTGTGCAAAGGTGCCAGGTGCAGGGAAACAGCCACCGTGGGTGGTGTCCCCGTGGGTGTGACTGACAGTTTTTCACACCAAAGAGAAGCCTCTGCCAGCTAAACAGCTGAGAAAACTGGGGTCTTGCTTGTACACGCTCACACCATACTCAGTTAAAAAAAATCACCTTTTTCTTTTTCTTTTTTTTTTTTTTTTGCAATATTCCAACATTTTAATAAAAACTTACCTCGATCTGACCGTGCAGGGCCTGAAGAACAACAGAACACAAAAGCAGAGTTTTACAACAGTGAAGAATAACTTTAACGGTGGGAAAAATAAAACCTACATCATGTTATTACACCTGTACCCCAAACTAGAATTATAAAATTTCTATTAAGAAACAGATTTACCTTTATGAACTTTAGGCCACCTGGCTTCTAAAATCAAAAGGAAACAAAACATTACTACAAAGAGATTGTTAAGTAAAACACTTGCAAATAATTAATATTCCAGAAACTGTAACAACTTAAAATTAATGGTAACAAAGGATTAAAAAAAAAAAAGAAGCCAAATATCATGCCATTTTATCTCAATGTTAATTCTAATCAGATTTTTATCTTGCATTTAAACACATAACAAGTTCACTCCAGCAAGGGAATTATTTTTTTCTTTATTTTATCTTATTAATTACACTTTATTCACTTTGTATCCCCCCATAAATCCACATCAGGAGTGGCTGCATTGTCATCTTCTGTGGCCTGGTAAGGCTGCTCCCCCCTGGGGGGGGGGGGGTTGATCAAAGAGCAGGCCAATCAGATTATGTCAGAGGCAGTCCCTCTTCCCATTACTATGTAACCCACTTGGATATTAAACTGCCATGGGCTACATCTGTGCAGGGGTTCTAGGTTATCTCCATGCCTGGTACTTAGTTGGAGTATGAGTCTCTGGGAAGTTCCCTGTGTTCAAATTTTCTGGTTCTGTTGCTCTCCTTATGGAGTTCCTGTCCTCTCCAGATCTTACTATTTCCCACTTCTTACATAAGATTCCATGCACTCTGCCCAACAGTTGGAATTATTTTAACCTTAAAAGAGATTAGTTATTTAGAAACATCTGTACACATACTCAAAAGCAAAATTACTATACAATTGTACGAAATTATAACTATTTTTAACTTACACTAACAAACAGGGTATTCTGGTTTTTTTCATCTTGACACAAACCTGGACTATTTGGGAGGAGAGACTCTTGAAAGAGAAAATGTCTCCCCAGGAGATTGGCCTGTAGGCAAGTTTGTGGCCATTTTCTTGATTAATGGTTGATGTGGGAGGTAGGAGGGCCCAGCCCACTGCAGGCAGGGCCACCCCTGGGCAGGTGGTCCTGGGTTGTAAGAAAACAGGCTGAGCAAGCCATAAAGAGCAAGCCACGTGAAACAAGCCACTAAATAGCATTCTTCCAGGGCTTCTGCTTGAGTTTCCTCAGTGATGAAGTGTGTCCTGAGAGTAGGATGGAATAAACCTTTTCTTTCTCAAGTTGTTTTTGGTCATGGTGTTTTAGCACAGCGACAGAAACCCAAGTATGACGAAGAACTTCTAAGAGGTAAATGCGATTGAGAGATGATACGAGCTTGCTTTGATTCAGTGATTTTGATCTGGCCACTTAATAGTCAGTGTGGTGGTTTGAATAGGTCTGGCCCCCATGGACTCATATGTGTGAATGCTTGGCTCATGGGGAGTGGGCCTATTAGGAGGTGTGGCCTTGTTGAGTCCTCTTCATAGCAACAGAACATTGACTGAGACAGTAGGCACACAATCCACAGTGCACGTATAGAGAGGACAACCTGTGCGTTGAACTCAGGTCATTAGGCTTAGTAGCTGATACTTTTACCCACTGCTCCATCTCACTGACCTCTCGTAGCACTTTTGTTTTCACTCAATGTTCACTTATTTCTCTTATTTGTTGTTTTTCTTCCTCTGCTGAGACTTAAAAATCTACAAAGCGCAGGTATCTTTATTTATCTTTGAGACAAAGTTTTGCTGTGTAGCCCCTGCTTTTTAAGAGCTTGCTAAGCAGGCCACACTGACCTCACATTTACAGCCATCCTCCTGCCTCTGTTTGCTGACTGCTGATATTTCATGCCAGCTTGGGTAGGGCTTTTGAAATGGTATCACCATCATGACTCTGTTATCTAGAACAGGGCCAGGGGTGTAGAACAATAAAGGCTCACTTAGGAAGGAAAGAATGCAATACTTATATTTTCCCTTCAGAGCCTCATGGCTGAAAACAAAAAGTCAGTGTGGAAAAGAATAGGTACATAATAACTTTTTTTTTTTTAACCATTTGGAGTCATCCATTGAGACTTGGTAAATAACAGGAATAACAAGGTATTACACGTTATTAAACATTTCTACCATTAATTGTATCACATGAAAATGAAACAGTGAGAGTTTATTCCCGTATAATTTTAGTTCATACATACAGAAACTGATAAAATGAGCAATCAACATTTTATAGCCTTTTGCTGACATAATGGATATAGATAGCAATTTCAGGTCTGCTAAGACTATAGGTGAATGATTGAGATGGAGCTTTTCAATGCAGACCTTAAACTTACCAGGGGACAATCTTAACATCGGTAGAAGTGAAATGGTGAAGCAACCAGACTTCACTCTACCACCTCATCAAAAATTCATGCCACGCATCTAACCAAGTCTATGAATCTAGAATAAGGATCACTGCCCATGGGTGTAGCAGCCTTGCCAGGCCACAGAGGAAGAGGATGCAAGCAGTCCTGATGATGGTAAGGGAGGAGGTCTCCCACTTTCTGAGGACTAGGGGAGGGAACAAGAGGGACGGAGGGTGGGACAGAGATGAAGGAGTGGGCTGAATTGGGGTAAAAAGTGAATAAATTATAAAAAAATAAATTACAAAAACAAAGTTAATGATCAATTGTAACATCCATGTTCCTGGGTATCTTGGTTTGAACATGTTAACTTAAAAGATGCCTTTTTTTGTTGTTGTTAGGAAAATTTGAACATGGCTGTTATTAAATGATGCAAGAGAGTGTTACTATTTTCAGGACCACTTATGAGAGAGAAGCTTAAGATATAGTGTTCTTATATGGAGAGGTATATAAATTAAGTGACATGGTATCTGAAGCTTTTTAAATACCGCAACAAACAAACAAACTGGAAGACAGAAAGAGCATGACTAGCAAACATGCTGTCACAGTTGGAAGATGGTTCCCAGGAGATCATGCTAATGTCATATCTTTTTATATATGATAATGTGTGCTGTGATAACAAGTAGGTATAAAGAGAGGGTCACCCAACCGTTATTCAAGTGCCTGCTCACCAACAGTACCACTCAGAGCTCTTACCTATGACCACTTAAGGTTGTGATTTACCTAAGGAGAGGTCTCACACTTCAGGGTCCAGTATAAAATAGAATGGCCACAGAATTTTGGATTACCTTCACAACCACTCTCATCTTCTCCTGTAATGCAGTCCACCTCACCATTGCACTTATACTGGTTTGGAATGCACACTCCAGACTTACATAAGAAAGCTTTACCTCGGCAACCTGTATGAACACAAGTACAACTTATTTCCACTCTTCAGTGTTGAGAGAGGTGGGGGCTGAGGCAGCAGCTCCATGCCTGTATAGCTTGTGAGAGGCCCTGGGCTCAGTCCTCAACACACACATATACACGCATGCGCGCACACACACACACACACCACATGCTTACACACATATGAAATGAGACCTTGTGTTTAGTAATGGAGCTGTTTTGACGTTTTCAGTCATAATGATGAACGTAGAGGATTGGAAAGGTGGGTTTATCCCTACCTTTGCAACACAGCTCGTCACTTTGATCTCCACAATCATTGACGCCATTGCAGGCTTTCTCCTGAGCAATGTGCTTCCCGTTCACACACTTGAAGGACCGATTTATTGCAGGATCTGTGAAGTAGCGATTATCTTCGTGAAATTTATGGATGGGCTCATGGTATAACATCCTTAACATATTATGGGATACAGGGGTAACTAAGATAAAATATGACTTTAAGAAATGATATAATTGGTGTGGCCACTATGGAAATCAGTGTGCAGGTTTCTTAAAAAAAAAAAGAAAAGATAAAAGTAGAATGTGTATGTGACTCTGACAGATAATCAAAACAACTCTATACCTTATGACAAAGATACTCTCAAATCCGTGTTCTTTTCTTCTGTATTCACAAAAGTTAGGAAATGGGCTTAGCTGCCCGCCAGCTGATGAAGGGGTGATGTGGTACACATACACAACGGAATTTTATTCTATTGTAAAAAAAAAAAATGTGCAGCTAAATGAATGGACCTGGAAGTTCTTATACTAAATGAGATCATCTAGGCCCAGAATGACAAATGCTGTATCTTCTCTCTCAAATGTGGATTTTAGCTTTGAATTTCTAGATTTCGGTGTATAGATTGGCATGTCAGTCAGTGGAGGCCAGGTAGTAAAAAAGGAGCCAGGGGCTGGGTGAAGGCAATAAGAGGGAAAGATAGTGAAAAGTATGAGATATGAAAGCGAGGAGGGCATGCTAGGCAACCAAAAGGTTTAAACAGGCATCGGGGTAGGAAGATAGGGGGGCATGAGGATGAGGTATGGATTGAAAAATCAAAGGATTGAGAAAAAGCCAAAAGAAAGCTGCTTTATAAGCTAATTAAAAAAAACCAATGATTTAAAAAAGAAGTTCGAATAAAGAGATCCTACATCTGCCACTCCCAGACTTATACATTTTTTTTAATGAAAACCCCCACACTAGGTATGGGGCACCTCCCTGCAAGTTTTTAGTCAGAGGGAGTCCCCAGGAACTCCCGAAACAGTAACGGTTACTGCCATTATTCTTGGCTGCCCCATCATAACTAGATTGTAAGACCCTTTTGCTGAAGACACCACATCCTTTGTCTGCCAGACACATAGAAATCAAGCTGGAACTAAGCTGTAAGCGTCTTCCTCGATGGCTAGCTTACGTAGTACCAGAAGGTGCTATGTATGGTGCTGGGGGAAAAAAACTATCAATGGTCTTATCTAGTGGGTGGGGCCTGCCTTCTGTAATACAAGTATTCCAGGCAAGATATGCCTACTGGTATAATAGCACCCTGACTGTTTTGAGGATGATCAACCAATTTCTCACTGGATTTGGGGCCCACTTTGTGGGAGGGATTGCGTGCCTGGTACTGTAAGCCAGGTAAATCTCTATGGCTGGATCAATCATAGGCCCTAGGGGAGAGCCTACTTATGATGATTTGAATAAGCACAGCCCTCACAGGCTCCTATATTTGAATGATTGGTCACCAGGGAATAGAACTGTTTGAAAGGATTAGAAGGATTAGGTGTGATCTTGTTGGAGGAAGTATGTCCCTGGGAGTAGGCTTTAAGGTTTCAAAAGCTCAGGATAGGCCCAGTGTCTCTCCCTGTCTCTTTGTCTCTGTCTCTGTCTGTCTGTCCGTGTCTCTGTCTCTCTGCCTGCAGATTAGGATACTGCTCTCAGCACTCTACCTGCATACCGCCATGTTCCCTGTCATAACAATAGTAGACTACACCTCTGAACAAGCCAATGCTTTCTTTTTATAAGAGTTACCTTGGTCATGGTGTCACTTCACAGCAATAAAGCCAGGGACTACAACGTTATGACTGTTTTTGCTAAATGATCATATTGTCCAACTGCCTTCAAAATATTTGTGTTTATATCTACAGACCAGTGTGACTCTGCCTTGGGACAGAGAAGCTTCTTCTTGCCATGGATGAAGGTTGGTGCATACATTTATGTCTGGTCAGTGTGCTGAGAACAAAAATGACTACTAAGTGCTCAGCCATAAATAGGACATGTCTGTATCACCTCATCTAAGGCCCAGGGACCATTGCAGAAGAGGTGTTTCATCAGGGTCAATGGCAGTGTCCATAAGGCCCTGCTCCCTTCTGAGGAACTACTCTCTCTCTCTCTTTCTCTCTCTGATTCTTTTTCTTTTTCTTCCTTATTAATTTTTTTTTTGATACAGGATCTCTCTGTATAGGCTGTCTTGGACTTACTTTGTAGACCAGGCTGGCCTCGAACTCACAGAGATCCGCCTGCCTCTGCCTCCCTGAGTGCTGGGATTATAGGCATGCACCACTGTGCTTGGCTGTGTGTGATTTTCCTAAGTGGTGTAGGCACTGGTGTGTTGCTCATGTTCCAAAAATAGCTCCTAACCACTAGGGGTGAAGGTACAGCTGGGTGTGGTGGTAGGTGCATGTCATTAACCCCAGCACTTGGGAGGCAGATCTTTGCGTTTTCAAGACCAGCCTGGTCTACAAAGGGAGTTCCAGAACAGCCAGGGATGCATAGTAAGACCCTATCTAGAAAAACAAAAAAGTAATGAAAGCAAAAGGGAAATTTTTTGGCAAGAAGAGAGAGCTCACAAGGAAGCAGGAAATAAGACAGAGTATTAGGGGGTTATATATTGTAGAGGTGTATGATTATTAAAACTAAAAATCAACACAAGTAAATAATCTAAAAAATAAAACAAATCATTAAATATATTGGTTGCTAGGACAGAACTCAGGAGCCCCGAGCATCGCCTGACATTAGGAATCTACTGTTCACCCTTTATTGTTTTGCTTTAGCGGTAACCCAGCTTCCAGTCTTTGGACTCAATGGGCCAGACCTTTATAGGTCCTAGTACTTTTGATTTTTTTTTTTTTTAGCACTGGAAAGGGTATGATTCTGTTCATTGATCTCATACATATGCCAAAATATTTCTAAGTTAGGATAGAGGAACATCTGGCTGTGGTTTTGGGAAAAACTGAGGCAACAAAATGATCACTTAAGCATATATATATATTAATGTATATAGGATTTAATGCTCAAAAGAGGTGCCAAGGTGTCTATGTTTAATCAACTTATTTGCAATGGTTATTTGAGGCTTCGTATTCAAGGAAGCAAAGAGGAGGCAGATAATTTTGCTTCCACACAGGAACGTGAACAGCAGGTTTTGAGTGGCAAAATCAAAACAATGGAGGTCACAAATATAAGTTCTAAACCCCAAACCTTGGTAGCGGTGTCACTGTCTCCTTAACTGACCATTGCTCATCCATCATTGCTTCTTTACTATAGGCCTCTATGAAAGAGTGATCTTGACGGCAGCACTCTATACCAACCTGTATCGTGTGTGTAACACATGACATCCGCTAAATTCTGGGAACCGTTAGTTCTCTTCTTGGTAAAGGTACACTCTGCCAAGCTGGTCTCATCACCCCGGCAACGTACATTCAGGCATTCTGTGGCATTTATTTGGAGGTTTATGGGTAGAGTTAACCTCCTTCGTATGTGAACAGCACCCCTGCGAAAGGAAGGAGTGAAATCTGGTGGAGGAACAATTCAACTTTGCATTTATAACTTCATCGCAGGGAGGAGGCTCTACAGAAAACCCCTCCCCAAAATGATCTGCAGACTGTAGAAGGCACTAACATTCTCCTTCTTGTTGTCTTAAAACCTTCACTTGAGCCATAATGTCTCTTTGGGTTTTGTGAAGATTAACTAAAATAATCAGTTTCAACCAGCCAGTCAGCAAACATTCGGCAAATATTGCTTTCCCGATTTTATTAAGAAGAACGTCTCCTTTTCATTGGATGGTTCCTCCTCTTCAGAGAAGGTCATTCCTGACTTACTATGTTTTTTTTTCCTCCCTTACAAAAGACAGTGAGTTGCCTTGGTCAGAGGATTCTGGAAGTATGTGTCAGTAAATGTCAGCACAGATGTTTTCCATCTTTTCTTCTGAGGGGTCTGCACACCTGCCCCTGTTGTGGAAGCCTTACCTGGTTGATCTCATTATTGCTTAAGACTTGGAAGATTAACTTGTTTAAGCTATAAGTTTCATTTGGCCTTTGCAATAAACCGCACCTTTGATTGAGCCTTGATAGTATGAAGGAGGCATCTCTTTGGACATTAATTTTGGCTGTCAATTTTGACATTCTCTTTAGGAAAGCACAGCGCTGGCTGTGTCTGTGAAGAGAAAGGTTTCCAGAGAGAACTAGTTCCAGAAGGCTCTGACCCAGTGAATGGTTAAATCCCTTGATGTGTTCATAATATGATGGCCTTGTTTGCAGTGGAAAAGGGGTGGAGTCTCATTAGAGGAAGTAGGTCAGTGGGAGGGTACACTTGGGGCCACATCTTGTCTCTGGCCCCTTCTGGACTGGTTGTTTCCTGTCTGCCAGGAGACACCTTTGCTACACATTTCTACCCCCATGATAATCTGCCTTACCACAGACCTAGAAACAAAGGACCTAGGTATGATAGAGGGAACTCTCTGAAACTGAGAGCCAAAATACATATTTTCCATTAAGTTTCTCATTTACATGTGTTTTGTCAATGCAGTGCAAAAAGTAACTAATATAATGCTATTTGACTTCTTAGTTTTTAAGGAATATGTGAAGAGAACTTTTTTGTTACCCAACATCCCAGAAATGATGACTCACAGTGAACTGTTATTCTAGGATATTCGATTGTTTCCTGCTTCTCTTTGGGGGAAAATGAATTAAAAAGAAAAATTGAGCAAACAACTTCTTTAATCAACAGAAAATGTGAATCAAAATGACTCTGAGAGTCCATCTCACACCGGTCAGAATGGCTAAGATCAAAATCCAAATCAACAACACATGCTGGAGAGGATGTGGAGAAAGGGGAACCCTCCTCCATTGCTGGTGGGAATATAAACTTGTACAACCACTTTGGAAATCAATCTGGCACTTCCTCAGAAAACTGGAAATAGCTTTACCTCAAGACCCAGCTATACCACTCCTGAGTATATATCCAAAAGACTCTCCACCATACAACAAGGACACTTGCTCAGCTATGTTCATAGCAGCCTTAATCACAATAGCCAGATTATGGAAACAACCTAGAAGGCCCTCAGCCAAAGAATGGATAAAGAAACTGTGGCACATTTACACAATGGAATACTACTCAGCTCCTAAAAACAAAGAAATCATGACATTTGCAGGCAAATGGATGGAAACAGAAAAGATCATCCTGAGTGAGGTAACCCAGATCTAGAGAGACACACTTATAAGTGGTGTTTAGCCCTATAGTACAGGATAAGCATACTGTGAGGCACAGACCCAAGGGAGGATCCAAGGGAGGACGGATAAATCTCACTCGGAAGGGGGGACAGAATAGACAGAGGTAGTGGCTGAAGAGAGAGAACAAGGCAGGAGAGGGGACATAGAGTTAAGAGGTGGAGATCTGACCTGGGGAGAGTGAGGGCAAGGGTAGGTTAATCTCTGTGACAAGCTGCAGACCTAAGTCAGGGTAGGCTCCTGGGAGGACATGAAGGGGACTCAAGCAAAGACACCCAGTAGCAGAGGCCATAGAGACTGAAGAGGACACCCACTAGCTTGACTAGTCTCCTAGCATAGGGAAGGGAACACCAACCCACCCACAAAAACTTCGACCCAAAATTTACCCTGCCTACAAGGTGTGCAGCGATAAAGATAGAGCAGATACAGAAGGGACTGAGGGAATGCCCAACAAAAGACTTATCCTATGGGAGTGCCAACCCCTGACACTATGAACAATGCTCTGCTAAACTTGCAGACAGGAACCTGACAGAGTTGTCCTCTGAGAGATGCTACCCAGCAGCTCCTCAAAACAGATGCTGAGACTCACATCCAAACACTGGGTGATGAAGAGGGGTCTCATAGAAAGAGAAAAGGACCTGGAGGCAACAGGAGCTCCACAAGAAAAACAACAGAGCCAACTAACCAGATGGGCTTGCTGAGACTATAAAGCCTCAACCAAAGACCATGCATGAACTGGACCTAGGCCCCCTACAAAGATACAGCAGGTGGGCAGCTTAGGCCTTATGTGGGTCCTCTAGTAAGGGTAGTGAGGACTGAATTGGACACAGACTCACTTGCCAACTTTTTTTTTTTTTTTAATCATTTTCCCCTGGCAGGACTGCCTTGTCAGACCACAGGGGAAGAGGACATACTCAGTCCTGATGTTCTTGGGTGGATGGGAAAGGGAGCTCCCCTTTTCTGAGGAAAAAAAGGAAGGAGGAGGGGGGTGGGGCAGGTAGGGGAGGAGGGATATGGCTACAACAAAGATATAAAATGAATAAAAAAGAATAAAAAAAACTGAGTAAAGACACATCAGAAATGGAAATAGAAATAAAATGCCAATTGCAATATAAGTAACAGATTAATTAGAATGAAAGGCAAAAAGAGAACAAAGGTAGTTATTTCTAGTTTCTCTGAGTCCATAATGAAGACACAGAATAGTCATACCAAAAAAAAAAAAAAAAAAAAAAAAGAAAAAAAGAAAAAAATGTCATCGGGGGCAATGCACAAAGTATTGGGTTTAATTTCCAGCACTGTGCTAACTGGTTGTGGTGGCACAAGCCTATAATCTTAGCATTTTTGGAGGTGGAAGCAGAAGGAAGAGAAGTTAAAGGCCATCTTTGGGTTCATGGTGAATTTGAGACCAGCCTGGGCTACATGAGAGCCTGCCTCTAAAACAAAGCCAAGAGGCCTCACTGCCTGAAATCATAGAAGTCTGTCCATGAACTTAGGCAATTTATGGGAAAAACAAAAGTACCAAAAAGGTTAAAGACCAAGGGTTCACTACTAGGCTGGTCATGGTGGTACATGCCTTTAATCCCAACATTCAGGGAGGCAGAGGCACGATCTCTGTGAGTTTGAAGCCAGCCTGGTCTACAAAATGAGTCTAGGACAGCCAGGGCTACACAGAGAAACAAAAAACAAAACAAAACAAAAAAAAAATTAAAAAAAGAAGTTCACTACTAGGTAAAAATGATAGGTTGAAGGCCACAACTACAACAAATCAGAAATATGCTGTGGCTCACCCAAACACTGAGAGGCCCACTCATGCACTCACCACAGCTTGGTTTCCTGCATGTCAAGCCAGTAAAACAATCCAGAATGAGCAGAGGAGGGACCCATGGGCCTGGCCAGAACTGAGGAGCTGCTGGGTAGTGGGAGCCACTGGGGAAGGGAGAGGCGTTTTTCTCTGGGGTATGGCCACTAGTGGCTTGCTCATGCTCCAGTGAACGGCTCTCTACCCATGCATGTGTTATTGGGAGGAGGGAGGTGTTCCAGAAGGTGATGCAGGATAATGTGGGTGGAAATGACCAAATGACTTGTATAAAATTCCCAAAGGATAAAATTATATATTAAAGGAAAGAAAGAAAAGATTTGAGTAAAATAGTTAACTTGCTTATTGTAGCATATAGCTATTTCTTAGACCTCTGAATATAAATATTTAAAATAAAAAAATCAAACTCCAACGAGTATTTTAAAACAATAACCATAGAGGGTCATTCTGTAACAATACCGTTAACTAGGAAATCAATAACAAGTAGTTAATTAGAAGCAAACTAATGTCTTCATTTGTGAAGCACACAAGAAACTTCAAAACTGCATCAAAAAAGACATTGTATTGGAAAATTAGGATATGTTATGAGTTAAACCATAAATAAAATATCACTTATGGAAACTTATAATAGCGTTTTCATAATCTTATAGATGAAGCATTCCCAAAGTAAGTTAAACATCCAACCTCAGGGGTTAGAAAACAAATCCAAAGGAGGGCTGGGGCTATATTGCTTCATGGGCATGAGGCTCTAGATTCAATTCCCAGGACTGTCCTCTTCAATTAAATAAAGAAACAAACAGAGGGAAATTAAGCAGGAAAAGGGACACAGATAAAGGTAACAGCAAAGATTAAGGATATAGAAATTAATAAGAGCATTTACAAGCACAAAAAAAATAAGAGTAATCAAATACATCTCTGCAAGGCCGACAAAGGGGAAAAAGGGCAGAAATAAACAATAGGAGATCAAAAGTGGACGTCGTTCTAGATGCGTGAAAACAAACCGTCGGAAGTGTATGTGAGGGTGTAAACATCTCCACGGGATTCCGTCCAGAAGCTCAGGCTGACAGGTGCTCTGTGCTCAGCGGGACATTCAGTCCCAGCAACAGTGCTGTGAGATGTAGTTCTCATTCTCCGGTTACATGTACGGGCACTGCAGCAGAGAGAGCTTAAGCAGGCGAAAGGAAAACAGTTGGAACAATGAAATTAATTATGCGGCAGCTCCTGTGGGACAAGCACTCACTGTTGAAACCCAAGGTCAAAGCAGGCCACGTTGGCTTCGGTCATGCTCCAGCTCTTTCTACATAAGAACATTTTCTCATCTCGGTCCACAAGTTTGACCTGAACAATTCCCTCTGCATTTGTGCTCCCACAACATAAAGAAACATTAAAATTTCCTGAAATAAAAAACCAAAAGGATGGACAATATTTTAGTATTTATGTTTTCTCCCTTATACTTGTCTATTAAAACAGCTAATTCCAAATTAACTTTGAACATCATAATGATTTTAACAAATAATAAGCTATTATTTTGTGAATGCTAATCATGCGTTAGTGGCCATACTGATCAGTGGCAAAATGCTAAATTCTCATACCAACCCTTAAGGACTATTACACTTATCTTCAATTGAAGACACCACTTACCCAAGTAGTAAAGCTGGGAATTGGGATTTGCTTTACTGTCATGGTTTGAATGCAAATGGCCCCCATAGGCTCATACATTGGTCGCCATTCTAATGGCTCCCTAGTTGGTGGAACTGTTTGGGAAGGATATTGACCTTGGTGGAGGAGGCGTGCCACTGAAGAGGTGGGTTTGAGGGTTCAAAAGCCCATGCCAGGCTCAGTCAGTCTCTGTCTCTCTCTGTGTCTGTGTCTCTGCCTCTGTCTCTCTCTCTCTCTGCCTCCAACTTATAGCTAAGATGTGAGCTTTCAGCCACTTCTCCAGTAGCCTGACATGATGGTCTCACCCTCTGAAACTGTAAGCAAGTTTTCAATTAAATGTTTTCTTTTATAAGTTGCCTTGGTCACGGTGTCTCTTTACAACAATAGAAAAGTAACTAAGATGCCTTCACTAACATTACTCCAACAGCCACACTCTTAGAAGTAAGCCAAACAATGAAAGAACACATCCAAGGGGTTTCTACAGTCTCACAGATGTGAGGTAGTCGGTGCTTCAGGAGAAGAAAAGTGATGCTGAGCGTATCAGCCACTGCCTTTTGTCTACCCATCAGCGGGTAGTAGAGGCTGACCCAAATGGGGAGCCTCATTCCTCATTTGCACAGTGTCTTACCCCTTTCACCTCGTACCACTGAATCACTAAGCTATGACAGCTGGCCTGTGTCTCAGTACCTAGAAGAGGGATGCCCTAAGCATACCTGCCCAAACGCAATGTGCCTGCAGTAACTGTGCATCTGGGGGTGGAGCCTGGGTTTTGCTCTGATAGCCAAACTGAAATGAGTCTTTGCAAAGAGCCTTGCACACTTCATTTTAGTTCCCACAAGAGTCTTAGGACTTACCAACTTGTACTATTCATACTTTACAGGTGATGGAACTGGGGTTGAGAGTGGTCCCAAAGGTCACGTAACAGCTGGGTAAACTTACAGGAGCTTGAAATTAAGCTTGACTGGCAGGGAGTTCCCTAATTCTTTATCCTGTATATATTCCTAATCTGCATGCCAGGGGTCTAGCTTCCTAGTCCCATCAGTATAGGACTCAGCTCCTGGACTGAGTGAAGACAAGCTCTGGCCTGAGGTGTTGCGTTGTCCCAGGACGCTAGTGTCTCAAGCTAACCTTGCATAATCAGGGTCAGTGGGCTGGGTTTGGATAAGAGAAATGACAGGGTTGAGGGGACAGATATTAGAAGATATTGCTAAGGTTAGATGTCTGAAGGGTGAGCTGAGGTCAGAGCAGACTGTATCTGTATGAATCTTATGCTAAGATGGTTTCAGGATTTATTGTTTATTTATGTGTAAGATTGTGCGCTGTGTGTGTGTGTGTGTGTGTGTGTGTGTGTGTAAGGAAGATGCCCCAGAGGCCAGAAGAGGGCTTTGGACCTCCTGCAGCTGGAGTTACAGACAATTGTAAGCCAACCAACATGGGTGTTAGAGTCCAAATTCTGGAAGAACAAGGAGCTCTCATGACCGTTGAGCCATCACTCCAGCCCCCTCCTAGCAAGACCTTTTCACTGAATTCTGAAGCAGTTGGATGGCCCTGTGACTAATCCCTTAAATCAAGCAGAGGGGGCAGTGGGGAGATCCTGAAGGGCTGGGCAGCAAAGAGGGCGACCTCAGAGGCGTGGGGACTCAAGGAAAGCCTGTATTCCCATGACCTCTGTTTTTCTAGTGATCACTGTTATCTAAAAACGGCTTATTGATGGTGGGTCATGGCCCTACATGGCTGGTTAATTGATTGTGAGTGGCAAAAGTTGGCAAAGGGTTTCTGAAAGCATAAACCAAAAGTTAACAAAAAAATCAAACATGTAGCTGGCTTGTTGCTGACTCACGCCTTTAATCCCAGCACTCAGGAGGCAGAGGCAGGCAGATCACTGTTTGTCCAAGGCCAGCCTGGTCTACAGAGCAAGTTCTGGGACAGCCATGGCTAGACAGGGACACACAGCCTCAAAAAAAAATCAAAAGTGTAATGAATCTGAGGTGTTTCTGGCAGTGTGTGGCCATGTTGCTTCATGTGATTTTACTGCAGCCGTGGTTTCAAACACACACCACTCACACTTTTCTCTGAGCATGCACCATGCCGTGCAGTAGAGATGAATGCCGTCAGAAATGCCTTGGCTCAGATCCAAGACTACTGTAGCTTTTTTTTTTTTTTAACCATACATGCATACCTTTTTGCTCATACAGAAACATAATGCTCTAATTGCAGAAAACAAACACTTCTAATATTTTCCCACCATCCTCTCTCAGCACCCAGGCCTCAGATTACTGTGCATCTTTGGATTATATTGTATTAGAATGTTTGATTTTTTTTTTAATTACTGACTGAGTTGCTGACTTAAGTAGTATTGTTTTTGTTGTTGTTGTTTGTTTGTTTGTTTTTAAACAATTAAATGTATTTTGGCTTGGGATCAGGACAGAATTTTGAACAATTTCTGAGGCAGTCCTAACCATACCCCTGCTGCTTTGTATTAGTATGAACCAAGATTGCCCCAACTGACAGACTCCAAAATCACAATATTGATCACCTCTGAAAAACACTGAAGATTATGTCCTACAATGTCTAATGCTTAGGCAAGATTCAACACATGTAAAAATAAGGACATCCATATCATTAAAATGCAAGTTTTCTTTCATGTTAAAAGTAAAACTATAGACATATCAAAGAATTACTTTTAAATCAGCTTTTTATAATCACCATCCAATATTTGGTGTGCACACCCATTTCATGTATTTATATATTCAGAGTCACTCAAAAATTTCCTGAGTGAAAAGGGGGTCATGAATGGGGAAAAAAATGTTTTAAGAAGCTCCCAGTCTACAAAGAATGTTAAGCTGCCGTTAGAATATTTCGCAGCAGAAGCATTTTGTGCTGAAGGGGTCGGTCGCATTTCATTGCCCTCCTGTTAGAATAGCCTGTTACGCACATCTTCCCTCCCTACCTTCATCCGCGCAGGTTCCATTATTTGAAAACTTTGTCTGCGGGTTAAGACACTCGGCACTCTTCTGGTGACAGTACGTCGGGTAGACCCTTCCGTTCGTGGCGCACACTGGCGAGTCCTTCCTTGGGCACTGGTAAGGGAGTTTGCAGACGCAGGTTCCGTCGACACATTTCTGCCACGGCTGGCAGAAGACTTTGTAACAGGAGCGGTGCGTGTATTTTTGCAGCAAGCATTTCTGATCTAGCAGATCCTCCTGAAGCGGAGCTGACGCTGGCGCGCGCTGGGAACAAGAAGTAACAAAACACAAGCTAACCTGACTCTTTTCTCTTTAGATTTGCTATGGTTTACTTCCTATCCCCAAAGAAACTCCTCTTGAGGCGTTTTACCTCTCTGGAAGGTAGCTGGATGACCCTTGAGGATGGGCGAGGCAGGCTTTCTTCTTTCTTCTCGAGAACATCAAAGGTTCCTATTCTCAGTCTCACCCTGCTGTCATTTAAAATGACACCACAGGCTGAAGGCATTGTGCCAGGTCCAAGAAGGAGAAAGGCTATGGCTATGGCTATCCATGTGTGTGTGTTTGTATATATGGATGCTGATTTCTGTGTATGGATATATATGAATGCACACACACACACATATATATATATATGTATACATACACATGTTTCAAGTTACGTAGGAAATTCAATATGGTGTTTATTGTTTTGGTTGGGATATTTTTAAACATAAATGCCCCTCCTTTCCCAGAATCAGCATGCAGTTGGAACTGGCAGGAAGATGACCACACAGTGTGGGCAAGAAGGGTGGGATCTTCCATGCTTCTCTCTAATTGCTCCAAAGGAATAGAAAGCATTGTTTTGGAATCAACTCTATTATTTTTTCCTTGGGGATAAAAAAAAAAAATCATTGGCCTACTTAGTTCTTGTGGTTTCCCAGAAGTCAGTAGTGTATATATGAGGAAATAGTTTCCTCTTCAGTTCCTCTGACCACTGTAATTTTCATCTAATGGCCCCACAGGCAGACTCTGAAAAGAAGCAATTTACTTTGTTTCCCATGTCTCGCTGCTATAAATAATACTACAATGAGTTTCCTTATTCATGCACATTTCCCACATATGCTACCTACATCTGTCAGACACTTACCTGGGTATGAAATCACTGACTCTAAAGCATAAACAGCTTTAACACTGAAAAATGACTCAATTTTTCTCAACAGAGGTTTTCTCTCCTTCGTGTTTGTGGTTCAAGATGTGCATTTTCAGCTTTCTGTTCCTGCTGCCAGGCCTGCTGCCTAAGCTCCTGTTGCCATGCTTCTGCTCTGCCCGCACGGATTCTTTTCCCTTGGGAACTCTAAGCCAAAATAACACACACCCCCCCTTTTTATAAATTGCCTTTGTCATGTTTTTTTTTTTTTGTTTGTTTGCTTGCTTATTTATTTGTTTTTGAGACAGGGTCTCACTATAGAGTTTTTGCTGGCCTCGAACTCACAAAGATCCACTTGCCTCTGTCGTTCCGTGCTGGGATTAAAGGCATGCAACACTACACCCAATGGTTGTGGTTTTTTATTATACCACCAGAAAAGTTACTAATACAAGTCCCAAGGCAAAGCAGCTTGAGCAGAGAGCTTGATAAAAACATATCGAGGACCCTACAGAATTCTTAGACTGTTTGAAATGAATAGAGCATACATAGGTAGTGATCCAGAGACAACAGAAACTTTGAAATGACAAAGCTGACTTTCCTTGGTGTTCTAGTTTGGTTTCTGTTGTTGTGATACACGTGGATCCAAAACAACTTTGGCTCACAGATTATAGTCTATCAGTGAGGGAAGTCAAGTCAGGAACTTAAAACAAGAACTCAGAAGACTGACTCAGAGACCATGACAAACACTTCTTACTGGCTTGCTCAGCTACCTTTCTTTTAATAGCCCAGGCCCACCTGCCCAAGGGATGGTACCTCCCACAATGCACTGGGCCGTTCCCCATCAATCATCAGTCAAGACAATGCTCCACAGTTTGTTGTAGGCAATCCTTCACCTGAGGGTTCCTCTTCTCAGTTGTGTCCAGTTGACAACCAAGGTTAGCTATAATTGTCCAGAGTACCTCAGATACACAAAGTAAGTAGCAAGAGGTGAATGGAACCCTGGAGCTGCCTCAACTGGCAAAACTGCCCTGTGACATTTCAGTAGCAAGGACTTTTTTAAAAATGGAAGGAACATCAAAAGATGAAATTAGCAGGTGCATGGATTCAAAGACCATTCTTTGACTTGCCATGGAATAACCAGAACTAAAATTGGAAGCCCTGTTCTAATTCCCAAATTGCATGGGTCATCCTACTGTGGAAGCGATTCAGTGCACCTTTAGCAAGCACAAGACCTATTAAAAAAAAACAAGAAGAAATAAAAAGGATGCCCCTAACTACATAGAAATCTTTTAAATTTTTTTACTTTATTTTATTTTTATATTTTAAGGCTTTGAATTTTATTTTCTGTATCAACCATTAAAAGATTATTCTTTTTATTAATAAGTGTTATTCACTGATTTTTAAAATTTAAATAATCCTGATTACTTTTTCATCTCTCCTCTCTTGTTTCTCCCCCACCCCTACCACTATCCATTCTTTCCTACATATTTTTAATTAATTAATTTATTTATTCACTTGATATCCAATCGTAACTCCCTCTCTCCTCTACTCCCCATCCCATCTCCCATCCTCTTCCTCCTATCTCCCCCATCCCTACCTCTCAGAAAAGGAAAGCCCCACCACCACCAATCTAACCAGACAGGACTCCTAGTGGAGAGAGGGGAACACCAACCCACCCCCCAAAATCTTTGACCTAAAATTACCCTGCCTACAAGATGTGCAAGGATAAAGATAGAGCAGAGATTGAAGGAATGTCAAACCAATGCCTGGCCCAACCTAAGACCCACCCTGTGGTGGGTAATCCCTCACACTATTAATGATACTCTGCCATCCTGCAGCTAGGAGTCTAGCATAGCTGTCCTCCAAGAGGCTTCACCCAGTAGTGGTTAGAAGCAGATGCTGAGACTCAGAGCCAAACATTGGGCAGAGCAAAGGGAGCTTTGTGGAAGAGTAGGGTGTGTGTGTGTGTGTGTGTGTGTGTGTAAGGATAGAAGCACCTAGAGGTAATAAAAAATCCATAAAGACCAACAGAGTCAACTAACCTTGGCCCAGGGAGGCTTGTGGAGGCTAAAGCACCAACCAAGGACCATGCACGGATTGGACCTAGACCCCCTATTCATTGTACCTGATGGGCAGCTTGACTTTTATGTAGGTTCCCTACCTAGCAAGAGGAGTAGGGACAGTCTTTGACAAGGACTCTGTTGCATGCTTTTTGATCACTTTGCCTTGGCAGGGCTATCTTGCCAGGCCATGGAAGAGGAGGATGCGCTCAGTCCTGATTGACTTGATGCGCTGGGGAGGGTTGGTGGGAGGAGCTCCCTTTTATTTTATTTTTATTTGTGTGCATGTAGTTGTAATTGTAGGTATGCATACATGAGTGTAGATGCCTGTGGAGGCCAGCAGAGGGCATCTCATCCCTTGGAGCTTGAGTTACAGGGGTTTGTGAGCCACCTGACGTAGTGCTGGGAACTGAACTCAGCAGCTCTGGAAGAGCAGTAAGTATTCTTAGCTGATGAGCTATATATCTGGCCCTACATAAAATTCTTCAAGACGGTGGACAATGAGTAGTTCACCAGATGCAGGGGTTAATGTTAGTGATCAAGAATGAGTTCTGGAGCTCACTCTGACCCCACTGTCCCTGTCAGAGCTTCCTTTGTAGAGCTTGGTGGCTTGGATGATGAGAAGCACACTGTTGGATTTTTCTCATTGACATTAGGTCAACTACTTGATTTTAAACATAAGCTTCCCAAATTTTCTGGAGAGACAAAGATTCAGGGGAAATCTCAAAAAATTGTTTTCTTCTTAGACTGACAAATGAGAAACACATACTAAAAGAATCATTCCCTACTATGCATGCTGAATGTGCTGTTCAATTGTTGGGATAAGATCTACTGAAATTATGTCAGAGTGACCTTTGAGCCTGATGAATGAACATATAACTATCACCTGAACAGACTTGTGGCCTGTAAGCTGAGAGAAACTAAAGAAACCCTTTAAGAGTTAATATTGGACATCTGAGCACATAGGAGCCTGGGAAGGGGACATGAACATTTACATTTGTCCCACACCAAGAATTCCAAATTTGAGGCCATAGCCACTGAAAGAACATACTAGAAAAGCTATTGAACTTCTACTGGCTATGTTTTCTGTATACGACCTCAGCTACCCTTTCTGGCCCCATGTAACATCCAATTTTACTAGTACAAAAGTAAAGTCTTAGGACATTAGTCAGACTGTGGACGATACTGGCCCAAAGGTGTCAAACTTACCGTTTTGACCAGAGGTTTCTGTTGGCTTGTAGTTCTCAAGGATGTTTTGTTCTGCCGTACATCAGCCTGAGAGAAGTCACATATGCTAATGAGCATGCATGTAATTATATCCATATAGCTGAATGAGTAAATGAGTTTATTCCAGCTGTCCTGTTCTAACAGACCTGAAACCATAGGATGCTCACAGTTGGGAGTGGCTCTGTGGAACAAGATCTTGTAAGGATGAGTATCTGGTGATATCATGTCAAACGACAATGGTAACAGCAACCCCTTCACACAGAAGATAGAATTTATAGTCCTAGTAAGGACCCTCCATCTGGGTAAGGATAGGAGAGCACTAATGTGCTTTTTCAGTTCACTGTTGTCGTTGGTGGTGGTGATGGTCGTGGTGGTGGTGGTCATGGTGGTAGTGGAAATCAAATCGAGGATCTGGCACACACTAAACACTTGCTGTATTGCTGAACTACATTCCAATCCCCATGGGTCGATTTGGAAAAAGAGAGACTGTGAGACAGTTAAGAGAGAGAAACTGAACATGCTAGCAAGCTTCAGATTTGTTAGAAACTGTCCTGCAGTCATTGGCCATAGTCTGTGGCAACAGATATCCATTTACCTGCCTGTTAAAGGAAGCAATTGAGCAAGTCAGAAAGCGAAGGCCCTAGGTCCCTCCCCAAATGTCCCTGATTCTTGGGATTTCACAAATATTCTCTAAGAGTGCTCCTGGGCTGGGAGGAGGGTGGTGAAGGGGGGAAGCTTGCTCAGTGGGTAAAGTGCTTTCTGAGCAAGCAAGAGTGCCTCCCTGATTTTGGACTCCCAGGACCAATGTGAAAGCCAGGCATGACAAGAGGCCGTGTCTTAAAAGGAGAGCAACTGAGGAAGATATATGGTGTCAGCCTTTGGGTCCCCCAATACACACAAATGGATGAGTACAGGTGTGTAGGGCACACACACAGAATGTCCCTGAGGGCTTAACAACAGCCAGCAAATAGGGCCTTGATTGGAGTTTGTCCTACTCTGAGACCCAAAGCAGGTTGGGTGTCTATGACAATAATGCAGCAAGCAAAGCACTCTGCTTTGGTAACATTCTTTCTTGGTTCTTAAAAGCCACATATGTGCGTGTTACAGTCAGCCCTTGTTGCCGTGACCCTTTTCACACCGATCTATCATGATGTTCTGATTCAAGAAAAAGCAAAATGGACAGGGGTATTTTTTCCCATCCCCTAAGTAGAAACGTGCAACTGGCATTTAAAACAACAAAAAATGTCTCCCAGATGACTATAATTTCATTTTGAAAACACAGTTTGAGCTCTTTGAACACATTTAGGTTGCTCCTATGATAAGCTGTATTATAAACGGTGGAATAAAAATTTTCCATTTTCTTTCATAAACTGATTTTTTTTTTAAAGTTCGGAAATTTGTGCAAATTTTGTATTAACGTTTATTTAACTACACTCATTTGTTTATTTTGTTGGGAGTGGGGTGTATGAGCCACAGCCTGTGTACGTGGAAGTCAGAGGACAACTTGTGGGAGTTGGGTCTCTCCTTCTACCACGTGGCGTCACAGAGCAAACTCAGGTCATGGGCTTTGGTGGCAAGTGCCTTTACCCACTGAGCTATTTAGCTGGCTCCAAATGCTGGTTCTTAAAGCACCGAAGAGATCTTTATTTTCAAAAGACTGTTCAATAAAAGAAAGCCACCTTGTTGTTGTTGTTTCCAAGTGGAGTATTACTGTATTAATTCTTCAGTTTGTTCCAGGAAGCAGAAATGGGACTATAACGGTTAGTTTACCCTGTCAACTTTACACAACCCAGACTCACCCAGAAAGAGTCTTGATGACAATTTCTCTAGATCAGATTGGCCAGCTTGTTTCTGTGAGGGATTGGTCATGATTGTTAATCGCTGTGGAAAGACCCAGGTGACTACAAGGAGCACCATTCCTAAGAATTGGTTCTAGAACAGTATAAAGTGGGGGAGGGGGATTTAGCTGAGAGCAAGCAAGCAAGGATCTGTGTGTTGATTCTTTCTGCTCTTGACTGTACATGCAATGCTTTCATTTCCTGCCTTGACTTCCCCACAATTATAGGCTATAATTTGGAATTAGGAACCAAACAAACCCTTTCTTCTTTAAGTAGCTTTTTGTTAGGATATTTCTCACAGTAACAGAAATGAAACTAGAACAGGGCTATAAACATTCTAAATAAAATTTCTAATTATAAATGTTTAACAAAACAGACTTTTTAATTGTGAAATTTAAAAATATAGAAAACACAAAATACCAGCAAAACGAATACCCAGATATAAGAGCTGTTAAATATTTGACACATACACCACAAGAATCTTTTAATTGTCGTATAGAGAAGGAGCTATACTATACATTTATGTGTTGTGTCTATATATCTATTCACATGTATATTTCTTCTATAACAAAATATACTAGCATTCAATTTCTTTCTTATCAATGAATGTTTAGCTTAGTCCCATTTTATCAATATAATAACAACATTTTAAATGATACATGTAAAACCCTGATCTCATAAATAATTCTGATCTCATAAGTGGTTTTTTTTTTTGTTACATAGTTGCTTTTGCAAGCTACACAAAGGCAAAACATTTTGGGAATGTTGTCTCAAAGTTGACAGTCAGCAACAGATGTTTAAGATGGCTTAAACATGTTTAGCTTTAAGAGACAGTGTACCATTACAGTTATCTTTTCTTGGAGACTACAAAGTTTCTTTACTTGAATGGGACACATTTACTTAGCTGGAGGACAGGTGGTACTTAAAATACCTGCTCCCCTTTCTGCCTGAGAGGGCTGCAAAGGATCACTCTTTCTCACCAACTGTCAAATCAAACATGGAAAGATGGGCCCAGGAGAAGTCCCTCTTGTTCCATAGTCTCATCCTGACCTCTCAACTTTCAGTGACTTCTCCTCTCCCTGAAGTTATTCACCCTCTGGTATTTTTACCACTTTGGCAATTAGGTGTATAGAGATACTTTATAACCATTTTCTTTCCAACAGTATTTAAATGATACATATCTATGCTATAAATTTTTATCTTTCTTGAACTAATGCTATGTGGCCACATCCCTTTGAAAGCCGGGACACACGGTGATCATCAGGGTGAGCAGCCACATCTTGCCTGTGTATCCTAGACCTTGTGTTTTGACACCCTGACCTGCGTACAAAATGCCCTGTACTGAGAACAGTATTCAGCAGACTGGGTAAGACAATCAGTGCTTTCCACAGTGCTCTTATTGGATGACTTTGCCCAGCTTCAGGAGAGTGTGCCGTGAGCATGGTTAAATTAGGGTAGGCCACACTGTCAAGTGCAGCTTCATTAGATACATTTCCCACTTAACGGTACTTTCAGTGTATGATGGGCTCATCTGGATGCGATACCATTACAAGTAAAGAATCTCTTTCTGATCTTGTAATAGCCCCCTTGTTTTTGCATTTTCAAAGATAATTTAAGTCTTGCTTACTATTTTTCATCTGACACAATTTAATCATCTTTCTGCAATTTTGTTAAAAGGGTGCTGAAGGATCACTCTTATTATCTTCCTATCACTGTACCTTACACCCAGAAGAAGCACGGTGAAGGTTTATTGATTTAGTAGAACAGTAAATTATAGCAATGAATCAACAAGTTCTTATTCAGCTCAATGTTTATGTATATGTTAAGCATATTAAAAACTATTTCCTTAAGCTCCTTTTATCAAGATATTAATTCAGGATCCTTGCTACTGTTTATTTGCTTTCTTAACAACTGACCTACTGTAATGTTTATGTCTAAATCACATGTTTTAAGGATTTCCCTATATTTTTATAATCTTCAAAATGTCTCCTTAAAAGACTTTCCATAACGATCGCATCACTCACCTTAGAAGAGCTCCAGTGGAGGTACAAAAACAGCAGAATAAGACGAGTGAGCTTCATGCTGGAGGTGTGCGGGGCTGGGTCTCCACGAAAGACTCTTGTCCATGTTAGATACTCTCCTGAAATTTAATCTTTAACCTCTGAAAAAATATTTAAAAAGGAAAGAGCTTTGTACTTTTGAACTCTTAGAGGATTTGGCTAATATCCAGAGTTTTACCGTAACTGAAACAAAAAACAGCCTCCCCAGTAAATAGCTGGGGCAGGCCACCAATAGGAAGTGTTTGCACCAGGGGATTGTTCTGTCTTGGCTTTGACAATGCCCCAGTTCTGTTTTCCAGGGAACACAGAAAGAACCACTCTGTGTGTGTGTGGGTGGGTGGGGGGAGGATTTGGTAAATAAATTACACTCTTCGGCTTCCGATTGAGGAGGAGAGGGCTGTGGCAGCTGAAATGCTGCCTGGCTGCGTTCTCTAGAGCCATATATGACAGAGGCTTGGGTGAAAGACTCTCATCAGGCATCAATATCCATGCTTTCATGGAGAGAGAAGCAATGGGAGAACAGGGGGAGAAATGGGTCCTCTGTGTGGGTTCAACAAAAGCCGGCTATGGGGCGCCCTGGAGAACTGTGATTGGTCAGTTCTCTGCCTCCGGAGAAAAAGACTGGACCGTGAGACCTCACCTTGCTCAGTCAGAGGCGCTGCTCCAGAAGGCAAACCCTTCGGGAGAGCAGTTCACTGTAGCTGATGCAGACTCAGAGGGCTCTGACAAGGGCTTGTTGTCTGGTGTTTCCTGGCCCTTCTCACAGCCGGCCGGCAAGTTCTTCCATGAAGGACACATCTGGAAGACGCACCTGTGTCTTCAGTGCGCTGCTTGTACCCTTTCGAACTCCTTCCATATATACTCAAAAAGTAGTTCTTCCAAAGTTCTTCTTTGGGCCTCTTCTTCCGGAGAAAAAGCTCACAGGAGGGAGTTGGGGAAACCCCACTAACTCAGACACTGCAGGTCATGTTGAGGCCCAGATGATGCTTATTGGTTGTCTCTTCATGGATTCCCTATCCTCTTCCTTCTGAGAGCCTGACCTCTGTGGCTTCATGGCCAACCGGTGGTATTAACCCACAGCCTCTTCCAGGCATGGGCTAACGTCCTGGTTTTCACTCTCAGCGCAAAGTTGCTGTTTCCAGGCCCTCCAGAAGTCACGTGATTCCACACACACACTCCTTCCAACCCCCACTGGGAGTACAGGAGCTCTGGTTCCCCTGAGTTGTCAGAGCCAATTACCTCTGTCAAGACCAAGGCTCCATTTCTTTCTTCCTTGTCCCTAGTCACAAAGAGGCCAGTGTGTACCAGGAAACAGCCTTAGCTTTCATTTGTTTAATGGTGTTTTTGCTGATATTGTTATTTCAAGGCAGGGTGTCAGTTCCAAAATGTAACCTTGGCTGGCCTGGTTCTTACTATGCAGACCAGGATAGCCTCAAAGTTATAGGGCTCCTATTCACTCTGTCTCCTGGGTGCTAGAATTGCAGATGTGTGCCACCACATCTGGCTCAATAGCGTTCTTCCTGCACTCCCTGGTGAAGGTGTGGTACTTCCGGGGACACAGACCTCTATCAAAATCCACAGAGCACACAATTGTAAGGGCTGGGAGTGCTAAGTGTGGGCATTCCTGTCTATTTCCCTCAGAAGTTCCCAGAGCCATGTGTCCTTCCTATGAAAGACACAATATTAAGTAAGAGGCTGTGGTTAAATGTACACATTGATTGCTAGAGGAAGGAGCAGTCTTCTCAGCGTGCTGCTGACTAGCACATTAGCAGGTCTGGCAATGCTATACTATCTTTTGGGGGGGTGTGGTATGTGATAATGCAGTGGAATCCTGGGCATAGGCCAACTTCTGTATCTCTTTTGCTGTCAAGAGGGTACCCTTGTCAGGCAGGTTGTTATGTGGGCTCTCTTACTTTGAGACCCTTTGGCTCACGGCACTAACCAGGTCTGGAGGACCCAAAAGGCACACCCCTATTTCAAATACATCTGCCTTTGTGATAAGACACAACTGTTGTTTCTAGGCCTGAAGGGATCAGATGTAGTCAATTAGCCACTTGGTCTCCTTGATGAATTGTGCCATCTTGTGGGCACCATGTTTTACTTTGCAGCTGCTGAATCAAGCGTTGTGTTGATGGCAGCAGCTAAATAGACTTTGGAGGTTATCCTCCACTTCTGCTTCCAAGGCCATATCTGTCTTGTGCTTATTATGCCAGCACTGAACCAACAGATGGCTCAGTCTGGGTGATATCAAAATGTCATAAAAAAATCTTAGTGTCTTTTCTCTTGGAGCGCTTTCTGGCAGATATTACCATGTGACACAAGGAGCTTGAAAACTTCATCCCATTGGCTTATGTACACCCACACACTTCTACCCCAAATTTCTTTATTTTTCAGTATGTTTTAGTCTAGGAAGATGGTTATATGAATACTGCAAGTAATTATATATGTAAAATAGTCTGTCTAAGTCTGATTCCAGACCTGGGAATGACCAGGCTCAACATTTAAGGCTTATTCTAAGGCAGAATTTCACAGCCCTGGAACTCACAGTTGTCATGCCTCAATCTCTCCGCTGCTGGGATCCACATTGCATCCCAGTGAGCATGGGATGACCACTGGTTTTCAAAGCCACCCGGGGGTGGGTGTAATGGGATGCCCTTTGGTTTTGATTTGTACCCACACATCCCACGCAACCGTCTAAAACAGTCTCTCTTCCTTCAGCTGCTCAGAACACATTCCCCCACAGAGTCAGAGGCATGCTGAGACATGGCGGCCATGTCAACTGTTTGGAGGTTTTGCTAGCAGGTCTGAGTTACTTGCTGTGTAGCTTGCTTGTGACCTCTGACTCTGTGTTTGATTACGGAGGTGACATTTTCACGAGGCTTGCCTGGACTAATGTTTTAGTTTCCTAGTTGAGTTAGTTTAGTCCATAAGGACCTGGTTCATGAGGTGCAGCTCTAGACACATGATGACCAGGCTGGGTTTATCTATTCCAATTACCAGGGAGCAGAAGAGTGTACAATGCTTCTCAAAAGGAGCATGGTTCTCTGCTGTTGCTGTATTGGTTCCTGTTCTATCACATCGATTCTGCATTACTCTTCTCTCACTGAGTCCTTCTCAAATACCACACACCGTTTTCCTCCATGACACCTCGTGACACTGTGGGGTTTTCTGTCTGTCAAAAGAGCTAAAGAGTCCCAGAAGACTTGCTAGGCTTATGCTTCTTTGGAGGTGGAAGGTATAGTGTGAAATATCTTGTCTTTCACTGGAGGAAGGATGTTTTGACTTTACTGCTGTGCCCAGGCCTCCTCGCTTGTCCCCAGGAGCACACATACCTTATCAAAGCACCCGCATGCTACCACCGCTTGCTTGTCTGCTTTGATCAAGGCAATGCCATCGCTGCAAAAACAACAACATGTTTATGGAAATCCTGAGGACCCAGATTTCTCCAGATTTTATGATGGCAAAAAGTAGGAGATAAGACTTGGCAAACATAGGTTTCTACTGTTGTGATAAGCAACCTGGGGATGAAAGGGCTTATTTCAGCTTACAGTTTTTCATCATGAAGGAAGGTCAGAGCAGGCACTCAAGGCAGGATCCTGGAGGGAGGAGATGAAGCAAAGTCCACGGACAAACACGTCTCAGTCCCCTGGCTTGCCCAGAAGGCATTCTTGCATACCCCATCATTCTGCTAGAGATGACAGCTCAAGCCCTGGTCTGGGCCTTTCTCCATCAATCATCAACTGAAAAAAAAATGCCGCCACAGGCTTGCCTAGAGGCTAATTTGAGGGAAGCATTTTCTCAGTTGAGGTTTTCTCAGATGACTCTGGCTTGTCAGGTTGACAAAAACCTAACCAACACAAGAACTGAGGAGACGCCGGGTGTTCACCATCCCAGTGAATGAAAACTCTTTGTGGTTCTCTTTTCTGCTGAAGAGAATTTCAGTTTACTGTTCATTACTACGCTTTAAATTATTGCTAAACTAGAATCAACGTTCTCATCTGTAAAACAAATTCTACTGAACGAGTTTTAAACTTTAGGCAATGAGTGGAATTTCTTTTAAAAAAAAAACAATTTATTTGCCAGGCAGTGGTGTCTCATGTCTTTAATCCCAGAACTCAGGAGGTAGAAGCAAGAAGATTTATCTACAGAGCAAGTTTCAGGATAGTCTGGACTCCACAGAAAAGCTCTGTCTTGAAAACATTTCAAAATTATTTTTTATTAGTGTGTATGTGTTTGTGTGAATGTATGCCATGTGTGTTCAGGTGCCCATGGAGTCCAGAAAAGGGCAGTAGATGCCCTGAAGCTGGAGGTACAGAATGGCTGTGAACCTCCCAAAATAAGTAGTGGGAATTCAACTTGCGAGAGCAACAAACACTCTAAACCACTGAGTCATCTCTCCAGCCAGTGGATAGAATTCCTACACTTAAGAATAATAGAAAAAGGCAAAATGAAAATACAATTATACATCTAGGTTATATTAATTTAGTGGTGTCTTCCTTTGGGAAATGCAAAGCACTTCATGAAGAACAGTGCTTATATCAGTACCTATGGTGCCCATAAGCACTCGGCTCCTTGATGGTTTCTATATCAAACCATGTCTATATCACTCCTATATCAAAAAAGCAATCCTAATGGATTCATGACACACTGCTTTCCACCCTTGTCCCCTCCAGAAAGATGGCGATGTCAGAAAGTTGGGGATAAAATGAAAAGAAAGTTCTGTGTGGTGTTCTAAGAATGGGGTTTAGACTACCTCGTTACTATGACCAATACTTGACATAATGCACATAAGCACTTAGATCATGCTTTCTGAACATCAGCCCATCAAGGCAGGGAGGGCGTGGCAGAGCATGGCACCACACTGCATGGCAAGGCTGTTCACTTTGTGGTCTCCAGGAAGCAAAGGAAGAGGAATGGATTGATGAGCGGCTGTAAGCATCTTCCTCTATTCAGGCCTCAACTCCCAGAGTTGTGTTATTAGCTGTTTTCAAACATTTGACACATGAACCTGTATGAGACATGTATAAATACATGGTATTTATCAAATATGAGCTACTTCACTCAAGAACACTTTAAAAAAAACTGAAAATCTAGTAAAAAACCATATAGATCTCTTGCCACTTGTACAATTCTTATGACTTAGCAAACTGTTTGTTCTGAGAGGAGCCAATATTTATTGACTCTGGCCACTAAGCACCAGTGTAATTTATAATGGTGTAAGCTAAAGTGTAGGGTTTTAGCAATTAAAAGCATGTCTGAGTTGAAAGTGAAGTGTAGGAATCCTTCCTAGAAAACAGCAGGCCAGAGATTCCCATAGGACTTGCAGATGAAAGATGGCTGTAGAAGTGTCCATACAAGAAAGTTTTCACCACATGAACTAGTTCAACAACTATCTCCATGTCTTTAGGGAAAATATTTAGATTTGGTTATGAGATTCTTGGGCTTAAACTGACATTGACTCTTTGAAAATATCATATTATAAAAGGAAATTAAAAATACTTTAACCTGATCAAAAACTCAAGTGACAACACATGCTGGAGAGGATGTGGAGAAAGGGGAACCCTCCTCCATTGCTGGTGGGTGTGTAAACTTGTACAACCCCTTTGGAAATCAATCTGGCACTTTCTCAGAAAATTAGGAATAGTGCTTCCTCAAGATCCAGCTATACCAGTTCTGGGCATATACCCAAAATATGCTCAAGTATACAACAAGGACATTTTCTCAGCCATGTTTGTAGCAGCTTCATTCAAAAGAATCTGGAAATAATCTAGATGCCCCTCAACTAAGGAAAGGATACAGAAATTGTACATATACACAATGGAATACTCTTCAGCAATTAAAAACAAGGAAATCATGAAATTTGCAGGCAAATGAATGGAACTAGAAAAGATCATTCTGAGGTAACCCAGAAAGACATACATGGTATACACTCACATATAAGTGGATATTAGCCATATAATATAGGAGAAACATAACTAAAATCTATAGTCCTAAAGAAGCTATGGAAGATGCTTTATCATCATTCAGAAGGGCAAACAGCATAAACATTGAAAACTGGAGAAGACAGGGCAGGACAGGAGCCTATCACAGAGGGCTTCTGAAAGTATCTACCAGCAGGGTATCAAAGCAGACGCTCAGACTCAGTCAAACTTTGGGCAGAGTGCAGGGAATCTTATGGAAGGAGGAGGAGATAGAAAGACCTGGAGGGGACAGGAACTCCACAAGGAGAGCAACAGAATAAAAAAATTTGGGCCCAGGGGTTCCTACATAGACTGATACACCAACCAAGGACCATGTATAGAGAGGACCTAAAACCCCTGCTCGGATGTAGCCCATAGGCAGTTCAGTCTCCATGTGGTTCCCTAGTAAGAGGCACAGGGGCTGTCTCTGACATGGACTACTGGGTCATATATTGTTCACTCTGTTAGTGCATGCCTTCACACATGTGTGTACATGTTCATGTAACTCTTATGCAGGGGCGCTGGAAATGGTAAAATTATTTAGAACATTCCTCCACAGTCAAAATACAGGATTGTTCTAGTGGATGGAAAATGAAGCTACTTCAGGAAAGAGGAAGTGTTTGACAAAGGCAGTAATTCTGGCATACTGGGGCAGAAGGAATGGTATGTGGACATACCGATTAGTAATCTTCCAGAAGGCTTCAGGAATAGACTTCACACACACAGCTAAGGGATAGTGCAGGGTTATATGGGGGAGGGATGAGAATGAAACTGTACAAAACAGCAATTTTATTAAGTTCACTAATCATCAAATGCAGCATAGATGGATGAAGTTAAGTCAACAAGCATTTATTTAGTTTGGGGCTCAGAATGGGAAATGTTGCCTGTTGTGAGGTCTGAGCATCGAAATTCTTATACTATATTGAGTTGGGTTGGCAATAAAAGAGGTGGCAGTGTCAAAAGGTTGCACTTCAGCTAGTGACACTACAAAGTTACTTCACAGGAATCAGCAGAAGTCTACCACATTAAGCTGAGCAGCGGTGGCACATGCTTTTAATCCCAGCACTCAAGCAAAAGCAGGGGGATCTCTGTGAGGTTGAAGCTAGCCTGGTCTACAAAGCAAGTCCAGGACAGCTAACTCTACACAAAGAAACCCTGTCTCTAAAACAAACAAACAAACAACAAAAAAGAAAGAAATCCATCATGTTTGATTAGAGATTGCCACAAGCCTACGATATGGGGCAGGGGTGGTGCTGATGAGAAGGGCATGCTTAAAGGTCTGAGCACAGACATTGAAAAACAAGAGTCTGATGCTACCTGAAGGACAAAAGGGAGTATTGGAAAGATGTACACTTTGGGAGAGAGGGGAAAGAATGGCCTCATGAGAATTAAAGATTTTAGTTGTCTCTCTCACTAGACTGGGAAGTTTCTTCCTTCCTCTGAATGTCAGTTCCTCATTTATATATAAAATCATCATCTGCCAGGTGTTCCTGAAGAGTCTGTTGAAGTTCAATGGTTAAATCATGCTGAGTTGGAAACAACAGACGGACATCAAGTGGAGATACAACACTGAACTTAATGTTAAATGTCAAAATAGAGAGATATGAATAACTCTAACCTTCTATGATGTACCTCATTACATATACCACAATAAGATATTATATTGCAGTTGTATATATTATATTAACTGGATATACAGAGATAAATAAATAAATAAATAAATATATATATACACTCATAACATATGAATTTAAAGTACATTTGCCTAATTATTTTTATAAGTGGGGCTGGTATGTACTTCTTCAACAAGTTTATAGTTTAGGCTAAATGACATACTTAATGTTTCTATATCTCTTACAAAGATCTTTCAAAAACTTACTCACAATAATGACTCTTCTGATATGGGGATCAATCACTACCTTCTTTCAAATTAAAGGTGGTATTGTCAAATATCAAGAGATATTTCAGACAATATCGGATACAAAAGAAGTTATTAAAAAATTTAATAACTAGGGGTCACTTCCTTTATTATGAGGGAAGTTTTAGTGATGTAGGGAAACCGATATCAGAAATGGGAGGGTTAAGAATACGGGAGGTGAAGCGCATCTATAGATTTGTACACCGCCTGTCGGTGTTCAAAACGTATTCGATAAATGAATAAACTGAGACACTATTAAAAGATGGCTGCGTTTTTATCCGCTCTCTCTCTCTATCTCACAGTTTTCTGTTTTAATAATAACAGTACCCCCCGCCAAAAAGGGCAAGAGACTGCAAAGAACTCAGCTGACGGTGACAGGTTCTGACGTGCCCTTGCCGGACCCCCGGCGAAAGCACGGCCAGACCCGAGATGTGGAAACACTCTGCGGAGCAGAGTCAGGGAGGGACATTCTCACATCCCCAGACGCGAGAGAACCCGGCGGGTGGTACCAGCGGCGGCCAGACCGTCTCACCCACTCCACGCCTCGATAGTGGTTACCTCGGAAAGAGGGCGGCACCCGGTCTCCCAGAGCAACACACGGCACACTTCCGGGAGCGTCACGTACGGGGCGCTGGTATTTTGCGTCACTTCCGCTACTCATCCTGCGTCTGAGACAGGGTTTATGCTAGAGGCGGTTGTTTCTCTTCCGGTGCTGTAGGCTCCGTTCGGGAAGGCATTAGGACCTCTGCGTCCGCTGGTGACAGGCTTTTCCTTCGGACCAGCCCTCCGAGTTTCTGGCGTGGTAAAACTGTACCGGTACGGTGGCCGAGAAGGTTTGAGCGCGCCGGAAGTATCCCCCCGCGCTCGCGCCTAGCCGGGGTAGAGACGCACGTGGCGCGGTGAGTGCGGCCGAGGGCGACGGTGTGGGAAGGAGCCGGGTGGGATGCGGCGGCGAGGCGTGGGCCGCGGGCCTGGGACGAAGGCACCCCTCTCTCGGCGCCCGCCAGTGGCTGTGTGGCCGAGTGGCGGGGCTGCGTTCCTGCCGTCCTCCTGCTGGAGTCCTGAGCCAGACTGAGGGGCGGGGAATGGATAAACGCTTAGAGCCGCAGTGACCGGAACGAGCCGGCCGTCTTTTTCACCAGGCCGGAGAGACCATGTCTTTCCGAGGCGGAGGTTTCGGAGGCTTTAATCGCGGTGGTGGAGGTGGAGGCTTCAACCGTGGCGGCGGTAGCAACAACCACTTCCGAGGGGGAGGCGGCGGCGGTAATTTCAGGGGTGGCGGACGAGGAGGATTTGGAAGAGGTCGTGGAGGCTTTAATAAATTTCAAGATCAAGGACCTCCAGAACGCGTCGTCTGTAAGTCGTTTTCAAACCTTAACCTCCTTTCTGTGGAAGTGCAGTCAGGTAGTGGATTGATGTTATTAGCAAGTGTGATGGTAAATCTCCGAAAGGCTAGTCTGTAGGGCACACTGACAGAGTCCTGTCGTAGCACATAAGGAAGTGACCGTGGGAAGTGAAATAGAGTGTGGAGATGAACATGAGTTTGGACTGCAACAGTGAAAATTAGACAGTATTGAGTGCCTAGCCCCGTCTGAAAGAGAGGAAATAATTTCGGGGTTCGGTTTCTTTGGTCTTGTAGTAAGATGAGTGCTGTGATCCAGTTGAAATAATAAAGCCAAGTTTTTAGCCTTCGTAGTTCACGCTTTTGCTTATCAATAGGCAAGTGTAATGAAAAAAAAAAAAATCTGCTTGGGAGAACACAACAAAAATGCCTGATTAAAGTAATGTTGAGTGGTTATCAGAGAGCGATGGAAGTCATGAAAAAAAAAGAGAGTGGTGGGTCTGTGTGCAGGATGGGTTTGCTGGACAGAATGGCTAAAGTCAAGGGGCTGTTGTAAGCCATATAAGAGGTGTTGAGAGCCATGTTTAATAAGATTACATGAAGAAAACACTGCCAGGTAAGAGATAGGTCCAACCTTTTGACCTTGCAGCATGGCATTGTCATCTACAGAATTCATTCTCCAGAACCATACAGCCTAGTTAGCACAACCATAAACACACTCCCTTGCAGAAGCCTCTGTATCTGTGCCATTTTGCAGTGGACCACATTCTTAGCTGCCCCGTGGACTTATGGGTGGAGAAGAGATTTCAAAGAAAACTAATAAGTAGAACTTGGCTAATACTGAGAACAAAAGGTTCTAGTTGTTGAGAATGAGTCTTTAGTTTTGTAGGCAAAATAGCCTCATTTTACTAGGGGACAGAGAGAAGAGGAGCCCCTTTTAGGTCCCACAGTAATGGCATTGCTAACTTAGGACCATAGTGTTGATAACTGAGCTCTGCCTTAGGATCAAGGAAAGACCAAATGGCCAAGAACCAACCAGTGTAGTTGGTCAGTATTTGAAATGATTCTCTGTCTGTTTTCTTGTGCTGTTTCAGTATTAGGAGAGTTCATGCATCCCTGTGAAGATGATATTGTTTGTAAATGTACCACAGAAGAAAACAAGGTGCCTTACTTCAATGCTCCTGTTTATTTAGAAAACAAAGAACAAATTGGGAAAGTGGATGAGATATTTGGACAACTTAGAGATTTTGTATCCTTTTTAGTTGGATGAGCCAGTGATGTCATTGAGGAATTATGTCTCCTCTCTTCCCTAGCCAGTTAAAGTCAAAGTAAACTCACTGCTTCATTTAGTAAGTAAGATAGCAATGCTACAGGTGGGCCATAAGGAGAATCTACAGGGGAGAGTGTAGCCATTAATATTTAGAAGTGATGAGTCAAGGAGAGGTAACCTTTTGAATTCTGGGAATGTTGGTATTGGCCATTTGGATAAATACCACAGGATTGTATTGGCTCTTCTCTTGCTTTACATACGATGGTTCCTCTGGAATATGGTAGAATTGAGGGGACAGGGTACTGATTTTTGTTGTCGTTGTTTTGTGTTTTTTTTAGAAACTGTCATTTCCTCTTGGAAATTTCTTTCTTATAGTCAGGCATTCTTTTAAAAATGCTTAAACTCAAAAGTTTAATATCATTTTGCATTTTTATTTCTTACTTGTTCCTTAATGAATTAATAGTATTTTTCAGTTAAATTATCAGAAAACATGAAGGCATCTTCCTTTAAAAAGCTACAGAAGGTGAGTCAAACTTAAAATTAAAATTCTTGGATTCAGAAGGGACTGTTGTTTGGCTAAGGAATAGTTTTACTTGAGAGAGCATATTGCAGTGAAGCTCCGAGGCTGATGCTTAAGAATAGTAACACAAAAACTGAGTTTATTTTCTCCCAAGTGTCTCTGTGCTGTAACCCTGGCTGGCCTGGAACTCACTTGCTAAGATTAGGTTGGCTTCTGACTTAATGTGATCTTCTGCCTCTACCCCTGGAGTGCTGGGATTACAGGTATGTGCTCTCACACCCAGTCTAAGCTTACTAGACTGAAAAGAAATGCTTTATCTAGGCATGGTGTTGCAAGCCAATAGTCCCAGCACCTGGAGGTAGAGAAGCAGCAGGATAGCAACTTTAAATCTCGCTTAGGCTACATATTGAATTCCCAGCCATCTTGAGAAACACAGCAGTGATCTGTCTCAAAAACAAGTAAGTTTCTTGGCAATTGTAGAGAGATACTAAAGGTTTTCACAAGTGTTTTGTTAACATGGTATATATATATATATATATATATATATATATATATATATATATATTTACTGCTTAAAAAAAAGATTGCCATGAAAGTCTCTAGTGGGACCACATTTAGTCTTAGCCTTCCTTAAGGTGTTTTTTTTTTGTTTTTTTTGTTTTTTTTTTTTTTTTTTTTTTGTTAGCCAGGAAAGAGTCTCATACCTGGTGTACATCACAGACGCCTGAGGACAGCTCTTAAGATGACATCCTTTAAGGGCTTGTTCTTAGAGTTTTGATCCAGTCGCTCTTAAGTAGCATCCACAATGCAGTTTCCAGAAAGAAAGCTGGAAAATTTTGATGTTGTTAGGCAAGTACTTAACCACTGGGCTAGCCGCAGAGCAGGAAGTGTATTCTACATAGAGAAAACTGTGAAATGTCTAGCATGGCAAACTGCACAAGGATCCATTGGGCACAGAACATTTAGGATGGGTGGGGAAGGTTCTGAGTTCAAATGAAGGTGATGTAGGAAGGAGCTTGGCAAGTCATGAAAAAGAGATTAGATTTTAGTTTGTCATTATTTCTGAATGATAGGGTAAGCTTGATCTTTATATTTGTGTTTTAAAATACACTGGAGAAACAGAAAAGCCCATTGGAACGTTGTCAGTGCTGGGAAAGGGCCAGGTGTGTAGGCTGAAAGGAGCCATAGATGCTGTGGGGCCAGATGAGACGCCATGAAAATGAGAAGAGGTGGAGTTGTGAGTAGTGCAGGAAGAGGAATTGGTAGGACTTGGTAGAACTCTCTGTTGTTTAATGTTTGATTTCAGCATCTTGTGGGTTATCCCACTTCCTGACTTGGCAGCATTGCAGAACAGAGGTTGAGGGGAGGTGATGAATTTCATTTGGGACACAGTGAGTTTAAGGTTCTTGAGGTAGTCAAGATCAGGGGTTTACAGGGCTGTATAGACTAAAGATAAAGCTGGGAAGTTGTGGATGTACAGATATGGTCTGGGGAGAATGGAAGCAATACAGCACTCATGAGAGCTTCAGAACCCATCCCAGATGTAAATTTCTTAGTGCAGGCTGTCATAATTGCCAGTAAATTAGAGGGGGCAGAGGGCTTGGGGGGGAATGACAGATGACACCACAGGCATGCTATACAAATAGACACACAAAAGTGGAAGTTTTCAAGAGGGAGATTCTCAGCTGTGGCTGAGAATCTCAAAGAGCTGATGGAGTGGTGGTCCCAGAAGCCAAGTGGGAACAGGAAATTAGATAGAGACAGTAACTTGCTGATTGCAAGTGGCCACTAGTCATAGATGCTCTGAAACGTGTGCTTGGAGCTGAAACAGTGCTGAGGAGCGCTTCTACGGGGGTGTGACTTAAGAAAGAGTTAATTGATAGAGACCCTTGAAGCCATTCTGATCCCTGCCTCCCTTACTACAAGATTATTTCAGGATTTACTTAGTGGTTCCCCCACCCACACACACATTTGTTTCCTAGATTATTACAAAGTCTTAAGATAGCAGTGTGGCCAGTTGTACTCTCTGTGGTGGTGGAGTTTCCTGACCGAATACAAGAGCAGTTAGCCGCCCAGGACACTGGATACATGGACTGTCCTGACATGTCTCATGAACGGGAGATGTTGTCATGTCTGATCACTGATTCATATTTAAGTAGCTCTGTAGTGTGGTCGGGCTGGACGGTGTAGATTCAGACTGTGTGTTGGAGGTGATAGGGTGTGAAAGGCTAACAAGAGCTTGTGTAGAAGACAATAGACATAGTTTTTTTAAAGTAACATACTTGTTTCCATTTGAAGCCCTTCCTCATATGGGTTTTATGGAGAAGATCTGGAAAACAGTCTTCTCACATTTCGTTGTCTATACAGATCCTATTTAACTCTGAATATAGGTTGGATTTAGTTTTAAAATAATCATGTTCAAGACATAATGGAATCCTTTCTTAAAATAGCAAATTTGCCAAAGTTTTGAATTTTAGTTCTACACTTCTGATAAGTTCTCTTTTGACATTTCTCTTACATGAAAAATAAATTTTTGGAGACTTTAAAAAAAAGAGAGAGATTGAATTGGCCTTTGTTTTTTATGTGTATGTAGGCAATCTAAAGCACTGATTCATGTATCTTACAGAAAACTTAGTAATTAGAGGGCGGGGGAAAAGGAAGTACTTGCCCAGAGCTGTATAGTATAAACGTTAGAGGTGGGAATTGAACTTACCTGGTTTGGGTTGTCGCATGCTGCCTTGGCACACTAACTACCTCTTTTCAACTTGCAGTTTTACATAGACCCATTCAAGCTGCTGCCACTGCAGAGGTTTCTGCCTCGACCTCCCGGTGAGAAAGGACCTCCCAGAGGCGGCGGTGCTGGTGGTGGCAGGGGAGGTCGAGGAGGCAGAGGAGGCGGTGGCCGAGGTGGAGGAAGAGGTAAGTTATTTTGTAGCCACGGTTGATTTATACAGTTCAGTGTAATTTTGCATGTAGCCAGACTTCTACCTTTATTTCTCTCACATATTGCCAGTATCCAGAGAAGTGCTTTGTTTCCACAGCTTTAATAGAAAAAAAAAAAAAAACAAACTAGCTTTGAAGCATTTTAGACCCTTAGGTTATCCATGTTTTAATGGAGATTTTAATAAGAATGCAGTCACCCATTGCTTACATTGCAGTTACATTCTGAGAAATAGTGTGTCCACTTTCATTGTGTACACTTACACAGATCCTCATGTAGAACTTGCTCACTCAAGGTAGCTTGTTGGGGCAATAGACAGTAATAGAGTGGAGGCTAATGCAGAGGAAACGGAGCAGGCTTTTACAGTAAGCTTCTTCTGAAAAGGGTGCACTACAGAGTTCCAATATAAAGGGAAGTAAATGCACAAGCTGCTAATAGTTGTTTCTAACTCTTGCCAGGTATTGTGTGCTGTGCATAAGTGTGTGTGCTGTACTTCTATATGACGAGTCTTGTATGTACTAGCATTGCTGTAAATGTCTTGCTCTATAATATGGGATAGTAGAATCCCAGGTCCCTTATTTTAGGAAACTGATGTCTTTCTTATGCATGAAATGTCACTGCTTATTATATGACTATATAAGGTTGTTTGTTTATTGTTGTTGTTGTTTTTTTCCTTACAAAGAGTTTTTCTGTGTAGCTCTGACTGTCCTGGAACTTGCTATATAGACCAGTATGGTCTCAAACTCACAGAGATCTGCCTGCCTCTACCTCTCAAGTGCTGGGATTAAAGCCGTGTGCCACACTGCCTGGCAAGAATTTCTTAACTGACTTGTAGTTTTTTAGCTATCACTGAGTCATTTGATTACATGTCAAGATCTGGTCTTATATGTATCTACTTAATATCCACATATATTTTAATTTCTCCAATAAGTTGTTTGAGCTGTGGTCTAAATGCATGCTGTGGCATGCACATACAGAAAATAAACGAAAATCAGAGAAGGTACTAGTCTCTACCCTGCTTGGGAAACTGCTGTTTCTCCATTATTTTCTCTTCAAAGGTTCTGTAAAATACAATGGATGAATTTATAGCTGTTATAATGATAGGAATTGTATAATCTTTGCAGCTTATTCGAAGATGAGAGGCTATAATTATTTAACAAGTGTTTCCTTTTTAAGGTGGCTTTAGAGGTGGAAGAGGTGGAGGTGGGGGCTTCAGAGGAGGAAGAGGAGGTGGTGGATTCCGAGGTGAGTAGGACAAAAAAATGCCTTTACATGACTGGATTTTTAGCTTGATAATTGTTGGTTTCTTTCCATGGAAGTTTCTTTCCACTAACAAGTATGGAGAACACTGATGTCTTGGCTTTACAGTAATTTACAGGTTTTTACTACTTAATTCCTTGTTGTTTTCTCTTAATTTTTCATCAGATTACTGTTACATTAATAATTTGAAAAACAAAAAACATAATATGAATTACAATTGTGTTTGGTAATATAAATTTAACAGTATAAAATTAACAAACATAGGAACTCCTATGATTTTAAACTTTAGACTAAGGCATTGTTAGAAACACTCTTGATCTTTATTTTTATTTATTTATTTTTTTAAATCAGGAAGAGGACATTAGATGTGCAGTTGACAGACCTCACCACTTCTGTTTTGCTGCGTGGTCTGCTGCTGTGGTTGAAGTCTGTCTGGAGCAGTCCTGAAGATGCCGCTCTGTCAGTGGAGCTGAAATGTCAGCATCCAGTAGAAACAAGTGGAGCAGGACAGCCAGTTTCCTCAAGAAGAGTGTGGAGAAGAGCTTTGTACAGTACCTGGCACCCTGTGGGTGCTTAAGGAATGACAGGACTTTATTTGGATTTTTTTTAAATAAAATTTTTTATTTCTTAAACTTACTGTTTATTGAACTAAACCTATTTTTTTGGAATTTGAAGGAACAAGTAAAGCTTAAACCCATTGGATCACAGATAGAAAAGGGGGAGTAGGGTGAGACTTTTTACAATATACTATGATTCTAAAAAGCACTGGATACACTCAAACACAAACCCCTTCCTGTCCACCAGGTTGCTGGAACAGTACTTTAGTTACTTAGAGATGAACTCCTTTTGAATAGGGGCAGAGCAGCAACATTTGCTGTATTTCACTTTTGTGTTTTATAGCACACAGAAAAAAGCTACTACAGTTGGTAGTTACTTAAATTTTTTACTTTAAGTCCATTAAGAGTTGAATGGCTCTGTTCGTGTGAAAACTATAATTGAAGAAATTTAGGAGTGGAAGTTAAAGTATGGGATATTAAAAGTTTTCTGGGAAAAATTTTATAGCAAAGACTTATATGTTGTTGTCTTTTTATGTAAATATTTGACCATCTATCACATGAGCCACGTTCCTGGGCAGGGATATTATAGATGAGATTGGCTTTGTTCTGCATTGCTAGTGTACTGTCAAAAAATTAGCACCACAGTCAGCTAGGCTACCTCAGCATGGATCCATGTGCCAGCTGTCTCTCTGTCTCCCTCATTGGTTACTTCTCATGCATGTCTACTGTAGCATGAGTGACTTGTTCTTTAGTGCTTGTCTTAGTAACGTAATTGTGTCTGAGTTCTACCCATTTTGGTTAATGGAGTCACAGTGCTAATACATAGGCCAAAACAGCCATGGTGGCAGGAACAGGTCAGAGCTCACTTCTTGATCTGCAAGTGGGAATGGCATGGACTTTTGAAACCTCGAAGCCAGCCCTCACTGACACCCTCCAGCAGGGTACAGCTCTAATCCTTTCCCAGCAGTTGCACTACTAGGGAACAAATACTCAAACATGAGCCTAAGGGAGCCATTATTCACACCATCGGCTTGTGAAGGGTGTTAGCACCAAAGGACAAGTGCAGCATTAAAATGGCAAGGGTGGGAGGATCGAAGAAAAGTATGCAAACCACCTGGAGTTCACACACGTTTTAAAATCCAGTTCATTTGAGACAGGAATTCCTATCCCAGACTGTCCGCACAAATTGTGTGTAGCTAAGGTTGGGAATATAGGGTGCACTGCTGCGCTCAGTGTTCCCTAGACTGAAGATCTGGTGAAAGGGTGATGGACAAATACAGCTTTCTAGTGATTCTGTTACACGCTGTGCTGAAATTCGGTGACCCTTGAGCCTTACTTTGAAGCTCTACTAAGAATTCTATTTCACTGTTAAAAAGTAGTCGAGACACCACTTTATCCTAATCATGCATGTTCATAATAGGCTTTTACATGACAGTACAGACTATTAGGATTATTCTGTTCTTGGTAAATGGAGTAGTTGACTAAGTGGGAACTCAATACATGTTAAGAGTACAGGAGAACTAACCGAGGTGGCAAAGAGCATGATGTATACATGCTTAGACTGGGATTTATAGAGTGGTAGTTAGGGAAAAAAGCAGAGCTGTGAATGTTTGCTACATATATACAAGCCATGCTGGTTCCATACAGTTGATGATCCCATGTTTGAAAGGAAAGTGGCGAAAACCTCGAGCTCTTAGGCACATGCTTTTATATGAGCAAAAATAAACAAATAAAAGGATTACCCCAGGCAATATTGGCACCATTCATGGAGAGATTTGGCAGTATGAGAGTCAATAGTATATTCAAATTGTCGAGGAAAACACGTACGGGGACCTGACATGAAGAAACTCGACCGCTGTGCAGCAGGCAAATTCTCGTGCTGGAGTGCAGCCCCACTGGGAGCTGCACAAGATGAACGCTGGAGTCCAGGCTGCTCCTGAACTGCTTTCCTGGTTTTTTTTTTTTTTTTTTTTTTTAAATAGGACAAACAATAGGTAATCTGCTTATAAATATAAGACTGGAGCCTTTAAAGTGCTTAAGATGCGTGGTGGTTGGGGTTTCTCTTTGTTTTACTAAGGAGATTTCCCCTCGTTCTAGAAATTAAAATCTTTCCTCTTCAACCCAATTGTGTGTTAACGGAGGGCCTCTGTGAAAAAGCCTTTCTTTGAGGTCCAGAAGTGGAAATGATTTGTTCTGAAAGAACTCCCCGACAGATCGCCATTGCCCAAGGCTACTCTGAAGGTGGTCTTGCCTCCCCAAAATGCTGAGCAGCACTTTAGATTCTAACAGTTCAGGCCCGAGCCATGGAGGGTCTGTCTTTTCAAAGACTGAACACAGCGTCGTGGCCGCTTACCTGATTGTGGCAGGTATGGGGGCTTATTCCGTCAGCTGCTTCTCGGGGGAGGAAGGTAGAGCTGTGCAGTGTGGGCTAGCTTGTAAAGGGAGATGGTGTACTGTTTTGGGGCTGTACAGGGGAAATGGACATGAACGAATAAATGACAAACACTGTTAAGGCTGCTTCTTGACATGGGAGATTTTGATAATTAGTGAGAGTGAAGGGGTAAGAAAAACTTGCTAGGAAATGAAGTTTTAAAATAAAAATTGTCCATAAATTTGGTTCTCACATTAGATTCATGAGCAAAGTATGCATGGTAAAAGCACGCTTTATATCATTTACTGTTCTCATGTGCATGTTGATAATGTGCTTTTGTTGATGCAAACATCAGATTGAGCCAAAGGCTTGTTTGTAGGAAAGGGGGTGAGAGAAATGACAAATCTATAAAATCTGTAAAAGCATGGCTTTTATAATCAGCAGCCACTCAATCTCAAACTGTGTAGACAGTGGCGAGTTTTAGTAACTTATATTGGGTTCATTGCTTTTTGGATTGGCTTTTATGAAAAATTTCGAGTGTGTTTCTAAAAACAGTGAGAAATGTATCTCCTGTGTCTGCTTTATAGCTGCTGAGTTTTCGCCTCACATTTGACTTGGACTATAGATAACAATTTCCATTTAATTTTAGTGGTACAGTAGCTAATTCATTTTCGTACTACTGTATGGTTAAAAGGAAAAAGTGGGCCCACTGTTCCAGAATTACATGTAGACACTGTATAAGTTTTGGCTCAGTTAAATATATGTGACAAGGAAAATCCCACACTGGTGGGGCATTTTGGAGGCTGAAGCACTAGAATTGCTGAGGATTCTGGAGACACTTGGGCTACATAGTGAGACTCTGTATTAAAATATAAAAACAAACAATGACAAAACAAACTAGTCACAGATTAGTATACAAGGGAAATTTTCTAGGAAAATCTTATAGCTGCTTTTTAGTTTTGTTACGCTAATTCATACAGCTGAAGAGCTTGAGAAATTTTTCAAACATATATTTTCAAGTGGCTACTTGGCTTTGAACACAGGCCTTTTTGTGAGCCCTCTGATATAACTTAGGGAACATTAGCGTGTGCAAGCTTTGCTTATGTTTTGTAGAGGAACTGAACGAGGCACATCTAATAAACCTCTGTGCTTCTGTTCTGTGTGTCAAGTATCTCTTGTTCCTCCTATCCCCTCATTTTCCTCCTTTAGCAAAACAAAAAACAAAAAAGCACTCGGACTCTCAAATGAGAATGAAAACGTTGAGGAAAAGGATACCTATGTAGATTTTTTTTAACTATACAGTTTATTTATTTTATATATGTATTTAATTAATTTTTGAACCAGGAGTTTGCTGTATTGTTTGTACTAGCCTGGAACTAGCAATGGAGCTAAGGCTGGCCTTGTACTTAGGATCTTCCCGATTCTGCCTTCTGCGTGCCGGGATTACAGGTGTGCTGCCACCATGCCTGGTGTAGCTGTAATTCAATCTATTTTCACTTCCATGTCTGTGTGTTGTCTTCGTGAGTGACTGCCGCATGTGTATCCACAGAGCCCAGAAGAGGTCCCCTGGGGCTGCAGTTACAGGTGACTGTGAACTGCCCCATACAGGTGCTAAGAACAGAAGTCAGGTCCTCTAGAAGAACAGCGAGTGCTCTCAACCACTGAGCCATCTCTACACCCCATTACATTTAATTTTTATTTTAATCTTTCATTTGGATTTTCTCTCCTATAAACTCTCACCAGCTTCCATTGCTACTGACATTTTGTTAATTTAGTATGCTGTTAATTTAGGTTAATTTAGTATTAATTGATCACTTAAAGTTGCAAATGAGAGTATGATAAATATATGGATTTGAAATAATTCACCATGGGTGAATTGTGAAATGGTTGGCTGAAAAACGTGGCCGAGTATTAGGCAATGATGGACCACATAACCTGTAAGGCTACAGCTGGTCGTTGAAGGGTTAAGTGGGGACAGTATGATCTGATGTGCATTTCAGAAATGTGTTGTGAGACCATTCAAGTGGGCTGCTGCAGTGACCTGAAGTTGGAGCCAGGGAGAGTTAGCGGAAGCACAAAGAAGTGGATTCATTCAAGGCTAGAAGGTAGAATTGATGATTGACTGTGGGGCTGAGAAAGAAGAGAGAGCGCTGACTTCTAGGCTGTGCTGGGGTGGGCTACCAATCAGCGATGCGGTTCACAGAGATAGGAACACACCTGGGGAAGAACAAGTTGGAGGTGGTGGGTGATGCCTCTTGAGTTCAGCTATACACAAGGTCTTGAGTTTTACAACCCCAACCTCAGATGCACTGAAACCACTCTGACTGAGGAAAGCAAGGGGTCTAGGACAGAGAGCTGGAAGATTCATGTTTAGGCATGGCAGTGTGGAAGAAAAGATTATCAGGTAGACCAAGAAGAGATGCAAGGGTAGCTACAGGAACTGGGGTGGGGCAGTGTTTTCAAAAGAGGTGAAAGTGTAGGGCTACTTAAAATTTAGATTTATGAATCTCAGTACTCTAGGAGGCAGAGGCAGGCAGATCTCTGTGAGTTTGAGGCCAGCCTGGTCTACAGAGCGAGTTCTATTACAGCCAGGATGACACAAAGAAACCATGTCTTGAAATACTAACTAACTAACTAACTAACTAACTAACTAACTAACTAACTAACT
>NW_026596095.1:17331185-17343786 GCF_907164565.1 Psammomys obesus | reverse complement strand
ACTAACTAACTAACTAACTAACTAACTAACTAACTAACTAACTAACTAACTAACTAACTAACTAACTATATAAATTGGACTTGGCCTGAATTTTGAAGGTGGGCTAGCATTTGAATATACAGAGGAACAGCATAGGGTATTTCAAGTGGGAAAAATAACAAAGTCAAGATTTGATGTATTTGACCAACTGCTAGAACAGTGGGCTTACATCATATGTGTGGTATGAGGATAACAACAGATTAGGGCAGAGAGCCTAGAAAATCACAGTAGGACTTTGGGGTTATCATTCCTCAAGAGCTGGGAGTACCCAAAGCTTTCAGTAGAGCCATTGCTTATTCTTTTATGAAGCAAGCATACTGTACTAGCTATGTGGAGGAGAGAGAATGGTGATTGCTGTAAAAGGATGCTAATGAGGTTTTGATGAAAGTACCAAGACAGAAAATAAGTTCTCACTTAGCTGATCTTTCTGTGTGTCTGATCTTTCTGTGTGTTCTGATCTTTTGGTGTTTGGGATTATTCCCACTGGCTTGGACAGTAGATGCTGATTGCTCATCAAGTAGTTCTTTTTATGGGAAACATAATTCTCTTCTGTTTGTTACATAACCTTCCTTCTAGAGTCAGGTCCAGTAATGGTTCCAGCTTCTCCATTGAAACTGATCTTCACAGCAACCTCCACCATTGGGACTGGAGGATAGCCTACATCTGGCCCATGAAAAACATTCACATCCTTTCAGCCTGTAGGAAATGTTGATCTGGCTAACATTGGCACCCAGTGGACTCTATAATAGTTCTTATTGTCAATGGCCACAGTAGCATGCTGGTTAGTAACTTTAGTCCTCAAGCTAAAAAGGTGCCTGAGCCTGGCCAACTGTGGGACACTGAAAACGCTGAATTATTGATTCCAAGGCTGAGAATGGTGTCACCTGTGGCGTTCCAGTGAACCAGAAATCTGGCTTGACCTGTGTGGATGGTCAAATATTGCAATATGCATTCTACTGTAGTGTGTTTGCACATGTGTGTTTGTGTGCCCATGTGTGTGTGTGTGTTGAATAAAGAATTTCGACATGTTGAATTTTAAGAAATAAAATTTCTTAAACTCAGAAAGCTACATGGTCTTACATACTACATACTTAATGTGGTTCATGATAATGAACCAAATAAAAAATACAAAATGTGACAGAAGTGCTATTAGTATAGAATGCTGGTTGGGCTTGAGTAATGAAACTAGGCAGAAAGAAGAGGCCAGACTTTGGGACAGGAGGAGGGGGTTGGGGGAGAAATTTAGTCTGCCACAGGAGAGGGTAGCTGGTCGTTCCTGTATCCTAAAAACCAACATTTTGGAGCTGTGAAAGCTACAGGAGGAATTTAGGGACAGATGGTCAATGGTGATGACATTTAAGCCAGCCTTTAGTGCTTCTGCAATCAACAGGTTCTTTGTCTTTTAATTTCATTTCTGTTTTCCAGAAAACAATTTTTATTCTATTCTAAGCATTCGAAGTTAAAATGCATGATCCTTTTGTGTGTATCCTTAGGTATAATAAGCATTCTCAGCAACATAATAGTTCTGAGCATCTTCATTAAGTACAAGGACCTGCGGACACCCACGAATGCAGTGATTATTAACCTGGCTTTCACTGATATAGGGGTCAGTAGCATTGGCTATCCTATGTCTGCTGCTTCAGATCTGCATGGAAGTTGGAAATTTGGATATGCAGGCTGTCAGGTACTGGAGATCTTTGGAATGAAAACGAAGTGAAGTAAAGCAAACAGATGCCAACCTAAATGTCTTTTAAAAATTCCAGCCGGGGCTAGGGAGGTGGGTCAGTGGGAGAGGTGCATGCTGCGGGAGCAAGGTGAGCTGCATGGTAATACCCACCTTTATCCTCGCTTGAGGGAGGCAGAGACGGGCAGGTGACCAGAGCTTGTTGGCAAGCCAGTTTAGCTAAACACCCTGTTCAGAGAGAGAGACCCTATCAAAAACAAAATAAAGTGGAGAGCTATAGAGAACCCGTGTCAACCTCTGGCCTCCAAATACTCACACACCGGTGTGTGTACCGGCACACACATGTACACACACAAATACATCACATGTACAAAGCAACAAAAAAAATTCAATAATTCAAAACAAGATATTGTAGGATAATAGATTCATTGCTTTGGTGGAAAATAGATTAGCAAGGACGAAATACAGTTATTTTTTTATAATGATTTATATTTTATGTGTAGAGTATTTTGCCTACATATATGTCTTGCTGCATATATGTCTTGTACCCCATGTGTTCAATGCTGCTGGAGGCCAGAAGAGGGTGGTAGATCCCCTGGAACTGGAGTTACAGATGGTCCTGCGGTGCTGGGAATTGAATTCCGGGTCAGTTGGAAGAGCAGCCAGTGCTCTGAACTGCTGAGCCATTTCTCCAACCCCATGGATACATTCTCTAAGAGGATTTGTAAGATCACCAGTCATAAAATTCCTCAAACCCAGAGAAAAGAAACCAAGAAGCTAAACAATTCACATTCAACTATAGACAAAAAAATAACCTGCATATTCAAATAAAATGTACATATTAAAAAATTTTAATGTATATTCCCTTTCATATCAAACAAAATAGTTAGTGGTAATTATATCCTCTAAGAAATGTACTTATGTTACCACAGTGTTTTGTTTTGTTTTTTAACTGTTGAAGGTCTGTAGACCAGGTTGTCCTCAAACTCAGAGATCTGCCTGCCTCTGCCTCTTGAGTGCTGGGACTAAAGGTGTGTACCACCACACAGAGTTTAATTCTTTATTCTTTTAATTGCAAATGCTAACTAGCAAAATATAAGAAGCTATCAAACATAAGATCAGGTTTAATTCTTCTTTTGTAGAAAACAAAGTCGCTTTCTTTTAATTGACTCAAGCAAACAAACAAGCAAACAAACAAAAAAATCCCATCACACAGCTGGTTTAAGGGAGCCACTCAGACACTGTCCAGTCCCAAACTCTGTGCAGCCCAGTGAAGTTTTATACAGTCAGAATGGCATTTCAGATGCAGCAGACCTTTGCCTATGGCTTTATGTTTTTCCTCTCAATTACATTTTGTTTTTATGGTTCTTTCTATTCCAGTACCAAGAAAAGTAAATTTACTTATCTATCCTGAAAAGAGAAAAATGTATACTAGAGTTAAAAGATAGAAAAACAATTAGGTATCTATCCTTTTTCATAGGTGTTCTATCCTTTTGCTTATATCCATTCTTCCTCATCACCTAATGCTAGTGTCCCTTGTCTACTTTTCAAGTTATACACTGTACACTGAACCTGTTTACATTTATGCATTATATTACAGGCAATATATTACAGGCTAGTATCCACATACGAGAGAGAACATGTAGTTTTTGTTTTGAGTTTGGGTCACCTCTCTTAATATTACACTTCCCATGTCCATCCATTTTTTCCCACAAATTTTATTTTTTCTTTGCAGATGAGTAACATTCCATTTTGTATATGGGTCACATTTTCATTATCCAGTCATCTGTTGATGGACATTGAGTTTGGTTTCATTTTCATCCTGTCATAAATACCATAGCAATGAACATGGATGAGCATAATAGACTATCTTAAACAATTCTAGATTTATTTATTTGTCTTCTTTTATGTGTTTTGCCTGCAGGTATGTGTGTACCATATCCATGCCTGGTGCCCGCAGAGCTCAGAAGAGGGCATCTGATCCCCTGAGACTGGAGTTACAGTCAGTTGAGAGCTGCCACGATGCTGGGGTCCTTTGCCAGAACAACAAAATTCTCGTAACTGATGAGCCTTTTTTCCAGACCATAGCAGATTATCTTTTATCTCGTTGACAATTTTATACATGTAAACATCTTAATCATATTCACCCAACCCTTCCTCCACCTATTCCTCTTGAGGCATTACCAACACATCTCTCTGTCCCCTGTTCCTCTCTCCCTCTCTCTCTCTCTTGCTCTCTCACTCTGTAATCCACTAATTTCATTCAGTGGGTTATAGAGTGTGAAGCTGCCTACCAAAGTGTTAACTGATCTTGGTTTGATTTTGCGCAGGTAACCATAACTGTAGCGAGTTCATGAGTGCAATGGCCATGTCATGTCCAGCAGATAACATTGCATGACAGTCTTTCTCATCCTCCAGTTCTTACGTCCTTTCCGCCACCTCTTTTGTGATGTCCTCTGAGCTTTTTGTCATGAGGAATTGATAAAGATGTTCCTTTCAAGGCTGAGCACCCAGTTATTGTCAGCGCTTTGACCAGTTAAGGGCCTCTGCATTAACCGCTGTCTACTGCAGAGAGAAGCCTCTGTGGCCAAGGGTACAGGGAAGTCCTGACGTGTATGTATAAGCAGATGTCCAGAAGGCAATCTAACAACACGCCCCTTTAGGAAGAAAACAGCGATAGGAACCTTTTGTCCAAGTTTATAGTATCATGCACGAATTCCTTCCCATGGAGCAGGCCTCAAATGCAGTCCAGAAATGATTGGTTACGTCCGTAGCCTTTGTTCCACTGTTTCACCGTACGGGCGTTTAGTATGTTTGAGATGTATTCTAACAATGAGGCAAAGCTGAAAGTGGGTAGGGCTGGCAAGATGGCTCAGCACGTAAAAACGCCTGCCATTTGCAAGCCTGACAACCCAGCTTCATTCTCTGTAACCCACATCGTTAGGAGGGCACCAACTTCCAGAAACTGTCCTCTGACCTCCACACATTTGGCACGGCACCCACATGTACACATATGTACATACACACACATACACACCATTACACACAAAAAATGTAAATGTTTCGTGGGTGGGTGTTGGGATGACAGACTATTTCCAATTTTGATTTTCAGATTTATGCAGGACTGAACATCTTTTTTGGAATGGTGAGCATTGGCTTACTCACAGTTGTAGCTGTGGATCGGTACCTGACCATCAGCTGTCCTGATATAGGTAATGGTGTGTTTCTCGTCTTTCTCATTAGGTAACAGCCACTGAACATGTAACCCTTTTAAAGTACAAATATAATAGTTTGTAATCAGGTTCAGTCTTATTTCTCTAGAAATCCTTGTTCAAAAGTTTTGATGGCTTCCCACAACACTTAAAATTCAATCCAGATGTCAACAGACATCCTTCAAGGCCCCTCAGGATTGGCCCTGGCTGCCTTTCTGGCTTCGTCCTGGGTCCCTCTCACTTTAGGGTACTGGCTAGGTGTTTCACCCTTTGAGACTTCTGTATGTGTTGTTTTCCTTGGCCTGCAAAGCTTCTGTTCCTGCTCACCCTCCACACGTCTGTCATTCAGATTTCAGATTGCCTTTTTTTTGTAAGAATGTGAAGCCCCATAGACAGGCTTTGTGTGCTTTATGGTACTAGGTAGAGAATGTACTTGATGACTGTGTTGAGTCATCAGTGGAACCAAAGTGAGACCTATCACTGTGAACAATACTAATACTTCGTGTGCTTCACAACAGGAAGAAGAATGACCACCAACACCTACCTGAGCATGATCCTGGGCGCCTGGGTCAACGGCCTGTTTTGGGCTTTGATGCCCATCGTGGGGTGGGCTAGTTATGCCCCTGACCCTACGGGAGCTACCTGTACCATCAACTGGCGGAAAAATGATAGGTAAGAGAAGCATTTACATTTTATAATCAAATGCTGAGGTTGATACGTCTTAACCCTTCTCCTCATTTGAGTGCTCCTTAAATAGACTGTAGCAAAGGCTTCCTTGGGAGTGATGGTTTCATCCAAGTGGGAAACAAACAAAATAGTGAGTTATGTTTGCTTGCAAGTCAAGGTCATCTGGCTCCCTTTGTTTCCTCTCTTTTTTCCTTCCTCTGTCCTCTATTTAGGCAGCAATGGGGACACTCTTCTACTGTTTACTCATCTCAAAGTTGGAATCACAAATGGGAAGAATGTTAGCGAAGCTAGAGAGTAGTCCATTCTAACCAAAACATAGGCCACATCTGTACTGTCTTTTCTAGATGCTCTGGTATTCAAGCATATTCTAAGGGTTCCTGTAAGAATTCGCCATGAGTTAATGATGTGCCTCTAGGTTTTCCATGGAATTGAGGGTTCTTTAGTTCACTGAGGGAAATGAAAGGTGAGTCAAAAATAAAACAAAAAAATTCTCTAAAATATTTTTATGTAAAGAGTCAAACTTCAGGCTACACTTCAGCTCTGCTATCATACTGTGAAAGCAACCATCAAAAGTATGTAAATGAATGTCCATGACTGCATTTTAATAAAATGTTATTTACAAAGATAGTTGGCTGGCAGGAACTAGCCATCAGCCATAGTTTAGTGGTCTAACTGAATTAGGAACTGTAAGTCAAGCATTCCTCCTATGCCTGCTATGTTCAACAATAAAATGACTGTTACTATTTCGAGCAATTACTTTCTCTTCCCCTTTCCTCCATTTAAGGCATTCAGTGAGTTGTCACGATTGTTTTTTTCTTATTTCCAGCTCTTTTGTGTCGTACACCATGATGGTTATTGTGGTGAATTTCATTGTGCCCTTGACAGTGATGTTTTATTGTTATCATCATGTCACTCGATCCATGAGACTTTATGCTGCTAGTAACTGCACTGCACAACTCAACAGACACTGGACAGATCAGGCAGAGGTAACAAAGGTGAGAGGTCAAAGTCCTTGAACTGTATTGGTAATAAAGTTTTAAATGTACACAGCTGAAAAGTTCCACTGCCTCCCCCAGTTTTTACTCCCGAATTCTTTCTGCTGCTGTTTGTCCCCATGTTGCTGAATACTATGCCTATGTGCTCCTTGGCTGTCTCTGTGAGCTGTGATCCCTGGACTTCCTATTGCACAGACTGTGAGGATTCCTGTCAAGCCTGGTCCTGACGGTCCCCACATCTTTCCCTCTGCCTTTCTTCTCATCCTGCAACATGGTAGCAGTATTTGTTTACATTATGAAGCTGTCTCTCCCCTTTCGGTTTGTTTAAATGCTCCAGACACATGGTTCACTTTATCTTCTCTTTGGAGCTAAGTCTACCTGTACCCTTGAGTGCCTTGATTTCTCCTGGTTGGGCTGCTCTGTAAGCAGGGACTTTCTCTTCATCATATAAAAAAAGGTACAAAAGGCTCCTTTTCACATTGTCTACATGCAAAATACTCAGCCGCGTGGCTACTGTTAGAATCCACTGAGCTTAAGATAGGACTGTCTTTGGAAAGTTTGTTGGATTGAGATTAGCAATAACAAGGGGGTTGAGCCATTGCCAGTGAAACTAAAAGTTGATAGGAGAGAGTTTGCATGCATCTTTGCTTGAAGCCAACATCCTGTGCTCTTGCCAGCACATCCAATGAAAGGGTGCTTTTTGGAAGTGTCTAACACTCTTAGACACAATGTCATGTGTTGCTAATACAGCCATTTGCAAGGCTCTTATTATCACAGATGACTTCAGGAGCCGACACAAAAACAGTGAAGGCAACTTCTTTTTATGTGACCAACAGAATTCTAAGGTAGCTTTTCCTGCTGTTGTAGATGTTTTAGCCATGCAAACCTTTTAGATGCTAGTCTTGGTAATCATCTCTTTTGCAGATGTCTGTGATAATGATACTGATGTTTCTGCTGGCATGGTCCCCTTATTCCATCGTGTGCTTATGGGCTTGTTTTGGCGACCCAAAAAAGATTCCTCCTTCAATGGCCATCATAGCCCCGCTGTTTGCAAAATCCTCTACATTCTACAACCCCTGTATTTATGTGGCTGCAAATAAGAAGTAAGTCGTGTTTATTATGTTTCTGAATAAAATGGTAACACAGAAAGAATGTTAATGGCAGCGGCTAGTGCTCTAAGACATTCACAGGCGAGGGACAGAAGCCTATGACAACTGTCTTGGTTAGGGTTTCTAATGCTGTAATAAAATATGATGATCAAAAGCAACTTGTGGAGAAAAGAGTTTATTTCAGCTCAGAGTTCTACATCACAGTCAGGGAAGTCAGAGCAGGAACGATGGGCAGAAACCTAGAAGCAGGAGTTAATGCAGAGGCTATGGAGGAGTGGTGCTTACAGGCTTGCTCAGCCTGCTTTTCTTTTCTTTGTTTCTTTTTTGTTTTGTTTTTGAGACAGGGTTTCTCTGTGTAGCCTTGGCTGTCCTGAACTCACTTTGTAGACCAGGCTGGCCTCGAACTCGCAGAGATCCACCTGTCGCTGCCTCCCTGAGCACTGGGATCACAGGAGTGCGCCACAGTGCCCGACTCAGCCTGCTTTCTTATAGCACCCAGGACCACGTGCTCAGTTATGGCACTGACCACGGTGAGCTGGGCTCTCCCACACCAGTAGTCAATCAAGAAAATGCACCACAGGCTTGTCCACCGGTCAGTCTGATGGGGGCATTTTCTCAGGTGAGGTTCTTCTCCCTCCCCAGACAATTCTAGCCTGTGTCAGGTCGACATCAAAGCAGCCAGCACAGCACACTAGTTTATAGTTATTTGGCTTAGGCAACTGGAAAGTGCCAAGACCTCATATATTGAGAGTTCTACTCTTGTGACAGACTCTTCCCACATGGTGGCAGGAATGTCCTTGGGCAACCCAGACCCAAAGTCTACCAGCATCCAAAGACAAGCCTCATCTCAAATGACCACGTGGCAGACAAATTCCTGGCTAGTCACTGATTAGCTGGGTTTGACTGTGTTATCCTACTAGGTATATGGAATAGTGTTTTCCAGAGAAAAGAGTAGACAAGGCAGCAATGGACTCTCAGTGGATAATACAGTTGTATACAGGAGTGGATGATCACTGACTATAATAAAAAGTTCTTGTCCCTTCTCAGAACTCCTAGGTGAAGTTTAGATTATTTTGTTCTCTAGTACTGTCGGGTGATGAAACAATTTGTCGTGCTAAATCTTGGTAAATCACAGAATGCTGCTGCTGTGTCTGTTTAAATGTGGGGATTTGAGTGAACAGTTTTAGCTCTAGATATATGACAACACACAGAGACTTTAAGATGAGGTAGAGCACATAAGGAGACCAAGGATATATCAGGAGGTCAGAATCTGCTGAAGGTTCTCTGGGAAGGACCAGCCATTCTCAAGCGCCCTCAAATCCAACTGGCCTTTGCCAGACCTGTGAAAATGGATCCTTAATTTAACAAGTAACTCATTGCCCAGTAACTCATTGGGCAGTTGATGTTTCATCTTAAACATACATAGCTATTGAGCTATCAGGTGTCCTCCACATTTGTCATGGTGCAAAAGTTGGTCTTTAACTGTCTGTCCTATATATTTAGAAAGGTTCTCAACTGGAGATATTTTAAGTTGGGTGCAGTGGTTTATTTAGCGTATTTATTCACAGTAGTTGCTCCTTAGACATAATTGAAAATGCTTTAAAACTTTCATGTCATTATAGAATAGTCATTTTCTCTTGCTCATGGCAGGTTTCGGAAAGCCATTTTTGCCATGTTTAAATGCCGGCCTCACCAAGAAATGCCCGAGACAAGTGCTGTACAAATGGATATGCCTCAAAGCCCACTGACTCCCGCAAGAATCTGAAGTGCCAGAAAACAATATGCCACCAAATAGTTTATTTGTTATTTTGGGCAATATGCTAATTTTATTTTAAATATGAATCTGTTTAGATCAAGTGCACACATAGACTGTTGCCTTATTGGACCGCGGGTTCCTCCTACACAGCCAGCACAACTCTGCTTGTGCAGGGTTGCTGTAGAGCCTTCACTGCGTCCTCAAGGACAAGTGGAGAGCTGAGTCTGCTTTGATGAATCCAGGCGTACAAAACTAGTCTCTGTTCTTTCTCCTTAGAAGGCCCACATTACAGTGCCCTGATGACCCGTAGCTTGACCAAGTTTTCCATTAGACGAGAAACAAAATCATTTAATAAAAATTATAATCCTCAGTAATTACTTGCTGAAATGAGTTAATTGATGTGGTCAGCTATGAAAAGATATTGTTAGCATGTGGAACATGTTTGCAAGTGCGCATGTGTGCCTTCCTGCCTGCCTGCCTCCCAGCCTGCAGAGGACAGAAGAGGGCATCTGTTGCCCTAGAACTGAAATTACAGGCAGTTGTGAGTTACCCAAGGATGCTGGGAACCAAATTCAGGTCCTCTGGAAGAGCATCAAAAGTTCTTAAACACTGAGCCATCTCTCCAGCTCCTAAGTTATCATTTTTCTGAAAATATATTTTCCTATACCTGCCTCTAGAATTAAGTTCAAACAGAGCCAGGCTTTTTGTATTTTTGCCCTTTGTTGTATCCTGAACACATAGACTTATTCTGTCGGTCATATAGTAGGCACTCATGAGTGGATTTGTAGACTCAAAGTTTGTCATTTTTAATGGCTGTGACTATTAAACATAGCACCATATACTATTACTTAAAAGTGGACAACTAAACCACTTCAATTTTGTACTTAACTTTTTCTTATGAGACGTGGTCTCCTTATGCAGTCCAGGTTGGCCTCAGACTTGTGGTACCCAGTATCTCAATTTCTGGAGTTACAAATGTGTACCACCATGCCTGGATCAATGTTTTTCACTTTCATAGATGCAAAATTGGGAACACATTAATACAAATATCTTTGCAGGGATGAATATCAGTTTATTCTATCTGAGTCTTTATCCGGGCTAACTTTATTGGATAGAAATACAAGAGAATCTTATTGTTGCTGGCTTTCTCCATGGAGTGGGTCTGCACTGCGTTGCAATGAGTTTTCTCTTCATATTCTTACAATAATGCTCTATCCTATTTCCAAACTATGAGTTATAGACTGTAGCGTGAATTCATTTTACTTCACATCTCTTTATATTCATGTGAGACTATACATCTTTATCTATCACCTCCCCTCTTATAAATTGCCTCCTTAACACCTTTGTCATATTAAAGCCCTGCCTGCTGGTTTCATTGAGACAATTCTCTTCATTTATATCATGGTAAGTTGTTATAACAACTTCCTGCTCCCCATCCTCTGCCCTTTCTCACTGCAGTCGTACATTAAATCCATAGCCAACTTAAAAAAAATGCATTTCTAATCCTTCTGACCAACCTCTCAGAAGCTGTCTGTATCAATAATTTTTCTTGTCACTGTGGCAAAAGCCACTTAATGGAGGAAGGGTTCATTCTGGGTCATGGTTGGAGGGACTTGAGCTCAGCATATGCAGGAGAGGTGTCGCAGCTGGTCACATGGTATCTACAGACAGGGAGCAGAGTGACATCAACTCAGGTGTTCACTCACTGTCTCCTTTTCAGCCCAAGACCCCAGCTCTGGGGGTTGTGATGCCTATACTCAGGAAGCGTCTTTCCACCCGTTACACCAGTCTGGAAAGTCCCTCATAGACATGCTCATAGATTTGCCCCCTTGGTGATTCTGAGTCCTGTCAAGCTTACCATCACACCTGTAAAGGAAGACTGGATGCCTTAACTACAAGGCCAAGACCCTGCTTGCCATGACTCATGGAGACTTTTCAGCTTTTTGTAAAACTCCAGGGGCAACACTAAAATGTGCTGTGCTCCTGGAGAGCTCAGGGTGCTTTGCACCAGGAGCTGTTGGCTCATTCAGCTCCCACAGTTATGCTGCTTACAAAGACAACACGCCAAGAGTCTGTGCCTAGTCACAGAGCAGTTAGATGGCTGAGACTGTATTATCTAGAGAACTGCTTGTGGATTCTAGTTTGCAAAGTTTGAGTTCATTTCCAACAACAAAGAAGGGACAGCTTCACTTTAATGTGAAGGACTTCAATGGCGCACTAACAGTTAACGCTATATCAATCAACTAATGTATACAATAAGACTGCCTGTAAAGTTTTTTTAAGATTTATTTATTTACTTATTTTATGTACATGAATGTTCTATCTGAATGTATACCTGCACACCAGAAGAGGGCATCTGATCCCAGTATAGATGGTTGTGAGCCACCATGTGGTTGCTTGCTGGGAATTGAATCAGGACCTCTGGAAGAGCAGACAGTGCTCCTAGCCACGGAACCATCTCTCTAGCCCCACCTGTAAACTTTGAATCTGGCTCCTGATAGCCACTGGGCTGGCTAGCCTGAGGCTTTACCACTAAACAGCTCTGCTATATTCAGTTGGCCACCAATTCTCTGGGTCAAAACACCCATCAACCTGATAACATAAAAACCATTTTGGTCACTGAATGAGCAGCGTTTCCCAACAACATATTTTCCTTTTCTTGGGCTCAGACTTACCACCCACTAAAACCCAGAGCTGTCTCTCATCCCTGCACCTCCAGGACCAGGAAACTGTGGAGTTGTTCTTAAATGCAGTCTACATCATCCCCACACCTAATCAAGTGATTCTCCTTCCTCTGTGTTTCCCAAAGCCACACGAAGGTGGCAGCCTCACTGCTGCTCCCTAGGACCATAACCACTGGTGCCCACCTCAAGCTGGCAGCTCCTCTCTTGCTGGCTCTGAACCCTTTGTCCAGTAAAGCTACCTGGAAATCCCATGTAACCTGTTGATCTGATGAACCTCTCACGGCTTTACCTTTAAAGTTTTGCTGCCTGGAGGCTGAATGTGGCTTTTTAACAGGGCTTCCAAGACCATCTTCTGTGCTTGTCTTTCTCTGTGGTTCTCTTGAAGCTTCACACACACACACACACACACACACACACACACACACACACACACAC
>NW_026596095.1:17267475-17331175 GCF_907164565.1 Psammomys obesus | reverse complement strand
ACACACACACACACACACACACACACACACACACACACACACACACAGTGCACACTCTTTCCTGCTTTCCTCTACTGGCTCGGGAGCTCATGTGCCACCCAACATGACAGCTTTGCCTGATTACACAGGCTGAACGTGATGTTCTATTGCGCTTTCTTATTGACTTGTGCCTTTCTTTATCATTCAAGTTCCTTATGTCCTGCTGAGTGACCATGTATCCTTATCTTTGTACCTCTGGTCCTTGCTTTGGAGGTTGGCAGGTACTCGGCAAATAGTCAGTGAACGAGTGAATTGTGTAGTCTCTGAACAGTTGCAATATGATTTTTTTTTTTAGATAATCAAGCAATGTTCTCAGACTCCATTGCTTATATGTGAACCGTATTGGTGTTGGATAACACTTCACGTAATGCTCTTATTTTTACAGAAGTAGTTCTCATTCCTCAAAGTTTTGAGTTTAAACACGATGGCTAGAATCACGTACTCTGAGGATTACACCTTCCTAGTGGCTCCATGAATTATTCATATGCTGTGTGAGGAGGTAGTTTTTAAGTTAAATTAAAATTGTATTCTCTGCAGCTGGGTATAGTAGTACATGCTTTTATTCCTAGCAAGGACAGGCAGACCTGTATGCATTCAAAGCCTGCCTGGTCTACATAGTGAGTTCCAGGCCAGCCTGGCCTGGTCTACATGGTGAGGTAATGTCTCAAAAATTATTACTGTTTTGGCTAAATATTGCTTAAAGCCATGCCACCTGACCTCCCGCAATTCTTCTTTAGATGGTGTCCATGTTTCAGACAGGCACCCAGCTTGTTGTGTACTGAGTCTCACTTTATCTATCTGATCCTCCTGCCTTCGCCTCTCAAATGCTGAGATTACAGGCACGCACCCCCACACCCGGGTTTATGTGATGCTAGAGATACGACCCCACACTTTGTTCATACTAGACACGCACTCTTCCAACTCAGCTGCACCCCCAGTCCTCAGCTCATCCTTAGATAGGACAGTGATACCCCAAGCAGAATAAAATATAGTTTTGAACAGAAATAGTTAGAATAGTTAGCTTCATCAGGAATGAACACGCTTGGGAAAACCTCGTGCCTACTGAGATGATCTGGGAGAGACTCAGGATATGCTCTCTCTGGAGTTGTAGCTCCGACACATCAGGAGTGGACTGAAGAGTATCCTGTAGTGGCAATGACATTGGTTTTGGGGAGATGAGGAGTTCAGGCCAACACTGGTAACTCTACTTAAAGTAAATCTGAATTAAAGTCATATTTGCTGGTGAGGATGCAAAAAAAAAAAAAAAACAAAAAAAAAGAAAAGAATATAATAAGTGTATAATAAATAAACCACTGAAAATTTGAGCTTAGGCTAGGATATTGAGTTCTTTCTAACACTGGCTAAGTTGAGCTATAGCGACATTCCTATCTATAGGAAACACACCTGATGTGAGTCTTCTTGCAAATCCAAAGTGGGCACCTATTAAAATTGCCCTGGTGGGTTGGATTTTCACTTTCCTTAGCGAGTGTTTACTTGGCTGAGCCCGCTGGGTGGACTGACCCCTTGCAAGACACTTGAAGGTTAAGTAACTGCAGAGCGTGGCTAATCCGGCTAAGCTGCTGATGCTAAATGTCGGCTGGCATTCTCGGCACACCGGCTTCTATATGCGCTTGATTTGGCACCTGCTTTCTGTCCAGAGAGCCACTTTGGAGCTATGTGGCTCTTTGCACGTCTGTGCCTTGTGCTTAGCTTTCTGGGAGGAGTGAGCTGTACCTGTCCCTCTCAGTGCACCTGTGATTTTCACGGCGGAAATGACGGCTCGGGATCAAGGTATGGCCTTGTCCTTGCTGCTAAGTACTCTGACTGTCCTGGTGAGAAGGGCCCAAACAGATCAATGTGATCTTATGAAGGTAATTTATTTATTCGAAATCAGAGGGAGTTAAATCCATGAGACATGGTTCAGTTTTTATTAGCTGGTTGCCCACTGCCTCACTATTTTTTATTTTTTTTTTTTATTTTTTATTGTGAGCAACGGTTTACCTCTCAGAAGCCTCCCAAGGTTTCTGAAATTCCAAAAGCACTTTCTGTCTTACAAGAAAAATGTTTATTACACTGCTATGCACAAAACGCCCCTCTCTGGAGATCAAAGCACATTTGGGGTAGGGGTGGGGCATGATGTGGGGGGAGGGGTGTTACAGAAAGCACAAGAGAGTGAGGCAGGGTAGGAGCTGCAGGCTTGTCTGTATGTCTGCTGTCAGAGCTTCCCATTTCACCTGAGGTTTTTTTTTTATACTAACAAGTTGGTAGTAAAAGGACAAGAGTGAAGTTGGTGAGGTTAATAATTTGTTGTTTTTTTTTTAATTTAAGTGGAATTTACAAAAGTAAAGATGTTTGGAAACTACTACCTGTTGCAGTTATTGAGGGCCCTCACAGATGTTATTAAGTCTCTACATTGCTTTAGCACAGAATTATAATTTATGATGCACATGAATCCTTTTACATGTAGACGAATAGAAAACAGAGCCCTTATTAACCAAACATGGTAGACTCTGCTTTTTTTTCTTTTTGAGAGTATTTACTAAAAAGTAAATGAATTCTTGTGAATTCACAAACAATGAGTTTCTGAAACAAGGTTTAATAAAGAATAGCCCAGTTTTAATCAAATGATAATTAGGGTTGAGGTATATAGCTCAATGATACAGCACGTACCTGGCACATTTAAGGAGCGCATCTGACATCCAGCACAGCAGTGATGATGAAGATGATGCCAATGATGATGGTGCTGGGGATGATGGTAGTAAGAATGATGATACAATTAAAATTCATTTGTGAATGATTTTATGTAGCCAACTCTGGAACCATTTTGAGACATTCCCTGAGAAGTAAAATGCAGTACAAAACAACAACAACAACAACAACAACAAAAAAACCACCAACAAAAAACCCAAAAACAAACAAACAAACAAAAAAAAACAAACAAATTTGTGCCTATATTCCCAAAGATTTACAGCACTTGATGACCAGGGGAATTTCTAGGAAAATTGTCAGAATGTCTTCTTCTCTGTGGCAGTTCCATTATGGTCTTTTTATAAAAGACACAGAACATTATGCCTGATTAGGCCTTTCAGAAGATTCTAGGTCAATACCTGTCATGTGTGAGTAAGGAGACAAGAATACACGGGACAGGTGGCTGACCCGTCTTGGGTCTCAGCACCCCAGTGATGAAGTCCCTGAGCCCACCAAGGTGCTGTAATTCCAGCTGGCCACACAGCTTCTTTCCATGACAGCGCCCTGAAACACTCACATACAGAGTGAAAACCTCTATCATTGCAGCACAAAACAACACCGAAATTTGTGATAAGGAAACCAAGGAAGCACCCCAGAAACCATTCAAGGTTTCCTGTGGTCTTCTAAAGTAACGGAAAGGAGGAGCCACTGGCAGGGCCTCGTGGCTTTACACTGCTTGCTGCTGTTTACATTTTGGGCTAGTTTTATTTTATTATTATTTTTTAAACAGTCTTGTTTACTTTTATTGTTATAAATCATGATTTGAATGTTGTTTTCTTTTAAAAAACTGCGTATTCACTTTGAGCAATTCAAATGGGTGTGGCGATATGAATAGGTTTTCATTTGTTTGTTTTGTTTTTCAGACTGGGACAAATCGAGATTCCTCACATTTAAACCCACACTTGGGACAGTTTTCTTTCCTTTTCTTTTCTTTTCTTTTCTTTTCTTTTCTTTTCTTTTCTTTTCTTTTCTTTTTTTTTCAGGGAGAAAGACACACTTGTACACATGCCTTTCTCCCATTAGCAGTCCTCTCATAAAAGGGTCAGTTTATGATTTTTCTTTTAAAGACAGCCTGTCATGTAGCCCAGGCTAGCTGGGAACTCTCTACACCTCAGGATACCTTGGATGCCTGATCCTCCTGCCTCCGTCTCCTGACTGCCATGACTACAGGTGCGTGCCATGCCTGGTTTATGGTGTGTTGGGGACCTGGCAAAGAGACTGGTGCATGCTTGGCAAACACTTTACAGCGGACGTATACTCCAAGCCCCAGTTTATGGTTTTGAGCGGATTCTTTTAACACTGGTCTTTTTTTTTTTTTTTTTTTTTTTTTTTTTTTTTTTTTTTTTTTTTTTTGTTTTTTTTTTTTTTTGTTTTTTTTTTTTTTTTTTTTTTTTTTTTTTTTTTTTTTTTTTTTTTTTAGAGGTTCACTTTGGGGTTGGACAGAAGTGGTTTGTTAGGTAGTTCTGTAGAATCCCACGAGCTGGATGACATTAAGAAGTCATATACCATGGGAAAGGGGGGAGGGGACAGAAATAAATTTAGATGCTTAACCAGTTGTTGGTAATGGCAGCAAATGCTGACTGAGAACTTAGGTGCCAGGAAGACATATACTTTTACATTCATTTAAATCAACCATCATAATGTGACAATTTGATAATGGGACTGTGAAGTAGCATTCCCCGAAAGGAAGAACTCAGCTTTATTCTGTTACCCCTTATCTGCCTCTTTGAAAAGCTGTGATGACTAAGAAAGAAATGGGTGCGACCTGTGTTTCTAAAGCCTAGCAGGAAACTCTCCAAAAATTTCCATTGGACACCATGACGTTTCTCACAGCTGATCAATTTTTCACTATGAAAATGGCCGTTTTGAATGGTTCAGTCTAACGGTTGCCATATTATGATAATGGGTAGGAAAGGAGATGGTGATGATGGTGATGATGATGAGGTAACACTATTAATAAAGAGGTTTCCAGACTAAACAAGTATTTTGTAAAAATCCAGTAGGGAATGAAAATTTTGATACACGTTTCAAATAAGGCTTTATTTTAAAATGAGTCTTGGAGAGTAGATCTTCTTCTTGCATTGCTCTCGTGACAACAGGTCAGTGTTGTGTAACGACCTGGATATGAATGAAGTTCCTACAAACTTCCCTGTGGACACCGTGAAGCTCCGCATAGAGAAGACCGTGGTGCGCAGAATCCCCGCCGAGGCCTTCTACTACCTGGTGGAGCTGCAGTACCTCTGGCTCACGTACAACTCGGTGGCCAGCGTAGAAAGCAGTAGCTTTTATAACCTGAAGCAGCTGCATGAGTTGCGCCTGGACGGCAATTCGCTGACTGCTTTCCCTTGGGGGTCTCTGCTGGACGTGCCCCACCTGAAGACGCTCGACTTGCACAATAACAGGATAAGCAGCGTGCCAAATGCGGTGGTCAGGTATCTGAAGAACCTTACCTACTTGGATCTGTCAAGCAACAGGCTAACCACACTGCCACCAGATTTCCTGGACAGCTGGTCTCATTTAGCTATGACACCGTCTAGAAGCCCGGACCTTCTTCCACCGAGGAGAATTATTCTCGGTAAGTCCGCAAGCTGCTGGGCACCTTGTGTATCGAACTAGAGAAATGATCCCTGAAAGTATCGTCTTTGCATCTTATGTCGAGCTGCCCTGTTGTGCATGGTTTGGGGGCACGCGCGCTCCCATGTGTCTGTGTTTAACTGAGGTGCTAACCCAGGGCCTTGCTAAGTATATAATAAGCATATGTACCAGCGAGCCACGCCCCCTGAATCCGGTCAATCTACACCTACAGACCTGCTTTTTCTGTAAGAGGTAGGGGCTGTGCATGTGAGTGCATGTGAACCTGAACCAAACTGAGCGACACTGCTCTCAAGCTGAGAGAACTTACCAGCCTGTCACGCTTACGTGATCACACCAACCTACACGCTGCTACCCTCTGCTGCTCTGTTCATTTTCCAACCTCTCACCAGGTCCTTCCATAGTAGACAAGGTGCCGCTGCTTTTATTAAATCAAAAGAAATGGCAGGGAAATTCACTGTTGTGCTGGTCAGTGCTGGAGAGCATTTGAGATTAGGCCACGCTCAGGAGTATTTGTGGGCAGGGTGTATTTTCTGTTTTTTTTTTTTCTTTTTCTTTTCTCTTCTTTTTTTTTTTTTAAATTACAGTTTATTCACTTTGTATCCCAGCTGTAGCCCCCTCCCTCATCCCCTTCCAATCCCGCCCTCCCTCCCTCTCCTTCTCCCATGCCCATCCCCTAGTCCACTGACAGGAGCAGTTCTCCTCCCCTTCCCTCTGACCCTAGCCTATCAGGTCTCATCAGAACTGTCTGCGTTGTCTTCCTCTGTGGCCTGATAAGGCTGCACCCCCACCCCACCTCAGGGGGAGGTGATCAAAGAGCCAGCCACTGAGTTCTTGTCAAAGATAGTCCATGTTCCCCATTCTAGGAGACCCACTTGGAGACTGAGCTGCCATGGGCTACATCTGTGCAAAAGTTCAAGGTTATCTCCATGAATGGTCCTTGGTTGGAGTATCAGTCTCAAAAAAGACCCCTGGGCCCAGATTTTTTGGTTCTGTTGCTCTCCTTGTGAAGCTCCTGTCCCCTCCAGGTCTTTCTATCTCCCCCTAAGTCACAAAGATAGATATTACCTGAGAATATTTTATATTTATATAAGAAACAGAAGGCTGAAGCTTTGATTAATTGGTTTGACTCACTAAAATGTTATACTTTTCACCCATCAAGACCATACTGTCAGTTCCCAACTTATGTCCTCCTGGCCATTGAAGAGGTCATTTTTTTTCTCAGATAATTAAAAGGAATTTCTAGGTGCTTGGTCAGTGAGATGGCATACTAGTTTTGTTTATATTTTGATGACATGTGATTTATTATTATTTACCCTTAGAGCTTTCTGGGAACCGTTAAAGAAATATCTACATACCACAAGATCACAGAGGAATTCTGCTTTCTTTATAGACAGAGTCTTTTTGATTATTGTATAGTTTTTAATTAATTAATTTATTTACTTATTCACTTAACATCCCGATCGTAGGCCCTCCCTCCTCTCCCCTAGTTCCCATCTTCCCTCCCTATAGGCAAAGTCTTTAAATTCAGTTTTTAGCATTATGACTTTATCTTTTATGCTTATGACTATGATTTACCTCAAAACAGTCTCTGCCTAAGTGCAAAGCAGGGCTTGTGGTTTATTATTTTCTAGATGTCTGGTTGTTCTAACAAGGGTCATTTGTCAGAGGCCTCCCTGCTGCATGGCTACACACCACTGTCTCCACAAAGCTGAATGAGGCCTCACCTTTGCTTTGAGGAGTTACTGTTTGCATGATAAGCTTTGTACAAGAATCCATTTTTGACTTCCCAAACACACACACTCAAATAGCCAATTTAACCCAATTATCCTCACGCATGAAAAATACTGAATTTCTCTCTCAGAAGGGAGGAGGCAGCACTCAGTGGCCCCACCAAGAACAGTCATGAAATTAATTAATGAATGCAAATAGCTCTTACCGTGCCTAGTGTATTTCCTTCAAAGAATGTGGGTAATAGTTTAACCTTAGCGACTTCTCGTACCTTTGTCCCCAGGTGGAAGGCTGCATGCCGTCAGTTATTGTAGAGCTATTTTTATTCACATCTTAAAAATTGTACCTTTGACCTGAGATGTTTCAAAACTGGAACAAATAGGCTTCATGTTTTTGAGGAATTCAAGAATCTTTTCTCTTAGTTGATATAACTTTCATATGTAACCAGTTAGATTTATTTTTAACTTTATCATAACTGACACACTTTAATAATTGTTTTAAAATATTAATAAAATGGTTAAAGTTCTAACTCTTGAATATTTCCCTGGGTAGACATTGGCATTGCACTTTGACATTTTTACCTACAGATCGTAACACTTAGAGCCACCACCCGTGGGGGTAAATGTTTTTAGTTGACAGAGATGAACTGTGGTAGAAGGCTTATTAGATTAAGAGGCTAAAGAAATATGGGGTTAGTCAGGACTCTAAGCGACTTAAGAAATCAAAGTAGTAATCTCTTTGTGCTTTAGCCTCTTCTGGTGTGGAATCAGGAAAATCGCCATCTTCCCAAGGTGGCAAAGAGCTGAGTGCGGTGTGAGTCGTAGCAAGGTGACCTGCTGGATGCTCCAAGATCCCGACCCTTGAGTTCAAATCCTGCCTGCCCAGTCGAGTACCCTTAGACAAGCTTCCTTCCTTTCCTGAGCCCTGGCTTTCTATTCATTAGAAGGAGCATCTTGGTGCTGTTACTCGCCTCACTATGCTGTGAGGATTGAGGCTGTTTAGTGCTTTTATCCAGCAGTTTCCTGGGCTTTGTTTTCTGAATGTCTGTGAGCTCGGGTGAGAACCGATGCTCCCGTTTATTCTGCACTACCTCTGTGAAGATTTTGGTTACAGAAAATTCTTCAGAAGGTAGAGAAAAGACCCCTCCCAGAGGGAGAGGAGGGCACATTGACTGCCAGTGTAACAAAAACAATTATTTCCTCTACAGCTGTGATTTTCAGTCCTTCACCTCTCACCAAAGATCGGTCAAACAGTGGCAGGCTGGCTTGTCCGGGTCTGAGTGGTTTCTCAAGGTTTGGTTCTCGGTGAGAAAACCATTAAACTCTTGGGCAAACTGGAATGGCTCAAACCCTGGGCAAACTCATCCTGGGTTGGGATAAAATCTTGTCACTTTTACAGTGCTTGACAAGTGCAATATTTGCCATGTGGGAAAGTATTAGTGAAGAAAAACATCCAGCATTGCCAGTGAAGGATATCTTCAAAGCAAGGTGTTCTGCACGCATTAACTGTGATAGAAAATGGCGACTTTGGTCTCTTGGGCAGATTAGAAATCCATCTTTAAAGCCACATGACAGCAAAAGCTGGGGCTGGAGAGGTAGCTCAGTGGTCAAAGCACTTGCAGAGGACCTGAATCCAGTTCCCAGGGCCCCTATTGGGCACCTCACAACTGCCTGCAACTCCAGTTCCGGGGGATCTCATGCCCTCTGGCCTCTTTGCACACACGCACACATATATGCTAATTGAAACGAACAAAGACTTTTTTACATTAAATGTTCATCCAAGTTGATAGATCTAAAACATGAAGCTATTCCTATTTCACTTCATTTATATCTTTGTCATTTTGTAGAGTAAGGTGGGTGTTCACATGTGCCATTTTGAATCTTTAGATTTTACACGTTCCTTCTCACGCTCTTTGGCACGGTGACAGCCTAGACACATGGCATAGACAGCACAGCACCTGACCTGTTGCTTCCTGCTTTCTCCTTGTTCTCCTTGTCACTAGTGTCCTTTCTCTTAAATTAGTCAGCAGGCTCGTGACTGGGTCTTCATTTTCAGTGGTGGTCGTGAATGCAGAGGCATTTAGAACCCTCCTTGTCTTTCTTCCCACCCCACACTCGCAATATCTCACTCCCCTTCACAGTCCCTTTTCTGTCTTCATGTCCTATACACAGGCACATGTATCTACCCAGAGGTATACTTGAGATCAAGATTCTGAATGAAAACATGTAGTGTTTGTCTTTCTAAGCCTGACTTACTTCATTCACGTAATGATTTCCAGTATCATTCAACTTCCTGCAGGAAAAAAAAAGAAAAGGCGGAATTTCATTTTTCTTTACAGACAGAAAAGCATTCATTGTATAGAGGTACCACATTTTGTTTATCCTTTCATTGGTTAGTGCACATCCATATTGGTGCCATTTCTTGGCTACTGTGATAGTATGGCAGTAAACATGAGTGTGTGTGTGTGTGTGTGTGTGTGTCCGAGGTATGTTGACTTAGAGTCCTTTGGATGTATTCCCTGTAGGGGTGTGGGTGAGTGATTTGGTGGTACTACTTTTGTTTTTGTTTATCTGTTTTCAGGATCCTCTACGGTGACTTCCATAGTGGCTGCACCAGTTTATATTGTTGTGAGCCATGTATAGAGGCTGATATAGGGTCTTTTTAGTGAACAACCTTCTCTTGATGCTTCAATCCCCATTTACACTCAGGGGAGAAAGCGGGTGTCTTGATTACTTTTCTATTGCTGTGAAGAGATGCTATGAAAGGAGACTTATAAAGAAATCATTTAACTGGGGGTTTCCTTACAGCTTTAGGGGTTAGTCCACGATCACTGTGATGAGAAACATTGCGTCAGGCACACATGCATGGCACTGGAGCAGTGGCTGCGCGCTTACTTGTGGTAGAAAACAAGAGACCGAATGTGCCTCAAGGCCCAACTCCATCACACACATGGCCCTACAAGACCACACCTCCTCATCCTTCCCAGCTAGTTCCACCAGCAAGGGACCAAACATTCAAAATAGGAGCCTATGGTGGTCATCTTCATTCAAACCACCTCAGACTACAGTGGCGACGGCAGCACAAAAACAAACAATGTGTTTAAGTATAGCAGCGACTCTGTTAGAACACTGTCTGTTTTTGTACTACTTGATTAGACAGTCCTAGAGGCAGTGATGCTCTGTCAGGAAGCTCTTGGGACCTTTTTTCTTCTCTCTCTTGCAAAGATTCCAAGGAGAGAGACCCTTCCCACTCTGTTGTGTTTCTCAGCACACAACAGCGTGTACAGAAGGAAGTGGAGGAAGCCAGTGAAGCACTAAGGGAGCGAGCAAGCAATGGTTTGTGTGTTTCTTCTCTCTGCTCATGACTGTGGATGTGATGTTTTGGGAACCTACCTTGCCTTCCCTGCAATAATGGACTCATAATCCAAATATCCTCTTCCCCACGGTTGCTTTTGGTCAGGGTGTTTTATGGCAACGGAAGTGACCCCAGGACACGTTGTTTTCACTTTTAATTTAATTACTTACTTAACCAGTATTTAGTTATTTTTTTAACCAATATTTATTAAAATTAATTAATTAGTTAGAGACGGGGCCACAGTATGTAGCCCTGACTGGCCTTGAATTTGCTATGTAGACCTGCTAGTCTTAAACTCATAGAGAGATCTGTCTGCCTCTACCTCCTGAGTGCTGGGAGTAAAAGTGTCTGCCCCCACACCTGTCCCAACTCGTTTTTCATAAATAGGCACATTTCATACTTCAGTTGATAGATCAAAAATGTTACAGATCGGGCATTCTACCACACTAGTCTGATGGTATTGGATCGTACTGTTAATTTGCTGACCAACCTTAAATTTCCTCTAATCCCATGATCATTATTTTTATCTTATAGACCGACAAAATGTTATTGCCGGAGAGAGAGAGAGAGAGAGTGCTGGAGTTTTCTCAGCTTTCCCCTCTTACAGATGATGAAGTAGGGGCTCAGGAGGCAGCCCCATCAGGCTTCCCAACCCCGTTTAGAACCCATGCGTGGCAGGCTTGCTTCCCCTCCATATCCATTCGTCTTCCATGCCATGCTTAAACCCGCCCTTAGAATGTCAAGTCAGCTGGTATTGATAGTGGTTAGTGGGTATCTAGCAGTCTGGGGGTGAAGTAAGGTTGAAACTTGATTGTATCCGTTTGCTGTCAGGGCTGTACTGATCTTACATGTTTAACCTCCGTCAACAGCAAGAAAATGTGGAGCAGAGAAGAGAGAAGCTGTGTACAGAAACAATATTTCTGTGCTGTTTATTGCTCACCCATAATTTGAAACTTTGAATTTATCAACAATAGATTTTAAGTGTTATATTTAGGAAGGACAGTTAAAGTTTACAGATATCTCTATCATGAATCATCCATTGTCAGGTAATTGGCATGAAGTAGTAAATGAACATCTGTGGCAGAATAGTGGCCACTGTGTACGGTCTGGGAGAGTTGTCACATCTATCTAACGCTGCGCAGCTTCCTAGAAAATTGGAGTTTCAGCCTAGATATTAGATTTCACAGCCACACTCAGTTTTTCAATATTAGGAAACAAGCAAACAAACAAACAAGAAGTCTGCTTATTCATCCACGCGTGCAACTGGGTGAAGGAAACAATATTCAAAAGAAAATAGTACAAATTAGCATTCATTAGAGGACTAGTCACAGATTCACAGGATTTAATGTAAGAGGAAAGAGTTCAAGGTTATTTACCCATAGGAGAAAAACAAACTTGACAAATAGGAGATTAAAATGTAACCAGTCCTGGCAGGAAAAGGAGCCCTCATGACCTGCTGTTACAGTACCGGTAGGCAGAGGTGAAAATACGGTCCCTACAAACCGTAGGCAGTTCTGTGTCCAGCACTGTTAAAATTCCTTAAATCATAGTTCTCTGTTCTCAGCTCAGATCCCAGGCCATCAGTAAAAACCACAATGGCAAGTCTCCAGGGCCAGCCCTTGTCTCAGGTTTTGTGGCGAGGCCGTTGGTTCCGAGGTAGCACCTCTAGAGAGACATCATCGCCTTACTGCATGTTCTAAAGAGCCACCTTGGGTCTCTCAAAGACTTTCAAAGTCTCACTGTGGTTGTTTTGCTCTGAATGCCTTTCTTAAGTTGGTAATTTTGGAGAGGCTGGGAATGAGCCCAACGTCTTTGGGTTTGGGTATTTTTTGGTATTGAAAGGTTCTCCAGCTGCGGTGCCCATTACTCTCCAGAAGCTCTCTCCCCAGCGTCGGGTTCTGTGTTCCACGTGGGCATTCCCTTATGCAGAGAATGTTCTGTCACAGAAGCGTGCTTTCTCCTCTTCACATACCCTGGATGACAATGCCACTAGTCTTTCTGCCGTTCCACAAGAAGGCTCTTTCTTCTCCTTTCTGGAAACTGTAAACTCATCTTCCTTTAAGCTCTCAAGGGAGACTCCTTGAGGGCCAAATAATGCCAGCTAACAGTTTCTGAAGCTGAGGTAGATACCGAACGTGCTTACAGCTGGAAACCTTCAGCCTATACACCCCCTGCAAGCTGGTCCCTCTTGTACTGAGATTTGGGCACATCACCTTGGCAGTTACCACACATGACATCCATGCAAAGTCACTCTCTGGTCCTATCTCCTCGTTACTGCTGGTTCTACTTCCACGAGCCTTGTTTTATCTCAATATGTCTTCAAGTTACACAAACCCACGACACATTCCAGGCTGAGCTAGGCAGCTCTTAGCACGGTGTATTGGGCTGAAAAGTGCTTGCTGAGTGTTCCAGGACTGTGCACCTCTATCCCTTACTTGTGGCATGCTGTGGTACCTGGGTTCAAATCTTGGCTCCAGTACTGATTGGCCATGTGATGTTGGTCAAGATTTAGTCCCTCTATGCCTCAGCTTCTTCAACTGTAAAATGGAAATAATAAAAACAATACTGCCTTCCCCACAGGATTATTGGGATTAAATGAGAGTAACTACAGAGCAGAGGTCAGGAAATACTAGCAACAAATATTAACAACTAGAAGAGAATGTGCTCACTGAGGTTGCTGGCTTTTAGGGCAAAGTCGACGTGCAGGTGACTGTACATTGTCCCTCCCAGAGCTTCATTTGTGAGAGAGACAATGTATGAACCATCTATTACAGACAAGCTTGTGCTGCAAACTTAATTCATGCTGGTGACCCTTACCGTCCCTTTCCTTCTGTGTTTTAGGTTTACAGGACAACCCTTGGTTCTGTGACTGTCACATTTCCAAAGTGATCGAGCTGTCAAAAGTCACTGACCATGCCGTTATACTTCTCGATCCCCTGATGGTCTGCAGTGAGCCTGAGCGACTCCAAGGAATCTTGTTTCAGAGGGCGGAGTTGCAACAGTGTCTGAAGCCGTCAGTGATGACCTCGGCTACCAAGATCACATCTGCCCTGGGTAGTAACGTTCTGCTGAGGTGTGATGCCACAGGCCACCCCACCCCACAGCTGATGTGGACCAGATCCGACAGCTCACCCGTTAACTATACAGGTATAATTAGTATTTGGTCATGAAGCAAGTTTACAAAAATCTGGACTACGTCTCACGGTTTTGTGCAAATTTTAAACGGCTGTTTAATTCTTAGGACACCGAGAGCGTTGAATGCAAGAGATACGGATTGTAGTTTTGTTTTTGTTTTCAGCGGTGGTAACTGAGCCTGGGCCTGACGCATGCTAAGCCAGTGCTCTTCCAGCAACTTCAGCCTGTAAATGCAAATGAAATTCTGTTTCAACCCTTGGAATAAAACCCAGGGCTTTCTGTGCTATATTCCTAGTTCTCTGGACACAAGAGATTTCAAGAGTGCATTTTATTGATTAATATTTTCTCACTTTATATAAATAACTGGAAAATATTTAGCTGATCAAGACATTTTCTTCCCTTAGGTAGCAATTTCACGTGCAGTAAGTACACAATAGCCACCGAGGCTTTTGTCTTGTTCTGTTATCTTGGGTACATTCATTTTAAAGTGCAAAACCTAGAAAGCATTTTTTAAAAAGACTTTCTTTCATACAACTTTTTGAGCAACCATTTAAATACCAAATTACTCAGAGAGCTTACTATGGGGCAAAAATATACGTTTTAGAAATATTAATTATTAGACTTTTCAAACACTGTTAAGATCAAGTCCTGACTTTGGCCCACATAAGCGAAGATATTCTGATAATTGGAAGGATATAGTCCTCAGACTCTTTACAATAAAATTAAAACTGGAGCTAAAAGAATTAAACTTGTCAGAATAAAGAAGTCAAGGTGTAATATTCCTATGGAGTGCTGGCGAGTGACCCACAGTTTAAGCTCTTGAAGTTTGAGTTCTCATCTGGGCTATTAGCACCCTGATTTCTGTGACACTATATTTTAGGAAGCTTCTGTCTTGATTTGAGATAAGAATTCTAATGTTTAGCAATGGAATATATCAATTTTCTGCATATTTCAAGAAAGAGTGTTCTTGTTTACAGAGTCACATCCTCCAGTTTATCTGAGTTTAATATGAGATGAATGATTTGGAACTCCTCTATGCCAGAAAATGACCTTTTGTGCCTTCTACCTATGGGCAAAGATGTATTTAAGCATGGTGAGGAAGAGTTAAGTAAAGTCTTAAGATAAACATTTTATAGATTCACACTTAGAGTTGGAAGGGAGCTTTCAGGGTTAGTTTTTCTCACCACAAACGTAGAGGCCCTGCTATGTGCTGTGGAGTCTGTCTGTTGGGAAAACAGTCGTCTAAATTTGTGTGGAGATGGTACGCACAGACCAGGGCCTAGACAGCAGGTATGAACAGTTTGCAGCAAGAGCGAACAAAGTGCCCCTTTCCCCCAGCTGTGTGAGAGAGACTCCTGCAGAACAGGCATTTCTTTCCCTCCTAGTTGGTGTGCCTGCTCCAAAGTGTCCTTTTTTGTTTTGTTTTAGTAATTCAGGAGTCTCCAGCAGAAGGAGTCAGGTGGTCCATCATAAGCTTGACGGGCATCTCCCACAAGGATGCTGGGGATTACAGATGTAAAGCCAAGAACCTGGCAGGGACGTCGGAAGCCATGGTCACTGTAACAGTCGTTGGTGTTCTTACGACCAGCCCATCACCGGATACTTCAGAGAGAAGCCCTGGAGAGCACCCTGACCAGGATCCGCAGCTGGGATTAGGAAGACCAACGCCTCTGTCTGAGCGGTTATCCCCGGGGCTCTCTTCCACCTCTTCCCACGCTCCCTCAGGTGCTCTGTCCACATCTACATCGCGTCCTCGTTCCTTCTCTTCGCCTCCTGTCTTCTCTGCTGCCTCTGCAGCCACAAGTGTAAAAGCCAGCGTCTCAAAAAAACACCGTCAGGAGCAGCCACCCGCCGCTCCTGTTCCACCCCTCCGGGAAAAGCGAGGCAAAGCTAGAGAAGAACGGAAGTAAGTTTCCCCCACTCAGCGCGAGTAAGAAAGAGGAGCTGGCATTATTGGATCAGGCAATGCCCACGGAAACAAACGTCACTATCGAAGGCCTCAGGGCGACAGGGGAGACTGACGTGAGTGTGACTTTGACATGGAACAGCAGCGGCAACACAGAAAAGTCCCCCGTGTCTGTATTATACTCTAAGTACGGCGAGAAGGACCTGCTGCTAGCGAGTGCAGACTACGGCAAGAACCAGGCAACCTTAAATGGCTTGGAGCCTGGCTGTCAGTATGTGGCATGTGTCTGTCCAAAAGGAGTGGCTCCTCGGAAGGACCAGTGTATCACCTTTTCTACCAACAGGGTAGAAGGATATGACTCACAGTGGTCTCTCCTTATCGTAGTGACCAGTACTGCCTGTGTTATCATCGTGCCCGTAATTTGTTTTTTACTATATAAAGTCTGCAAACTGCAGTGTGCATCAGACCCTTTCTGGGAAGACGATTTGGCAAAAGAGACATATATCCAATTTGAGACCTTGTCACCCAGGTCACAAAGTATAGGAGAGTTCTGGACACGAAGGTGCAGAGATGATGGGGAAAAGTTGCTGCTGTGCTCTAGGTCGAGCATGGACTCTCAGATGAATCTTAAAAGTGATGGTCATAGAGCAGAATACCATTGCTGAGCTTTTGCGGTGGAGATGAATGTGAGCAGAGAAGCGAGGGATCTAAGGCTATCACTGACCCTTCTTTGGACAGATCGGGGGTTTTTATTGCTGGGATGTAGCGCCATGTGACCAAGACTGCATGGAACGGGAAAGGTTTATCTGTGTAAGCTTCTACATCACGGTTCATTTTCAAAGGAAGTCTGGTCAGGAACTGAAACAGGACAGGAACTTGAAGGCAGGAGCTGACACAGAGGCCATGGAGGAGTGCTGCTTACTGGCTTGCTCCTTGTGCCTTGCTCAGCCTGCTTCCTTATAGCATCAGGACCACCAGCCCAGGGATGGTTCCTGGGCCCTCCCACCACTAGTTCAGGAAAGTCCTGCATGCATTCCCAAGGGAGGATTGAGAGCAGGTGGCCAGATGTGGTAAAGAATCGTGGTGCTGCCCCTCAGACTGCTCCACAGTGGGTCTGGGTGGGAGTGGGGTTGTTCTGCTTTCTGCCCTTTATTGCCTTCTGAATGCAATTTTGTGTGTCTCGGTGGAGGCTCCCACCAGGCTGGCTAAACCTGCCAAAACTATTCTTGAGTTTTTCCAGTCTCCTGGGAAGATGGACAGGCTCCTATCTAAAATCTCACCCATGGTTTGGGTTCCCTTGACATCGCTTGATGTGGCTGGAAATCCTGCCAACGTTCTGAATCACAGGTACACAGTGAGGAGGGCCACTGTAGAAGAGGCCATTACACCAAACTCTATGTCCCCTGTACAATGAAGCACAGAATAGATTTTTAAAGTTGTGCCAGGAGTTCTGAGCTATCCTGAGAAGTAAGTTCTGATAAAATTTATTTTGTGTAAGACACATGTTGGCTTTTAATGCACTACACCATAGAAATAATACGTAGCAGGAGAATTAAAAGTTATTCTAAACATTTCCTTGTTAAAAATTAAAAATAATTTTAGTTTAGACATGATCTGTATGTTGAAAGAACAACTGTGGGTGAATAGCTTATTTAAATTCTAAAACTTCCCTGTGTCTATAACTTTCTCGTTTTCTTTTCCCCCCTTTGCCTTTATTTTTCTTTTTGTCTTTCCCCTCTTTTTCTGTTTTCTCTTCCCTTCCCTTCTCCCTCCCTTCCCTTCTTCCTCTTCTCTTTCTCTTTCTTTCCCCATTTCTCCTCTTCTCTTCCCATTGCGCTTCCCTTTCTTTTCCCTCTCTCCCCTCCTTTCCCCATTCCTTCTCCTTTATTTTCCCTCTCTCCTCTCCTCTTTCCTCCTATGTATCCTTGGTGCTCTTATCAACAAGTGCATTGTCTAATGATCTAGTTTTAGTTTAGTATTCATTGTTAGGATTTTAAAAATAATTTTGTTTAACTCCAATTTGTGTTAGATTAACTTATTTTAAACTAAATTGTCAATAAACATATTTATTTACTATGCTATAGGTGTCATTCAATTTTGTCATCATGTATATAAATGATTCAGATAAATACCAAATTATTCACAACATATTAGCAAGTCTATGACTGTGGGAGAATGTTATAGACTTCTGAGCCCGTCAGTGGATATGGAGAGGCACCCAAATTATATGAAGGAAATATGTTGAGGCAGGTGGCCTGCCTGGACCATCAGATATGATAAGTTGATGATTTCCTTCAAAATCAAAATCAAGTCCATCCGCGAGTTGATTTTGACCATTAAGGAAAGGCTGGTTGGGGACATGGAGTCAGGAGGCTGGGAGAAAGCCCTGTGTTACTCTTCAGCCCAGTACTGACGCATGAGGTGTATTGCAAGTAACTCGTGAAATAGTGGAAGTTGTAAGACTGTAAGTTGTCTACCTTAAAGGCACTCAGCCTGGACGTGTAATCAAAGTATGCATCCCACTGATGTAATTGCTAGCCTTTTCTTTTAAGTGTGCTTTCTCAGGTAGGAAAGGAAGACTGAAGTCAGATTAGACAACATGAAATGCATAAAGTTAATAGCTTAATAGTGCTAATGGAGAAAGACTGGTGAGCACGCCTAAATGGCATAGAGCCAATGGGTATGCCAATCAAAAATGACTATGTGGTCCAACAAGATGGTTCAGGAAGTAAAGGCACTTGCTGTTTGATGATGATAGTTTGATGATGTGAATTCGGCTCCTAGACCCCATGTAAAGACAGAAGGAGAGAAATGACTCAACACAGTTGCTCTTCTGATCCCTGGAGACAATCCACGGCACATACCAGACACGCACTAAAATTATGTTCCTCCCAATGATTGTAATATTTTACATTAGGAAAACATTTTATTCTGTTATAATGTACTAAAAGATGGAACATACTGAAATATCCAGATTCCCTTTTTTTGAGATTTTATTTATTTTCATTTTATGTGTATAAGTCTTTTGCCAGAGTCTTTTGTCCGTACATAATTTGTGTGCAGTGCCTGTCGCGGCCAGAAGAGGGCATCGGATCCTCTGGACTAGGGTTCCACACCTCTGTGAGCCACCATGCTGGTGCTGGGAATGGAGGAGCAGCCAGTGCTCTTAATCGCCAAGCCACCTCTCCAGCTTTAAATATGCAGATTCTTCAAATGTTCCAGAAAGGTAGCACTGGATAGAGTCAAAGAAGTTTGTCCTGGAATTTGGAACGCATTCACAAAAGCTCAAAGAAAAAACAAAAACGATTTTGACCCCTAGACTCTGGTCTCAAAAAAGAAATACGAAAGATAAGAAGATGGCCCCCTAGGTAAGAGTGTCGGTGTACAAGCGTGCACTCCTGCACTCAGTCCCCAGCATGCCAAAAGCTAGGCATGACTATGTGTATTCCTGTAATTTGTCTATAACGCCAGCACAGGCAGGTAGATCCTGGGAGCTTGCTGACTAGCCAGGCTGGTCAAAGTAGTGAGCTTTCATTTCAGTGAGAAACCCTATCTTAAGAGAGTAACTCCATAATATGACTTTCACATGTACTTACATGACCATGTGCCTCTGTGTACTCATGTTCGTGTACCACACACGCATGCGCACACATTGCTCGCATGTACAGATGCACACCTGCATGGACACACACACACACACACACACACACACACACACACACACACACCACAGTAACAAAGAGAATAGAAATAACATAGGTGAAAAAATTTAAAGAAAGAAGCAGAGCTAAACATTTCCACTTGCTGCCATACTACACAGGACAGATGGAGGATGTCACAGGGCCATGTGGCCAGCCTACAGTGGGAGCCATCGCAATGTACGAGTGTGTGGTGGTCAGATGGGAGAGACAGAGAAGTGGAGCAGCTTGAGCAGTATGACGACAGATGGAACTGGAGACTCCAGGGTGGAGAGGAGTAGCCTGCTGTGAGTGGCCAGCCCTGCCCCTCCGTGGGGCCATGGCGAGGTCCCAGCCAGAACTGCTGCTGAGGGCCATGTCTGGGTCTGTGCCTCCGCAGTGGCAGGGGTTGGCATTATGAAATATAATGTGGCAAGGGGGTACCATGGTGGGCCCATGCCAAGGTGTGCCCCTGAGAAATTAAACCACCCCACAGACCTGGTATAAGGAGGTTTGTTGTGGGAAGGGAGAGAGGGGTGAGTGTACGAAGAAGAAGTAGAGGCAGATGAGTGGACATGTAGACAGGCAGACAGACGGGAGCAGAGCCATGATGGCAGCCAAGTGGGGGCACAGAGAAGGAGAGATGGGGGGGAGAGAAACCACCTGGAGCAGAGAGAGAGCTGGGGCGGAGAGCAGTCCTTTTATCCGGTGCGGTAGGTCATGAGCAATTGCTAGGTCCCTGAGGGCAGGGCAGCAGAATCTCCTTTATGGGGTCCATGTCCATGGCTCTGTTACCACTGAGAACATGGGAATGTTGGGGAAACCACCAGGAGCCACGAGGCTGTCCAGGGACTGTACAGAACTGGCACTTTGCCCCTCACTAGCCACCGTTATCTGGAGAGCTGGCCCTACCTCTCACCAGTGGCAGCGCTCAGGAGAGCAGGCCCCTGTGCCTCAACCAGGCAGCCCAGTAGAGCTGGCCCTGGTGGCAGGGGTGTGGGTGAGCCCGCCCCAAGAGAGTGAATGTGGGAAAGCTGACCCCACCACTCCTGTGCTGTGGCGTGGCACAGGCGCAGAGGTGGTGCCTGAGCCCCTCCCTGCTTGCCACCTCCAGCAGCTGGAAAAGCTATCCACAGGGTCATGAGCACAGGAGAGCTAGCCTAGCCTTTCACCAGTTTTAAAACTGTTCACATATGAGAACACCTTTGTTAAAAATAAATAAGTAAATAAATAAATAAAACCTCTAAACTGGCTAATGAGCCTGAGACACTGGCTTGGACCTCAGAATAAATACTGAGCTCATGGAAAGATGAGAGAGTAGTCTGACTTAGACTGTGTCACCCTTCCCTCGCCCCAAAGCTGGCACGGCCTCCCACAGATGGGCTGTGCCTGGGTCCGTGGTTTCGTCAATGGCCAAAGACAGCCAGAGGTATACCGTACATTAGTTCCTCTAGCATCCTGAGGTGCTGTCCAGAAAACTTCCTGTTTGCACTCAGGGAAACGCTGGGGTAGTAGAGGCCAGACTTTCTGTAGCCAAGTAAACAAACAAACAAACAAACAAAACAATCAAAACACCAAAAAAAGCAAACCAACAAAAACTGCTTTCTTTCCTGGCTTTGGCATAGGGTACAACACTCACGACTTTATTCGGTTAGAAACACGCCGTGTTTATGCACTGATTGAATGTAGTTCACTAGCATGGTTAAGTCTTTACAGAAAAGCAGTGATTTCCTACTGTTGCCGCAATTTTAACGTTTTTAAAATTAAGTGTTACTTGTTCTGTTTTATCCAATTTCCCAAATGTTTAACATCGAGGCAGTACCAAAGAGTTATATTCCTAAAGTTGTTTACAGATGGTGCTTAACTACTTATCATAGTCTCTGCGGTTCTTCCTGGGGTGAGAAACAACCTTAAAAAGCAAGATCAATAGGCCTGTGATAGGTGTATATGGTAACAGTACACTCTGTGTAATATGGTATCTCCATGCACCCTTCCCAAACAACAGTAGCAAACCTTATAAAATACAAATATAGTCACATACGGCTTGTGTTTTGAGGAATTACTACAAGACGGAACATACCATCCACTTCTTTGCTTTTAAAAAACACCAAGAGGCCTGCCTGCTGACACACAGTGTGAGCGGGCATAAGGAAGATACCCAGAGGCCTGCCAGCCATGATGTGCAAGTATGTGGTAGAGAGATGGAGAGAAAGACAGTTTGAGGAACAGTTTGAGCTCTATGAAGAGAAGCAGAACTGGAGATGAGAGCAGGGGGAGGGATAGCCTAATGTGACATCCTGTCCTGCCACCTGAAGTCAAGGTGAAGTCCCTGCCACTGAGGGCCATGGCTGGGGTCCCAAAGCAGTAGCAGGGCTCTGTGCTGATATCCATGCCTCATATTACCATCAAAGGCCATGAGCTTCCGCCTGGGGCCATGGTGATGTCCATAGGTTAGGATAGCTTTTTTCAGCTATCCAAACCTTCTTTGTTTTTGGTGGGCATGGGTTTGTTGGAGCTCCCTTTTCCTCTTGGTATCTCACTAAAGCAGAGTAGTTATTTTTTAATTGCTTCTCTCCTTCTCTGATGGGCTAGAGAGCATGATGGCTGTCATCTTTATCATCTGTTAGGCCGCCATTGCTGGATTGGCTGCTTCATTTTAATGCTGGAACATATGAGGCCCAAAACCCAACAGCAACAACAACAACCGAGGAGTGGGAATTCAAGAGTGAGCTCTTCGCAGGTCTCCAGGTCCCTGGCTGTTCCGCCTTCTCTTCTTTCTATATCTCTGTGTTTTCATTAAACTAAAATTTCTACCACCCCTGTTTAGAAAGTTGGAAACGAATATGTTTGCTCCATTTCTCTAGAAGTTTCCTCAAATATATTTTGAGTATAATTTTTTAAAGAAAGAAAGAAAAACAAAACAAAACAAAAAGCTACTATCCTCCTCCCCTGGTTCAAAGGAACCAAAAGAACATATCTTGAACATCGGGGTGGGTTTGTTCTGTGAAGAATCCCTGGCGCTGTGATTCTAAAGCTATTTCCTGTGTGTTCTGGGTAAAACACAGGGAAGTGTTGGTATCTTGGAACCAGCATATTCCTGGGGTAGAGAAATACACAGACATGAGACAGAGAAGACAAGGAAAAGCCTTGTGGATTGGATTGGGGTTTGGAGTCTATATATCATGTGTGTGTGTGTGTGTGTGTGTGTGTGTGTGTGTGTGTGTGTTTACCATATGCTGCAAAGAAACATGGCACCTCTAAGAACATAACTGACCTGCTTCTTAAGCTTCTTAAAGACAGACTGATGCTGAAGCTGTGGTGAACGCTTGCAAGTTGAACATACTGATGCAACTAAAGCACATTTTTAGGGAGGATACAGTGCCGCACACGCACTATTAGAACATGACTGCGTGGGGCTGGCATTTTTGGTATTTGTTTAAACCTGATCTATGCCATTTAACAGCCAATGTTCAAACGGCAGCTGTTTCTTTTTGCTCTGCACCGATGGAATTTCCTTAGCTCTGGGAAATACTGGCAAATCAAACAATTCGGTGGATACTCTTTCCTGCAGGCTTCCTTCAACCTCCTTCCCACACCCCCCTTCCAATCTCCATATCCCCTTACTCCCAGCAGTACCTTCCTTACTTCCACCCCCAGCAATTTGCACATTTGCAAAATTGGACACTCGGGATGTTTTTTAAGGGTGTGTTCCCAGCATGGCTTTTTTAAACGTGCATATGTGTGCATTCTTGCACAAACCGGGCAGTCTGTTCCTTCCTGAGCTGGTCTTTGAGCATGCTCTTGGAGTTCACATAGACTTCTTGACCTATGGCTATGTGAATTGACTGTGGCCATAGTTTAGAGGTCACACTTGCAGAAGCACTGACCACATCTGTCAGTTTGCTGAAACTAGATTGTTTAACGTGTGTTATGGTGGTGAGCACAGAAACTGTTATGGAAAACAGAGGTCTACAGTTTCCATATTGACTAATATGTTTAATCCAATTGTTATCCTTTAACTCATTTGCAAGAAACAAAATCTTTACAATGGATAGTAAAAGATTAAAATGAATCAACTGTTTCCCACCAACAGGATTGGGCCTGACTATAGGGATAGATTGTATCCCTTGCTTCATTCATCTATTTATTCATTCACTTACTCACTTTATGTACTACTGTGGAATAAAGAAGAAAGTAACACTGGACTCATATAAAGCCAATCTATTTTTGCTTCATAATAGAAATCTTGAGAGATGTATATTTTATAGATTAATCCACTGTATATTTTATAGACTAATTCTCTGTTGGACACAGAGAAGGAGCTCAAAAATAACTGATCAATTTAATTCTATAAAAAGTCTGTCAGTTTTTTATCAGCCATTGAGTTTGGGGGCTGCACAGGAGGCTGATGGCAATATAACCTTCCTGTTACAGCAGCTGCAGCATTTTCGTCAGTGTTCAAAGGCAGCTGTGTGGACTAGAGTATCAGAGAAAAGAAATATTGGAGTTTTTCTCTAAAATGGAAACAAGCTGGACATGGTGGTGCACACCTGTAATCCCAGCATGCTGGGAGGCAGAGGCAGGCAAATCTCATACTAATCTTTCTTATTAAGTATTTAAATGTACTTACTGTACAGATTCTCTGGTAAGTTTGAGACCATGATCTATTAAGTATAGCTGAGCTAAACAAACTTTGATTGTTTTTAATTATCCATTCAAGGCTTAACCTTGAAAACATAAAACAGGAGACTAGGTAAAGCTTAATCAGTTCTTAACATGACTTCAAATATATTTCTAAACTAGTATCAAAGCAAAACTTTTAATCATATTTATAGTTCAGAGAGATACTGGCAATCTTGCTGGCTCTATCACATTGCATCATTACTGACCGCACAGCCAAAGCTTGAAAGACAGAAGCTGTATTTGGTGGTCAACAAGGTACTGAAGGCAGTTGGCAGCCCTCAATAAAGATGGTGGTGAAGCCACAGCTTTCCCACAATCAAGATGGCTGCCAGATATGTGCCTGCCCTTAATCAAGATGGCAACTAAGCCCTGGCTCCACCCCCTAATTAAAAAATCAACATGGCAATCAGCCACATAATGTAAACTGCAGGCAGTGGACTATTTAAAAGTGCCACTGCTGGGGCCGCCATCACCACCCGCCGAGACCATGCATGTGTGTTGGGTAGAGTAGGTAGGGATTAGGTAAGACCTGGAGCCTATGGAAAAAGGCACAGGAAGTGGAGGAGGGGAAAAGGTGAGAGGCAGCTTTCCAAAAACCTGCACAGATGAAGTTTGGAAAAATTCCCGAAGACACTCAGTGGTAACCGTCTTCCCAGCCTTTGTCAGAACCCCAAGATTATGGAAATGATATCCCAATTCAATAATCTGGGATCATATCGTTTTGGGCAGGGGGTAACCTATGGTCAGACATCTCTGAACTGCAAGGCTTCACCAGAACAAAAATCTCTAGCTCTCATGTGGCCATGGCCTCACAGAGTGAGTCCATGGGGTCCTGGACCCTGGAAGAGGCACCTGGTATCTCTTGATAGCAGCTGACAGACAGGTCACTCACTAAGTGCAAAGTTGCATCAGGCAGAGAGGGAGGTGGGAGGAGAGAAGTGGTCGGCACAAGTAGCCAGGCTGGGTACTCAACTTCTTTTGGGTTTGAAGATGATCAATCAGAGCAGGCACAGAAAGATGAGGTCCAGCTTGGCCTGGCCTGCCAGAATGGGTGAGGCTCAATTTCCCTCATGTCACCAGACACCAGGTGATTAATTATTGAAAGGCAAATGGGATAGACATTGGAAGAGGGAGAAAGCAGGGAACAGGACAGGAGCCTACCACAGATGGCCTCTGAAAGACTCTACCCAGCAAAGCAGATGCTGAGACTCAGAGCCAAACTTTGGGCAGAGTGCAGGAAATCTTATGAAACATGGGGGAGATAGAGAGAGCTGGAGAGGACAGGAGCTCCACAAGCAACAGAGCCAAAATATCTGGGCCCAGGGGTCTTTTCTGAGACGGATACTCCAACCAAGGACCATTCATGGAGATAACCTAGAACTGTTGGGAACTGTAAGCAGGCATCTCTACGTCCAGCCCCAAGGGAACCAACGAACTGGTTATCAAACCTGTTGTTGGGCATCTGTGAGGCCACCTATGGACCACCTGCGAGCCACCTGAAACCACCTGTGCATGCTCTGGGTCACCTTATAAGAGAATTTGAAGTCCCTCCTCTCTCTCTCACCTGCCCTGTCCAGAGACTTTGTGATCCCTTGCCCTTCTGTTAATAAACCTCCCACATGGAACCAGTCATTGTGCATGATTTGTGAACCCATAATGTAACCCTGTTGCACAATCCTAACAAGAACCCCTGCACAGTTGTAGTCCATGACAGCTTAGTCTCCAAGTGGGTTCCCTAGTAAGGGGAACAGGGACTGTCTCTGACATGAACTCATGGGCTGGCTCTTTGATCACCTCCCCCTTGAGTGGTGGCAGCCTTACCAGGCCATAGAGGAAGACATTGCAGCCAGTCCTGATGAGACCTGATAAGCTAGGGTCAGAGGGAAGGGGAGGAGGACTTCCCCTATCTGTGGACTAGGGGAGGGGCATGGGAGGAGAAGAAGGAGGGAGAGTGAGATTGGAAGAGGATGAGGGAGTGGTCTACAACTGGGATACAAATTGAATAAATTGTAATTTAAAAAACGGCAAAATAAAATAAAAAAGAAATGAGCTAATGGTGAGATGAAGCTATAGTATGTAAATGCAGGTTTATTGTATGTGGCTGGAGGGGGAAGAAGAGAGAGAGAGAGAAAGGAAAAGCACATTCAGAGAGAGCAGGGAGAAGAGGCTGGGGAGAGGAAGGGGTAAAGAGAAGGGAAAAGGGAAGTGGCTTTGGTTGTTTTTTTTTTTTAAGCCTCTACCTCCCTTCCAACCCCCCAACGAAGGTTAGTAGGCACAGGGGATGTAGACCTTTTTAGACATAGTTCCTTGGGGCAATTCTGCTCCATGTGAACATGTCATCAGGATATCCAGCTGTTCAGCAAACCAGCAATAGCGAAAGCAGCAACCAGACCACCAGCAGCAGCAACTTCCTAGAATCAATCTCTAAAGCATTCTCTTTAGGAGTTTCTCTAGCTCTGCTCCTGTTTATACCTCCTCCTAGTCTGCTCCAGGATGTTTTTCAGCTGACAAGAACCACAACCCCTTCATAAGACAGTTTCCAGCTGACAAGGATCCCCCTCCCTCTCATGAGCCTGTTATCAGCTATGGATAAAGATTCCCATATCCCACACTTGGGATTACAACAAAAACATATCTACATAACTTAACCAAAACTTCCACTACCTTTCTTTTCCTTTCTCTTTTCTTTCTTTGCTTTTTTCTTTCTTCCTCCCTACTTTCTTTGTTTTTTGTTTTTGTTTTTTCAAGACAGGGTTTCTTTGTGTAGCCTTGGCTATCCTGGAACTACATCTGTAGACTAGGCTAGCCTTGAACTCAGAGATCAGAGATCTGCCTGCCTTTGCTGCCAAGTGCTGCTATTAAAGGCATGCATCACCTCTGCCCAACTTGATTTCATTTTCTTTAGGTATATATTTAAGTAGTGAAACTTTTGCATCATAAAGTAGTTCAGATTTTCATTTTCTCCAGGAAATGTTTCTTCCATGCTCAGCTTTTCTCAGCACCATGCTGACATTTCCCCCGCTCTGCAGCAGCCTTTCCTGACATGCCTCCCATTCATCTGTATTTGCTTTGGTTTCCTGTACTTCTGAGGCCTTGGCTTAAATTTTGCCCATTCCAGTGTCCTAAAGTATTTATCCTACATTTGTCCTGAGTAATTTCATAGATTCAGGTCTTACATGTCAGTCTGTAGACCAGTTTGGGTTGATTTTTGTCCTGGTGCAAGAGGAAAGTCTATGTTCATTCTTCTGCATGTAGAGACTCAGTTTCCTGGACCACATGCTCACAACCTTTCCTCAGTGTGTTATTATTGCCGTATTTATAAGAGAAATACTTAGAGATGTGTAGGCTTCCTTCTAGGGTCTCTCTGTCCTATGCCATCAGTCTGTGTGTCTGCTTTATGTCAACACCATGCTGGCTGTTTGTCACAAAGACACTTGATTATACTTGATGATACTCATGTCCTCAACCATCACTTTTCCCTCCCCCCTGCCTCCTACTACTTTCCTTGTTTTCCCAGATAGTCTCATTTCTACCCTCACATACATGCATATGATAGATAGAGTTGATAAATAGATGATATAGACATAGATTCGGATTACATACAAGAAAAAACATGTTTGTCTTTCTTATTTCACTTAATATAATTATCTTAGTTGTATCTACTTACCCAAAAATGACAATTTAATTCTTATTTATGGCTAATTAAAGCTTGATTTGTATTATACAACTTTTTTTTATCTACCAATGGTCATTTGGATTGAGTCCATTTGTTGGCTACTGTAAAAAAATGTTGCAATAAAACATGATGTACAGGTTGATATCTCTGTATCATGCTGAATTAGACTCCTTTGACATATTCCTAGGAGTGATAATTGTGGGCTGTATGGTAGTTCTGTTTTTAGTTTCTTAAATTTCCATACTGATTTTCCCAGTGACTCATCATAAGCTCTCATCATATAAAGATTCCCACCTCCCGCATCCTCACTAGTGTTTGTTCTTTGTTCTCTCTGTCTCTGTGTCTTTCTCTGTCTCTGTCTCTCTCTTTCTCTGTGTGTGTGCTCATGTGTTTACAGGTTTATATGGATCCATGTGTGGAGGACAGAACACAATCTCTTCCCTTCTTCCTGAGGTACTTTTCACCTTATTTTTTGAGAAAGAGGCTATCTGTCATAGAATTTACCAAGTAGGCCATCATATCTCATAGATCAGCTAGCCACACCTACCTAGTATTGGATTACAATTTACATGAGGGGATGAAGTGAACTCAGGTCCTCATGTTTGCAAGACAGGGAAGATACCAAGTAGGTTACTGCCCTACCCTCGTTATTTGTTTTCTTGATGACAACTATTTTGATTGGGGTGAGATGGAATCTGAGGTAGTTTAGATTTTCTCTTCAATTGGTGGCTTAGAATATTGAACATTTTTTCATTTTGCTTAGCCATTTGCATGCAGCTCATGTTCTGTGAACAATCTGTCCCTTTTGTCTGTGCCTAGAAATTGATCTACTTTGTTTCTAAAATATGGTATGTTTTGGAGAGGTTTCCGTGTTTGCTGAGAAGAGTGTAGTTTTGCAGCTGTTGCATGAAAATCGTTGCATCTGTGCACACTTTTGTTTAACTATGGTGTTCTATTGTTGCTATATCATCTGGATTGCCAAGGGCCAGCTGGCTCCATTTTTACTCCTCTCCCCCTGCGCCCCACCCCCTTTTTTTGTTAAACAATGTTAAGCTTTGTTTTATTTCTGTGTTGTTCTTTATGGTATTTTTCTCCTATCTAATTATGTCCTCGGCTAAAGGTCAAGTTTTTTTTTTTTTTTTAAATTTGTTCTTCCTCAATAATCTTGTGATTTACACATTGTAAATCGTTTCCATTATTATTTCATGGTATGTTCTGAGAATTGACTGACCATAAAATATTTCATGGTATGTTCTGGTAACTGTCTGACCATAAACTTATAACATGTTCCTTTCCCGTGATTATAAAAATAACTGCAGAATTTAACTTTTGTAATCACTTGCTCACCTGTTATAAAGAGGTTCCCCTGCTTTTGGCCTGGGCTGCTTCCATCTACTCTCAAGGAAACTAAGTTTGGCCCATTGTTAGCTCCTGGTTTTGGACACTAACATGGATATAACGTGGATCACCTATCTTTTGATGCGAGTAGAGTATTATGTTGGGATCAGTTTGTGGGTTTATATCTAGTAATGTTTGTTTCATGCAATTGGGTCAAAGCATGTATGTTTTAAGTTGCTTAATATCTTGATAGGTTGTTCCCTTCATCAATATGACATCACCTTTATCTCTCCTGAATCAGATAGTCAAAGCTACGTGTGTTTGCTTTTGAGTTCCATTTCTTTGGATTTGTCTTCTCCTCTGTTTTTACCTCAAGGCTTTTTCTTTTGCATGTTGAAGAACTTCCAAAGGTTTTGTTTTCGCCAGTGTGGTGTATTTCTTGTAGGCAATGGATAGAAAAATTCTGTTTTGGTTTGGTTTGGTTTGGTTTTTCTAGACAGGGTTTCCTTGGTAGCTATGCCTGTCCTAGAACTCGATCTATAAACTGGCCTCAAACTCACAGAGATCTGCCTGTCTCTGCCTCCCAAGTGCTGGGATTAAAGGCTTCAACGCCCCCCCCCCCCCAAGATGGTAAATCCTGCTTTTTAAATTAAATCTGTTAATCTAGATCTTTTTTTTTTTTTTTTTTTTTTCCAAAACAGGATTTCTCTGTGTAGCCTTGGCTGTCCTGAACTCACTTTGTAGACCAGGCTGGTCTTAAACTCACAGAGATCCACCTGCCTCTGCCTCCCTGAGTGCTGGGATTACAGGATCACTGCACCAGTTAGTCTAGATTTTTTGATTAGTGAATTGAGAACATTAACGTATAGAGTTAATGTTGAACGTTATATATTAGTTTCTGTCATTTTGTTGTTTTGGTCGTGTTTGGTACTTTCATAATTCCTATCCGTTCTTTTACTGTTCTGTCAGTTTTGTTTTTTTGTTCTTTTCCTTTCTCACTGTCGTGATGTTTGGGTGATTGTGGATTCTTTTAGTTTGTGTTTATTTTGGATTTTTTTTATTTCTTCTAAATAATTTCTTCTAAAGCATAGGTGTGCTGGATATAGTAATCCAGGCTGGCAGATATTGCCATTTAGAGCCTGAAATACATCATTCTACGCACTTCTGACTAGCAGATTTTGTTGAGAAAGCTTCTGTCATGCTGATGGGCTTACCTCCACATGTCGGTGTTTCTCTCATGCAGTTTCCAACATTCTTTCCTTGTTCTGTGTACTTAATGTCTTACCTCGAATGTGACATGGAGAGATTCTTTTATGGTTTTGTCTGCTTGGGATTTTATTTGCCTCTTGTATGTGGGTGACCATATCCTTCTTTAAGTTTTGAGAATTTTTTTTTTTTTGCTATGAATTAACTTTCTTACCTTTAGCTTGTATTTTTCCTCCTGAGCCCATGATCTTGAGCTTAATATTTCAACAGTGTTTTGTCTCCCATGCTTCATTTGCATGTGGTTCTGGTGTTCTGCTTTAGAACTTGTACATCTGGGATTACGTTGTTGGCTGACATCTTACATTTGAAATGTTCATAGTGTTCAAGTGGGACCGAGTTGTATAGAATTCAGGTGCAGTTTCTCCCCATCGGACTGGGCGTGGCTTAGAGCACTGGGCATGAGCCCCAGCACCACTCTGAGAATGAGTGAAGAATGCAGAAGTACCCACACAGATGAGTAAGCCTGCTGGGAAGACACCGGAGCCAAACATTACAAATAAGCACCACTTCAACTATCGTAACTATGGGAAATAAAGAAGCAAACATTACTGCATATACCAAGGGCAGTAGTTACTAAGAAAGGCGTGAAAAGCACGGTAAGGCTTAGTATTAGGGCAACACAGAGAAAATAGAAGAGGGAGAAATAAACAGAAGAGCAAACAATAAAGAAAGGAGGGGATAAGGCATTGCTAGCTAAAGAAAAGAGTGAGAAGAGAAAGGGAAAGACATGCAACTAGGCAGCCCAAAACAATCCCAGGACTTTTGTTCTACTAAAAGCAGGCACTATGGTTTCTTCTCTGATATGCTTAGGCCTTGTAAAAGGTAGGTTGATTCGTGAGTATTTGTTCCACTTGTGCCTGTGGAAAAATTTTATCATCTAATTCCACTCCCAGAACCATCTTTTAAAAGTTAGCAACATGTCATGTGTTCTGTCACATATCAATGGCTAGTCCAGCCTTGTCATTTGGAACAAATATAATTTTTTATTTATAGAGAAAAAAAATCCTCTAATAAAAATGAACCACTTTTTTAAAGATAGTAGTTTCATTAATTCTTTGAAAATTTCATACAACTTATATTGATCATATTTACACCTTACTTTTCCCTTTAAATCTTCCCAGGTCCACCTTTGCCTCCTTATCCTGTTAATTCTTCCTCTTCCTCTTCCTCTTCCTCTTCCTCTTCCTCTTCTTCTTCTTTTTCTTCTTCTTCTTCTGTTTCTTCTTCTATTGCTCCTTCCTTCCTTCCTTCCTTCCTTCCTTCCTTCCTTCCTTCCTTCCTTCCTTCCTTCCTTCTTTCTATAGTCCATTGACACCAATTTGCTGCCCATATACTCCTGAAATGACCTCATCTACTGGAGTGTGGTCAGCCTACCAGGGCTCACATCCTTGAACAGTGACTCTCCCACCATAGTCCATCAACTGTTTGGAGCTCCTCGGCTTGGAGTGGGGCTATGAGCTCTCACCTCCTCTGTGTTAGAGTGCTGGCTGCCAAAGCTTCTGTGAGTTTGTGTCCTGTCCACAAGGCAGCTTTGCTTCAGTCCTCCCCAACCTCACTTTCTTCTGAGATGGTTCCTGAACCTTGAACATGGTGAGATATAAATGTCCCATTCATTGCTGAGCATCCCACTGACACTTATTCTTTACACTTTGATCAGTTGTGATTAACCACCCTTCACCGCACAAAGAAACTTCTCCGAGGAGGCTGAGAAATGCACTAACCTATGGGTAGAGAAACAGAGCTTGGAGGCGCTTTGCTATGATGTTCATTTCAGAGAATAATAGCAGTTTACCCCTGGTGCCTATGAGCTTCCAACCATGGGCTCTTATCTTTGGTACCAGGCAAGTGCCTTTGTGTTGTGGGCCATGAATCAATCCAAAATGCAGTCGGTTGTTTCCCTAACAATACGTCTTAGTGAGGAAAAATAATGCTGTCCCTTATTGCTGCTATACTTTACAAAATGCTTGAGCGAGTTTCCTAATTTAATCCCTTTCCTTGTTAATGTGTCCAACTGTCCTCTGAAGCTAGATTTCCTGAAGAGGCTTTGAGACAGATTGCCTCCCACTATTATGATTCGTGTCTCCAAACTACTCTCACCTGGGATATGAGAATCATTTTGCCTTGTGTGTTTGTTTTCCATACACCATAGCACTAGGCATTATCCAAATAATTGCCTATTTGATGAGTGGCCAAATAGTCCTTTTTAAGTTGCAACTTAAGATTGTGTTTCCTTTGCTGCAATTGAACATCTGTTTAAAGTGCTTGGTCGCTTTTGTTTTTGTCAAAAGCTTGAATTCCACACATTTTCCAAGTGGGTTGATCCTTGCATCCATAGGTTATAAGAACATTTAATTATTAATTATTAAGGTACTCGTGTGTGTGTGTGAATTATTTTTGCCTTGTTTTATCTTCTATCATCATTTCTAGTGTTTTGCCTCCTTGTGTCATCAAATCAGGAGGCATCCTCTGACAGTTTTGGTCTTTACTATGCCTGGCAAGGCCCCCTCTTCTCATAGCGCATATGTTTTCTTGAAAGCCCTTGTGCTTTCTATAGTTGTACTTAACTTTGAAATGTTAACTCTGTACGCACTTCAAATTTATGTATGGTGTGAAATAGAGGGCAGATCCAACAACAAATTTGAGTGAAATAAAAGTGAACACATTTTTTTCCATTTAAAAATAGTTCTTGTAACTACGTAATGGATCACACTATTTACATTTGAAATGTCATACATTTTTTTTTTTTTTTTTGAGGAGGGAGAATAACAATGGGAAAGCACACCTTTCTGGATATCTCAGCTATCTTTGAGGTGAACTCATGACAGACATTATTCTTTATGAGTTGGGGCTCACACCCTAAGGAGGGCACCCAGTTCACCCAGGCGACCTGTGTTATGGAGAGAAATGGTCACAGGGAAGACATTCTGTCTATTTGAAGGACTATGGAGAGAGGAAATTGAAAGCTTCCTCTCTGATTTCTCAAACTTGACTGCTCCACTGGCCCTTTCAAAGATGCCATTCCCATCACCAGACATGCTGCCTTCATCAGACGTGCCCTAGCCGTGCCCTAGCCATGCCCTAGCCGTGCCCTGGCCATGCACTAGCTGTGCACTAGCCGTGCGGGTTACAGAAGTTCCTGCACATGGCTGCTGCAGAGAGCTGCCGTTCTGTGTGTGTATGTTTCCTCAGAAAGCCTATCCCATGCTATACACTACAATTTTAGACATGATTCAAGCATCAATTTTTTAAACTTTGGCTCAAAGCCTTTTTTTTTTTTTTTTTTTGTTCAAAGCTGTTATTCTTGGGACATCACTGCTTTTCCTACAAAACCCACTAGGACCTTGATCTTGGGATGAGAAAACCTGCACACCCCTCTAGATACACTTGAATACACACAGTGGATTTAAGAGAACTGAAAACACAGATGTAACTAATAGACTCCAAAGTGAATTTCTGTGAATGAGCTGGAACTAACCCTTTAAACCAGCGAATCTCAGCCTTCCTAATGCTGTGACTCTTTAATACAGTTCCTCATGCTGTGATGACCCCCCCCAACCATAAAATTATTTTCATCGCTACTTCATAAGCTCTTGTTCTCCTACTGTTACAAACTGCGATGTAAAGATCTGGGCTTTTTGATAATCTTAGGTGACCTCTGTGAAAAGGTCCTTCATTCTGTTTTAAACTATGATTTCTTTGCAAGTTAAAAATGAAGACCCTGATGTAAAGGCTTTATAGAACAAAATTTCAGCACAGATACAATCACTTCAAGTTCTCCTTTCTTCACGGGACCATGAGAAAACACGCCAGTTGTGGACATTGCTTCCTCTGAGGACGCGTAGGCTTGCCAGTTTTGTGCGGGTGAATTACTTGGTGCTGAGTTACCTCAGGACGGCGAGGTTTGCTTGGATGCTTAGGGATCAAGGGTGCTATAGAATTTTATTTCACTCAATGAGCTTGAAGTCAATGCAGGTAACCCAAGCGGACTCCAGGGGAGACATGTTCCCTTGAACATCACCTGAGCATTCTTGGCACCAGAGAGTAAAAGCTAGGAAAATAGCTGCGAGTGCTATTCTTTTTGTCCCCAGAAAAGTCACCCTTCTCAGGAATGCAATTAAATGGTGTTTGGGAATAGAAATTAAAAACAGGAGTAGATTAACGTTGCTACAAAACACTATTCCTTCAGAAAACATAGCCGGTTACAGCCAATTAGGTGAAAGGCCCGTTGCTGGGCCTTGGGTGTTCCTAATCGGTCTTTCCAGGTGAGTGTTCATGTGGGTCAGTAAGTGCGAACTGCCGCAAGCTACGCTGCCCTGGTATGCTGGAGAAAACGGCAGCAAGGAACCACCAACTGAAGGTCTCGGTAGAAACGGATTCATTCTAGCAAAGGTCAGCTTGTTCAGCTAGTGAGTCCAGCTGCCAAATTCACTCCCATGACCTTAGCCAAAGCTCTCTAACTTTGTGCCCAGTTGGCCTCTTCCTTGTCCCTGCCATCCAAGAACAGCATGGACAGCTGTGATCAAAAACAGGGCGCGTCGCTAGCTGCGGGACTCAGATACCACACTCCAGAATCTTTCTCTCATCGTGGCATTTGGGGTTGAGAACCACGCCTTGGCTTTGCTCCCTGGGCAGCTGAGAGGTTGCGTGAGGTTTACAGGGCTTCTCACTTCCCTTCCTAAGTGGTTTTATTCCCTTCTATGGTAGAAATGGCACTTTCTCCTTGGGGACTCTTCGGACATTCCCAAATCATTACTGGGGTCTCCCCGTGGATGGATGCTGGATTTGGGGATGACCTCCTCTATAAGAGAATGGCATTTATATAACACCCTGGAGGGTTACTGGGTCTGTCTTTTGAGATCTTTGTACTTATGTCTATACATGCACACACTTTAAAATATTTTTCTCTGATTTCTTCACTTTAACCTAATAGCCATTCATTAATTTATTTTAAATATATATTTATATTATATGATATATTACATAATAGTGTATTGTATATAATATATACACATGTGTACATATACACATACGTATGTATATACATACATATACATACATATACACATACATATGTATGTACATACACACACACTGAAGGCCTTCTCTGCTTTAAGCGTTGCCTGTGAGGACAAGGGGTAAGGTTGGTCATATGACCTATGAAGCTGGCAGGAGCATTTTGGAGGAAGCTCCACTGAGATAATTAACCTTAAAATAAAAAGAAGCTATCTGCCAAGCAGTAAGGTATTTTAGGGACCACAAGAAAGGAGTGAAGCGAAGTTTATAATCTCTAGCTCAAGCCTCTTCAGTTACATGAACAAGAGTCAATGAACATAGTTGTTATTTTCCTTAAAATGAAGGAGTTTGCAAAGCAGTGCAAACAACACCGAGGCTTCCAGGTGATGTCAATGCTACGTGAGATGTTTTTCCAATAAAGAAGACCCTGTGGGTATCAAACTTGAGCTATCAATAAAAACATTTAAAACTCTAACGCTCAATTTTATTTTTTGCTTTTTACAATCCTAAAAGAAAATATGGTAAATTAAAAATACGTTTGCTCCTGTATGTGGGATGAAAAATTATTCAGCGTCAAAGAATAAAATTCTATTACTTTTAGAAAAAAAAAATGGAGGACTTATGTCAAAGTAACCATTTGTCAACAAATGAAACACAAAATATATATCTCTTGTTAGCATACAGAATAAGAACATAATCTAGGGATAGTGACAACATTCCTCATGTCAACAGGCCAGGCAGGCACAACCTTCTGTCCTGTTCATTTTGGACGTAACTGTGGAATAAATTATCTCTTTTGGAAATAATATTTTGGACAAGCTGTGGCCTAAGCCTAGGGTGCAGTAACCCATATTCTTTCTGCCACGGCGTACACAGTCAAATGGAGGTTATAGCTACATCCCTGTGGTCACACATGACCTCATTTTATCTCAGTCCTCCTACATGGAGAGACTAGAAGTGATGATTAACACTGGCTCATCCCATGATATCAACAAAGATTTCCTTTAATAGAGTAAACAGAATAGGTTCCACAGTTTAGACAGCTACTACATACAAGCAGTTTCATTTACTTAGTTTCTGGATTGTCTTGATTCGTATTCTTGGTTCAGTGCAGCCAAGATGCATGTTCTAAACTTTCTAAGACGAATGTGCGAATGCACCCAGGGAAATTAGAGCCCCAGTAATCCTATGGAAGAATTACCTCTTTCAGTGATGTCCATTGAAATAAGGTAAACTGTCGTACCATCTCAGATCCTGGGTTTTTTAATTGGCTGAGTTAATCTTTGCGTCTCAACTAAAGCAGCTTCATTCCTTCTTCTCTTCCTTCTCAGTATACTTAAAATCTTTGTGTAGAACTTGGAGTCCCACTATTTATTGGCCATGTCACAAACAGGGCATTCACTCACATTCATCGTTGGGGTTGTTTTCATATATTCATATTTCACTTCCCTGTTATGAGTACCGACTTAAGAACCCCTGAAAACAAACATAGGTATCTATCAAATTTAATGCTGTCTCATTCTTTTATTATTTATAGAACACATCTTTATGGATCACTAAAAAGAATAACTACTTCCTTTTGCCAACAGGGAAAATTATGGCATTCACCAGCAGCCAGAGAAACGTTAGAGGTGAAATTTTGATTGTAGAAAAGACATAAAAGAAGTTGGCAGAAACAAGAAGAAGGAGTGATCTATACTGAGGTGTGGGGACCCGTGTGACTCTGCTGCTGTCTGTCTCACAAGCGCATGGAGGGATACATGCTCATTCTAGCATTATTAATAAAAGGAAAGAAGGCCCGCACACATGAAAATACAGAAAGCGGAGGCAGGAGGATTGTTGCTTAAAGCTTAACACGAGTTACCTAGCAACATTCTGTCTAATCACTTCCCTGTCCTCAAACAAACAAACAAACCTACCTCAGGGTACAAAGAGGATATTCTAGCCATAGGCTTGGGCATTAAAAAAAAATCATCCCATTGCTTATTAATGATGAATTTTGGGACAAGATGTTTGGCATTTCTGATTCCAAGCTCTTACTCTATCAGTCTATTAGTCTTCCTGGTCACAGGTTCTGAAAGATGGTGAGCTGAGGCGGCTGATACCTGGGAAAATGTAGCAGCATCCGTTATCCCATTTTATCCCTGATATCATGGAAGAAATATTAGGCTTCAGACTCACCAAACTCTAGATGTAATGAAATACCTACCAAAGAGAAAAGCTAAAAGCTCTTTATATAAAACTTAATTTTATATAAATTTCTATAAAGGACCATAAGAAAATTGGAAAAACAAAATTAATAGAAGCAATACATTTATAAGAGACTCAAAAGGATAATTTTACCAAAATAAATAAATAAATAAACCTCTCACTCGTTAAAAATGTTGGTGAGAAAGTTTTAAGATCTGTATAAGCAGAGAAACATACTATGTTCATAGATTAGGAGACTCAGTATTGTTAATTCTTCCCAAATTTGCCTACAGGATTAAGTGGAATCCCAATAAAAGCTCCAAAAGAAAATTATTTTGAAATTGCCACATTAAATTCCAAAATTTACATGTGAATGCAAAGAAGCAAGAGTAGTTAAAAAATAATATTGAAAAAGAAGCCAAGCTGGAGAGGCTACTCTAGCATAAGGACCTGCAAACCAATACAGAAGTAACCCAAGAAATAGTATTAACAAAAAAAATAGCAAGTTTAGAAACTGGTCACATAAATATGGTTGTATTTTACAGTATTATCACCCACACAACTAAAAAAAAAAACACTCTTCATTAATGACACTGGAACAATGAGATGTGAAGATAATTAAACTCCAATTTTATTTAGTAATCAAATGTTAATTAAGATGAATTATGAACTCAAATAAAAGCACTCTTAAAGCTCCCAGAAAAAAAAATCAAAACCTTTGAAACTTGAGCATGGTCAATGATTTTCAAAGAAGGAAAGTGTACATGCCCAAAATGCTAATCACAACAGAAAGAAATGAATGAATTGACCTTTATCAAAATTAAAATCTTTTGTTCATCAAAAGATGCTATTAGGAATAGTTGACAGACTACAACCAGGAAAATATACTTGCAATATAAGCCAGCCCCTGGGAGGCAGAGGCAGAGAGATTGCTCTAGGGAAAGACCGGCCTGACAGTGAGTGAGTTCTAGACCAGCCAAAGCTACATAGCAAGATCATTTCTCTAAAAACCATACATATGTATGTATATATAGCTCCATTTTGAGCTGGATTGTATCCTTCTGTAAGAACACAATACAACTTGTTTATCCAGTCTCTCATTTGTATGTATGTATTCATGTGTGGCTGCCAGAGGTCATCCTTGACTGTCATTCCTCAGATGCCTTTGGTTTTTGAGACAGTCGCTCGCTGGGACCCTCAGCTTGCCCATTAGGCTAGGCTGGCTAGCCATCTAGCCACAGGGTTTAATTGTCTCTGCTTTGATGAAGCCCGGTTCACTCGTTTCTTTCTGTGGTGATTAGCATTTTGGGCATGTACACTTTCATTCCATGAAATCATTGACCATGATAAAGTTTCAAAGGTTTTCAGTTTTCCCTGGGTGTTTCTAAAGTGCTTATGTTTGGGTTTATAATCCACCTTAATTAACATTTGAATGCAGAGTATACAAATGTATATATACTATATATACTGTGTATATATATACAGTGTATATATATATACTGTATATATATGTGTATATATATATATATATACTGTGTCTATATATATATAGGTAGAGATAGATGATAGACTGATATATATTTGACAAACAAAATAATAAAGAGTCAAGCACTCTAAAAAGAGATAAAGATGACACAAAGGAAGGTACATGAAAGAGTAACTAACTTGTAAAAAGATGATCAAGACTACAGAGAAAGGCACGCTAAAATCACCGATATTATGTGAATAAACATAATTGTGATTAAAGTTAAAAAGACTGTTAACAATGCGGGTGAAGGTGAGGGTGAGGAACGATAGGGCTTACATATCTTACTGGTGAGAGCAGGATACAGGCAGGCACTTTGGGGAGCTATTTGGATGTTTCCTATGAAGTTGAACACGTATCCACCACTACACTGAGATGAAAATACTCACTGAGCCAAACCAAGAACAACCCAGAGGTCCAGCATGAAGATAATGGACAAGTAGGGCTGGGAGATGGTCGCTTGGTAACAGGTGTGCCGTGGAGGCCCGAGGACCTGAATTCGAGCCTCCCCGCTCCCCCGCCCCCGGAAAAAAAAAAAAAGCTCACATAAAAAACTGGTGTGGTGGTATGAGCTTGAAACCCCAGATGGGAGAAGATGGAGACAAGTGACCCCTGCGGCTTGATGGCTTGCCGGCCCGGTATAGTTGGCAAGCTGAGGGTTCCAGTGAGAGACTGTCTCAAAAAACAAAAACTAAAACTAAAAACAAAAGGCACCTAAGGAATGGCACTCAAGGATAGCCATCAGGACCAACACCAAGTCCTGTCTGTAGCTCCGTAGGCATTGTCTGGGACTTTCATTTCAAAGGGCTGTAGACGCCGGCGTTCTCATTAGGGATTCCATTGCTGTGATGGAACACCATAACCAAAAGCAACTTGGGGAGGAAAAGGGTTTATTATTTGGCTTCCATATCCTGAATCCCGTTCTGTTGAGGGAAGCTAAGCCAGGAACTCAAGCCCAGTGGAAAACTGAAACTTTGGGAGCTGATATAGAGGCTGTTCCTCCCTCCCTCCCTCCCTCTTCCTTCCTTCCTTCCTTCCTTCCTTCCTTCCTTCCTTCCTTCCTTTCTTTTTCTTTCAAGATTTTATTTATTTATTTTATTTTACTTCAGTGCTCTATCTGCATGTGCACCTGCATGCCAGAAGAGGGCGGTAGAGGGTGTAGATGGTTGTGAGCCACCATGTGGTTGGTGAGAATTGAACTCAGGACCTCTGGAAGAGCAGACAGTGCTCTTAACTGCTGAGCCAGCTCTCCAGCCCTCAGTCTGCTTTCTTAGAGCATCCAGCAGCACCAGCCCAGGGCTGGCACCACCCACAATGGCCTGAGCTGTAAAAGGAACTTTTATTCGCCTGTTTCAGTTGTTATCTTGGAGGTTTACTGCCTCTGTCTGCTAACCTAGGCCTAATCCTGGAAGCGTCTAACATCTGTGCAATCTAACCTAGGCCTGGAATGTTTCCTGCCTCTGAGACTTACTACTTAAATATGCTAACCCTTGCTAGTTCTTTCTGAGGTCACAGCTGGTTGGTTCAACTCAGCTGTTCTGGCTCAAATTCCTCTCCCAGATAACTTATTTAATCTGGCTTTTCTCTCAGCCTCTAAATTGCTCTACTTGGACTCAAACTAACTCCAGCATCTGTTCTAATCTCCTGGCTCATTCTGTCTTCACCTGTGTCTAGCTTCTCTCATTTAACCTCTGTCTAAATCTCTCCCAGCAAAACTGCCTCATCTCTCCTCATTCTCTGTGTTGCTCCCTTAAATAGCTTCCCTTTCTGCTCTATCCCAATCACTAATTTAAAAAACTGGTCTACAGGCTTGCCTAACAGTGCAATCTTATTTTTCTCAATTGAGGTCCTCGCCTTTCAGAGGTCTCCAGCTGTGTCAAGTTGACATAAACTATCATTTTCTTCCTGCAACACACATCTCTCTTTAGGGCTACTTCCACCCCTTGCCTGCAGCAATCCTGAGGAGACTTTTCATAACCCCAGGATGTCCACCATCTTGGGGTCTCCACTGCAACACAGGCTTCACTTTCACATCTTTATGCCATGGTCTTTCCCAGTTCCTTGCCATCTCAGGGACTTCACACGGGAAGCCCACCACCACCACCACCACCACCACCACATTCTGCCTGGCCTCAGTGGCTCTCTGAAACTGGGGAGGAAAAATTCGTGACTGTTTCACTCTTGAAGCCTTTCATGCCTCTAAAGCCAGTGCCATACAGATGACACTACCGAGTGTGGCAGCCAGCTTGAAATGGATCTTGGTTCCCTTACATTACATTAGCAGCAGTGCTTCTGCTCAGCTGATTTCCCGGAGCACACCTGGAAGCGTGTGTGTGGGCAGCATGATGCCTTGAGAACCTCACTCCCTTGGTTCCAGGGCAGAACAGCATCTTCCTTAACGGCACTAATCAATCTCCTTAACAGTTACAGCCTCCTTTCCAGCACATGCGTTGGCTGTAACATTGAGCTTCCTAGTGTTCCTTCCCCCCCCCCATCCATACATTTAATATTTCTTTCTGCCCTGCTTGCTCTTTTTCATTGTAGTTCTGCATAAACAGGGTCAAAAATAACCACATCACAGACTCAAAAGTATGCAGTCTTGAAATTGTTTCCATCAAAGAAATTAGTTTGCTACTTTTAAACTTAGTCAAGTACTCAAGACAAAGGCAGAAAACAACCAGATTCTTTGCCAAATAGCATTTGACTGGTCTCTAGCCCAGTTGCTGTTAAAATTCTTGCTTCTTTCTGAGATCTCTTGAAGCTGGGTTTTCACAGTCTGTGTTACTCTTAGCAATGCAGTCTAGGCTCTTGCTAGAATTGGCTTTTAAGCTCTGCTTACAGAATTCAACCAGTTATCTTATCTAACATCATAATCTTCCAAAAATCAACACAGTCAGGTTCTTCCCGGCAATAGCCCACTCTCTGGTGTCATCTTCTATAATAGTTACTTGTATGCTGATGTAATAAAACACCAGAGCGAAGGTAACTTACAAAAGAAAGGGTTGACTTGGACTCCCAGAGGGTAAGAGTTCATCACAGGGAGGCATGGCAATTCCTGCATCAGGAGCAGGAAGCTGAAAGACCACATCTCAACCCCGACGTATAGCCCACCTCTAATGGAGTACTTCCTTCAGCAAGGCTACACATCTTGGATGATTCCACTAACTGAGGACCAAATATTCAAATATCCAAGTCCATGGGGGACATCCCTCAATGGACCGCAGCATTTTTTCTGTAAGTAGCATGCTAAGTGCTCATAGTCGTTTTAAAACTAAGACGGATGACCTGTCACCTCTGGTTTCTGCAGTCACAGGCTGAGTAATCTAAGTTCTGTCCTTCCTTTTGGTGATCTCTGCCTGTTCATTCAAGTCAGTGTACCGTGGAAGAAGGGAAAAATAAAACTTTGGGGTTCCCACCCCTGTAGATATGAGTGATCTTCTGTACCTAAACTGGTGATGTGATACAATAAGATTAATGCCTTGGCAAGGTGATGCTGATGGTTAGAGGTGACATGAATAAAGCACATGCCCAGAGGAAGCCCTTTCTGTTGGTGGCATGGTGGTGGTGAGCATGCCTCAGAAGACTCAGAATAATTGCTAGCACATAGAAGCGTAGATTCGCTGTCGTAGCTCCCTTCTCTTAGCCACTGTTGCCTCCACACACCGAAAAGCCCCTCGAGCTATGCCCTTGCCATTGGGGTTACAGACCTGCCTGCGGGTTCCCTCCACCCTCACGTGTCCCTCAGCACCTACAAATCTAATAAATAAGTGACTGTTTTCTTTTTCCATTCTCATCCTTCATCTTCTTGTCACCATGGCTTTCTCCTTTTACATTTCCTACCCAAGGCACAGAGAGTCACTGTGCCTGCTCGCTGTTCATTGCCAGTCCTTTTGTTCTTCTGTCCCCTGCGCCCCAGAATGCTTGGTGACTGACATTCTCTGCCTCAAGCTTCCACATTCTTCTTTAGGGCTGTTGACCATCAACCTCAGCAAGCCCTTAATACAAAGGACTACACATCCTCTTCCTTACCACAGAGCCTTATTAACAGAGCTGGAAGTCAGAATGTGGACTTTCTATACACCTCTGGAAGCCCTTTGTGGTTGGGTCGCTCACTTCGGTGGTTTTACTATCTGGGTAATTGTGGGTGGTCTGGGAATTTGCTGGATTTGAAATACCCGGCACAGGTTATTTGTAGGACATTCATTCTTCGTCTTGAGTCTCCATGAGTCTAGAAAGCAATTGAAACATTCTGTACACTCATCCATGTGACTTCTGTTGCCCCTTCAGGGTCTGTTTCTCCTTGCACAGAATCAGAACTGCCTGGAATAGGGTGGCTGGAATTTGAGAAACAGTTTTAACCTTTCGTCTTTGAGAAAATAGTCAGAACCTAATTAAGTCCGGGCAAAGGGCATGGGGCTGTTCTGTTCTCTATAATGAGTATGTGCCTGCATGTCTGTTATTGCTTTTGAGAGAATGCTTTCGCTGCTTTTACACTTGAATTTGGAACCTACCTCAGGGGATCTTAAAGGAATGTCCAGGATGAAGGAAACTAGCGGAATTCTCATTGTCCATCAAGTCTGATGTAAATGGGTGGCCAGGACTGGGGTTTGGGAGTACTGAGTGTATTCTTGAAGTGGTTTGGTCCATGTAGAGGGTGCCTAAGGAGACAGCCAGGGGAGAGCCAAGCTATTGTTCTCTGTCACTGAGATGTGAAAAGATGGCCTGAGTCACCTGAGAAAGAGCTGCACCTCTGCTTCCAGGGCGCCTCCCACCCCCCACACCCCATCTTTTACACTATTGTCTTCTATTTTCTTTTTCTAATACAGCTAACTCATAAAAATCTGCTCCTTTCTCTGCACTCCCGGCCCCTGGTGAGGTTTTATTACACTGGAGCTGAAAGAAAAAGTATTGTATCTCCTCACTTAGCTGCAGGGCTTTCCCTTCCATAGGGAAAGAATAATCTTACAAGTTCCACTATAAAATATACAGGAGAGAGAAATAAGATTAAGCTCCAGGAATGTGAGCTGCTGTTGACATTTCCTTCAAATGATGAGCTGACATTACTCATGGCAATGGCCAATTATGATAAATCTGAATTGTCAACAGTGTTATTCGCCTTTCATTTAAATGCGTGGTTCAGTTTCATCAAGATACTTATGAGTATCTTGAAGACATAAGTGGTCCTCAGCAGGTCCCTCAAACCATTAGCTCTGCTCCGTACCCCCTAACTGCTCCTTCACCTTCTCTGCCCTGAATATTTTTAGTGAGTAGCAGTTATCTCCCCTCTGCCCTGCCTGCCTCCGCTCCGTGGAATTGCCCGCATGGGTGTTTGCAAAGAGGCTCTTCAGCTTGCTCAAGTGTCACTAAAGGAGAGGGGGTGGGGCCAGAGGAGCTTTAAAAGGGAGAGGGGAGTCTCTCTGGGTTCCAAAAAGAGAAGCGCTTTCTGGAAGGAATCCTATCTGCATATTTCTTATTTAGCCTCATCCCTCATCCCGGTGGAGCTTGGAACTTTCCATCAATTCTTTGCTTTCTCCTATCTCTCTGAGTCTTTGCCTGGCTGTGCCTGTCACAGCGAGAAATCAGTCACCCGCAGGCCTCCAGCACTCTCAGGCTCTGTGAAATTTGTCATAAGGGTGTCAGGTATTTCTTATTGCTGTCCAAAAGAAAAAAAAAGTGAGATAAAGAACTCTCTCCCGGAGCATTTCAGCCTGCACTCAGAGGCTTTCAGAGGGGGAGAAGGAGCTGAGAAGAGGCATTAAAACAGCGAAATAAAGGGAAATAAAAGATGCCCCGGGGCCGAAGGCCGACCTGGCTGGAAGCTCTGGGGGTCCGACACGTGGACTTCTCCTGCTCTATGCTCTAGGAATTTAAATCACCGTCTGTTGACTTTAGAACCACGGAGACCATGCTGCCCTCGCTCACCTTCCTGCTGGTGGTTTTAAAGATTAGCGTAGTCAGCGCCACAGCACAACAGCTTGGGAACTGTCGGCCAGGAAGCCGGACTTCCATTTGTGCAGGTAAGTAATCCAAGAACAGGAGCCCACCCTCGGGGGACAACGCCTCCAGGCATCTGCTCACTCTACCTTGTACACCCGTGCGCCGCCGCCCTCCCCCCGCCCCACTTTGGGTGTGCGTGTTTGCTTAAATTGTGTATTCTGAAGTGTGAGTGTGTGTCCTGGTAGAGGTCAGATGCTGCCAATTATAAAACGTCACCGTTCTCCACTGTTCTGTGCAGAAGCAAATATGCCTCATTTAAAACCAGCTGAGTATTTCTTCCCCTGTAAACCTCAGTCTTTAGCCCGGGGAGCTGGTAACACCTAGCTGATCAGCCCCGCATTAGAAACTGGGGAAGCATATGGTAGCAGTTGGTCCTACAGGATTTGAAAAGCCTTCCTTCTGATATCTGGGTAGCAGAAAATGGCCATAAGTCAATTAAGAGGGGGGTTTGGTTTGGTTTGGTTTGGTTTGGTTTGGTTTGGTTTGGTTTAAACAAAAACACAAACCAGGCTCAAGTTCAGCCTTTGCTCCTCCCGTGTGATCGTCTGGACTCTGAAGCTCTGACACAGCTCTCGGGTTCTTAGTAACAGGTGCACTGTGACTTTGCAAACTGCAGAGAGATGACAGGGAAAAAACGAGCCCCAGCGCCTCTCCTAGAAACTCCAAGAGGAATTTTTTTTTTTTCCTGATTGCATATTAAGGAACCTAACATTCCGGTTGGACACATTTTCTCACTGTTCATTCTTTACTCAGAGGGTGAGTCCTTAGACTGCTGTGTCCTCGAGGAAGACACTTCATTTACCCAAGGGTCCTGCACTGTCCTGGAAATCCTTTCTTGTCATCTTTCTTTTTCCATCCATATTTTTGAGACAGTGTCTTACTCTGTAGCTCAGACTGCCCAGGAACTCACTGCTCTTCCCAAGTGCTGAGATTACAGGTTGACCACCATGTTTGGCTCATTTCTTATCATCTTGCTTTTTTATGATATGGTCTGACTTCCAAAATAAATAAATACATAAATAAAGTAGACTAAGGAAAACACATTACGTTTTCAGAAGAGAAGCCTCGGGAAGCTAGATACAGAGAATCCTGGGAATAAGAGCCTGGCTGCTGTGCAGACCTCCAAACTAGATAGCTCCGAGAAATTGCACATAGGAAAATGGGGGATTTTTGCTCACAGGCCCAGAGTGTTACCAGGAAGCATTCACAGAAATTGCAGAGAAGATCTCTGAGGTTTTGAAGGAAGGAATGATTGCTAGTTATGACTACATCCTCAAGCCCGAGGGCACTTCCACTTTTCATATACTTAGTAAATTCTTGCTTTTTCTGTCACATGATGCCAGATAAATAACATCAGAACGGAGTTGACAAAAGACAGAAGTGACCCCCTTTTTGCCATTAGCTTTTGGAGACAGACAAGAAAACTCTTGGCCACTGGATTGTGTGGATCGGAATGTCACTGGGGTGGAGGACATCCCTGGAATAGCTGGAAAGTGATCAGAGTCAGGTCCTGCCCCCTGAACCATTAGTGAGGGGCATTGGTGGGAACCAGTCGTGCAGTTGGTAGCCAGAAGAGACGAGTCACGAGCAGAACTTAAAAGAGGAAGAAATTGAAGGACTGATCCAGCATGCATGGCTCTCGGGCCTTAGGGAATAGTGGGTGATTCCTCTGCCTTGTTCTCCTGCCCATTCCTGTGGGAGGGGTGGGATGGGGGAAGGGTGGCAGGAGGAAGGGTGGGCCCGAGTGCTTTTCTGAGATAGTTTGCACCAGATTGACCGGAAGCTCAGATGGAAATAATGACGTGGAATATTTCTTCACGGTGTGGAAGAAATAGATTTTAGAAGCAAAAAAATCTTGATTTCAAGTTTGCGTTGCCTTCAAAGTTGGGTTATTTTACAATATCCCTTGGAAATGACACCTGTTTCTCAGGATCACTGTTGGGATGTCCGGAGGTAACATGTAAAATATCCCTTGCCCAATGGCTGACCCAGTACGTGTCCTCTTAGGCTCCATGCCTTGACTAAAGTTCTTTGATCAGGTCATTCCTTGTATTGCCTAAATATCTGGAACAGTGCAGCGGCATGGGACAGGCTCTAGAGTGTGGCCCTCTGCCTTTCTTCTCTCCATCACTTGCAGGTCATGGTTTTAAACCCTCTGCTTCACTCTGCATCTTAGGTTAGTTGAAAACTGCCTAGGTCACACCCTGTCACCCTTGAATTCCAGAGGATAGCATTTCTTTCTCCTCTGTAAATAGAAAATGGTGACATCGTCTATTTTTTCCCCCACTTAAATTCTACTTGCACTCTTGCCATTGGCACTGAGACTGTTCACCTACGTGGCCGACCTGACCTGGCAAGAAGAATGCTTTGTGACCTAACGAGATCCAGGTAAAATGCCTTGAGGTTGCTGTTTGCTCGGATGCCAGTCAGCCAACCCAAAAGATAACAAGACAGAATTTGGTTTTCTTTCCATTCACCAGGGTTGAAAACAAACAACTTCTTGGCTTTTATTTAAGCGAAAGAAGATGAGGACAGTAGCAAAGAACACTGTTAGCAAGTGGTTTCTGAACTTTTAAACCTCTTAGCCCTGGAGGACAAATGTCAGTTGGACAGGAAGCTGTTCCTGCCTGGCGTTTAAACCTGTGTTATTTGTTCTTGGTAAATGACGGACACGGAAGAAGCCCAGCCTCAGAGAGCTGACTGTAGGAGGGATCTGGGCATGACATGGAGGTTAGCTCACTGGGTAGATGGCTTTTAGCGGTAGACAATGAGGTCACTGATTTCAGAGAGTGTTGAAGTTTGGTTGGCACCCCCGGCATGTGCAAGGAAGAGCGATTTTCTGATCCAAATCTTGTCTTTCACCCAGTTTTAGACGTTTCTTTTGACATGTAACTACAGAGAAACTGCAGGGTGGTGTTTTGTGTACATTCTGTCTGTAAATATAACCACTTGAGTCAGATAACTCTTGCTCAGTCCTGCAGTGTGTAAAAGGCAGGTCTTGTTTTCTTCACCACAAAAGAAAGCTGGCTATGCCTTCTTCCTGGGATTGTTGTCAGCACTGTGTTAATGTGGCCATATTCCTCAGTTTCTCATAGTCACTTGAAGAAATAAGACACTTTCTTCCAAGGAATTCCCAAAGGTTTGAAAGAAATTTTCCAGTTTGAGGATGTAGCCTAGCATTCACTTTAGCTTTAATATTTACTGCCAACCTGAACAATCCTAAAGCTAGAGAATGGAGGGGTAGGTTCTTTATGCTGTAGTTTCTAACACCAGAAACAGGAATAAAAGTGGTTACAGTGGTTCTAAAAACCCTGATGAAGGTCCTGGTGAATCTCCCCCATCTGTCCACCCTGGCCCACACTCACACTGTCATCTGGAATGTGTACACTGCTCATGTGACAGGAGTATTATTTGGATATTAGGTGCACTAAGAATGCACATTTCTTTTGTAGATTAGTTTTGGAACTGAGGGAGCCTTTACCACCAGTTTCCTAGTCTTTCCCAGCTATCCCATTTGCTAGGCACTGGAACAAAAAGATTACTCAGGGTCAGGCCTATGTAGAAGAAGAAGGAGGAGGAGGAGAAGGAGAAGGAGAAGGAGAAGAAGAAGGGATCATTTGGATCCTTTCCATTTTCTGACAGCCCTCATGCTCCCTGAAAATGCATTTTCTTCTGTGTCCATGCTACAAGCTTCCCAGGGCAATTATGGGATGGTGTTGGCAAACATATCTCCTTTAGTAGGCTTGCCCCTAAACATTGTCTTTCCAAGGTTTCTTTCAGTCATGGGAGTTAGAGAATGTATAGAAACTCAGTTCTCTTAGCCTGACACAGGCCAGGCCCTTCTATTCCCATCATCACTTCAGACTTCCGAGACTGGGAGTTGGGATTTGCGCATCTATTTTCATCTCTGACCTTGATTTTCTGATTCTCCAAGCAGGCTAAGCATGCTCATGTCTGTCAGTGTTTGGATTTCCCAAATATTTCCTAGGATGCTTCCTGTCCTGGAATTGTGTGAATATGCAGGCATTTCAGAGCCAGCTTGCTCCTGTGGTAGAGATTCATGACAAGCACTGATTTATTTGCAAAGCCCCAGGGATACAGTAGAAAGGGCCTTTCATAGAAAAGCACGGCTGTCCTGTACTCCATCTCCCTTCTTTGCACAAGCTCTGTGGGATGTTGCTCATTCTGGAGGTAGCTCTTTCTGTGGGTAGGCAGTTGCTAGGATATAGAGAATCAGAAGAGCATCACCATGGCTGCCCTGATCTTTCACGTGGTATATTAGTGAAGAAGCAGTGTTTCATTTCATTCACATATTAGAAGTGCCTTTGCTTATACTTAGAAGCCACAGTTACTTCCCTGGGATGAGCTGAATCTAGGATGTTATTTGTCACTTTTACCCTCCTTGATGGCAAAATATTTTTATTCTTACTGCAATCACATTTGCCTTCCGCATTTCAAATAAAACACTTATTTAAAGTATTTTTCTGTATATTTTAATAGCTATTTATGTAGCTGTGCCCCTGAACCCAGTTGCAAGCAGATTGGGACAGAGAACAATGAAATTAGAGTTGAGGAATAGGCTTGACACTCTTGAAATTTGTTTTTCTTCCTCTGTCTTAAAACCTTTTTTGTCTGGTTTGAGCATAGTTGCACATGCCTTTAATCTCAGCCCTCAGGAGGCAGAGACAGGTGGATCTCTGTGAGTTCAAGATCAGTTCCGTCTACATGCTGAGGACCCTGTCTCAAAAACAAAACAAAACAGAAAAATCTTTTTGTCTAAGAACACTTATGTAACAAGTATCCATTGGCAAGTATTTGCAATTTGAGGAACATTACTTAAAATTTTGTTACTTAAAAGTAACAAAAAGATTCCATGCACTCTGCCCAACAGTTGGCCATAAGTCTCAGCGTCTGCTTTGATAGTCTGCAGGGCAGAGGCTGTCTGCTTTGATAGTCTGCAGGGCAGAGGCTTTCGGAGGCCATCTGAGGCAGGTTCCTAGGTTGTTTCCTGTTTTCTTCTTCTGATGTCCAACCTCTTTGCCTTTCAGGATGGGGATTGAGCATTTTAGTCAGGGTCCTCTCTCTTGCTTAGTTTCTTTAGATGTACAGTTTTTAGTAGGTTTATCCTATGTTATGTCTATATGAGTGAGTATATACCGTGTGTGTCTTAATAGTAAGAGCTGGAGAGGACGGGAACCACACAAGGAGAGCAACAGAACCAGAAAATTTGAACACAGGGAACTTCCCAGAGACTCATACTCCAACCAAGGACTATTCATGGAGATAACCTAGAACCCCTGCACAGATGTAGCCCATGGCAGTTTAGTGTCCAAGTGGGTTCCATAGTAATGGGAAGAGGGACTGCCTCTGACATAATCTGATTGGCCTGCTCTTTGATCACCTCCCCCTGAGGGGGGAGCAACCTTACCAGGCCACAGAAGATGACAATGCAGCCACTCGTGATATGATCTGATAGACTAAGATCAGAAGGAAGGAGAAGAGGACCTCCCCTATCAGTGGACTTGGGGAGGGGCATGCATAAGGAAGGGGGAGGGAGGGTGGGGGAGGGAGGGGCTTATGGGGGAATACAAAATGAATAAAGTGTAATTAATAGTAAAAAAATAAAAAAAGAAATGTAAAAAGGACAATAATAGAATATTGAAATAAAATTATTTTAATTATAAACAAACAACAAAAAAAAAAGTAACAAAAAGAAAAGCAATTGTGTTAGTTATAAATAAGACCCACATCAAATTTTCTATCTTAAATTTTTGAAAGGATTTTAAGCCATTGATTAATCTAGATTTTCTATGGGGTGTTGAACAATAAATGTCACCTGGTGGAAGTTGTTTATTTTATGTCATTTAAAAATGCTTCCTTCAACAGAGATCTGAAGGATGTGTTTCATTTCAGTACGTGAAGCTTGGAGACACAAAGGGAAGGAAATATCTCATGTAAGGAGAGGTTGGGACTAACGATGTTTATCCAGGAATTTAGCACAGGCTTAAGCTTCCTTACAAACTGCATCAGGCATGGGAGGCACTGGTTCCTACAGTGCAGGCGGAGGTGATGGATCCTGAGGTAGAAGGGCCTTTGAAGGTCATATATCTGACTTCCCCCCACTGCAGGCAGAGGTGGGTGTTCACACAGAAGCAGCAGCTCAAGGGGAATCTCTTTTGTCACCTCAGGACCCCAGGCTCATGTCCTGCAAAGTTATAATGCACACTGATACTTCCAAAGTAGACTGTTAAAAATCCACCCGTGGGATGATTTTATTGGTTCTCCTTGCCAAAAAGTATTCCTAGTTCTAAATTGGATTAAGAAGACTTTCTTGGGGCATGGGAGATGATGGCTTAATGGGGAAAAAATGTGTGGTAAAGCATCTGGAAAATGTGTGTGTGTGTGTGTGTGTGTGTGTGTGTGTGTGTGTGTGTGTTGGGAGAGGCAGGGAGCACACATACAGTATACATGGCATACAGTCCTTGGTGTAGGAAGACTGGAATTACAAATGTGTACTACCGAATCTGGGGTAGTCTATGGATTTGAACTCAGGTCCTCATGCTTGTTGGGCAAGCACGTTACCCACTGAGCCACCTCCTTAGGCCTGGGAAAACTTTTCTAATTCTTCATGTTGATAAATCCATTTTAATCTAATCATAGTGGTTTTTAAATAAAGTTGATGCAGCCAGTCCTGATGAGACCTGATAGGCTAGGATCAGATGGAAGGGGAGGAGGACCTCCCCTATCAGTGGACTGGGGGAGGGGTAAGGAAGGAGAAGAGGGAGGAAGGGTGGGGTTGGGAGGAGATGAGGGAGGGGCCTACAGCTGAGATACAAAGTGAATAAATTGTAATTAATAAAAAATAAATTAATAATAAATAAATAATAAATAGAGTTGAGCATAATCTATGTTGAAAAGCAGAGAGGTATTTAAAGTGTTCACTTAAAATGAAAAATTCCTTACAGCATAGAACATTACAATAGAGTCCACTGTTTCTCAAAGCTACAGTTTTGAAAGAGCTTTTTTTCTAGTTATCTTGATTGTGGAACTGGCCAAGAGACAGGCACATGACTTAGTGGAACAGACAGTAAAATCCAGATATGGATTCACAAGCATGTCATTTGATCTTTCACAAAGGTACAAAAGCAACTTTACGGAAAATAAATCTTTTTACCAAATAATGTTGCACCATTTAGAAATCTAGATGTCTGGGTGCTTGAATATCAGTAAACAACACATCGAACCTGCACAGTCTACACAAAAGTGGACTCAAAATGTACTGTAAACCTGAATCCAAGATACAAAAAACTTTTAAAAGCAGGTGTCTTTGGCCTGGGGTTAGGTGAGGAGTTCTGAGAAATGATACTAAGAACAAAATTTATTAAAAAAGAAAGAAAGAAAACAAAAGAAATGATGAATTGTACTTTGTCAAAATTTAAAAGTGCTCTGCAGAAGGTGATGAAATGAAAACAAGGTCCTGCTGGAGAAAACACTGGCCCACGGCTATGTGACAAAAGACGTATCAATAAAACCTATATTTTAAAAATTCCACAAATAATCAACAACTTAAAAACTGGCAAAGGACTCAGACACTTAACAGAAAGTATGCCAGAGCGGTCTGTTAGTCCATGAGCAGGTGACCAATGCCATAGCAAAAAGAAAATTATACAGCACTAATCCACCTTACTAAAATGAGGGTTCTCACTGGGTAGGGGCAGGAGAGCAGGTTTATAGGACAGGAATAAAAAAACAGGATAAACAACTGGTGGACAACATTGCTTTACATCACATTAAGATTGATTTTTAAGCTTTAAAATTGTGTTTGTTTATGTGTATGTGTTTATATATGCTTGTATGTCTGTGTATGTTTGCGTGTGTGCATGTGAGTGCAGGTACATTTGGATGCCAGGGACACATTCTCTGGAGCTAGAGTTACAGCTAGGGATAAACCACCTGATTCAGGTACTGATAATCACGCAGCTCCTCTAGAAGAGCAGGCCATGCTCTTAACTACCGAGCCATCTCTGCAGCCTCTCCATCATATTTTGTTTTCCAGGGTTATATAGCAGTGGGAACTTCCTATTGACATTGGTAGACTAGAGTCTTGTTTGGTCCTTGGGGAAAAATTACTGCTTCTTTCAAGCTTCAGTTTGACAATATTACATATAATATATGCCCACCAGTTGTTTATTTATGTTTCCTTATTCCTGTCCTCTGAACCCACTCTCCTGTCACTACCCAGTCAAGAACCCTCATTTTATTAAGGTAGATGATGACTGCCTAATTTGCTCTTTGACATTGGGTTACCGGTCACCTGCTCATGGACTACCAGACCACTCTGGCATCTTTTCTGTTGAGTGTCTAAGTCCTTTGCCTGTTTTTAAGTTGTTATTATTGGGAGCTTTTAAAAATACATACCGATTGAATTGTCAGGATCAATTACAAGTTGGTCTTATATCTTTGGGAAGTCTGCTGCCCTCCCAACTAGTGATCACTTTGGGTTTATCAAGAGCTCAGTCTAAAACACTGACCTCCTACTGAGCTATATTCAAACCAATATATGCCTTAATTCTTGGAATCTGTGAATGTTACCTTCACATAAAAAAGAGCTGGCTTCCTCTCTCTCTCTCCCTCTCTCCTCACTTCCTCCTTTTTTCCTTTCTTCCTTTCTTTCCTGCCTCTCTCCTTCTTTCTATCCATCTTTTCCTCCTTTTCTTCCTCCCTTCCTATTTTACTTCTTTCCTTTTTCTCTCCCTCTCTTCCTTCCTTTCTTCTTTCCTTCCTTTCTTCCTCTCTGCCTCTTTCCCTCCCTCTTCCATCCCTGTTTCCTTCCCTCCTTACTTCCTCTTTTTGCTATACAGCCTTGGCTGACATTGAACTCTTGGCCAATTATACACCACCATTCTTGGCGGCAAAAGAAACTTTCTAGATGTGATCTTGGGGTAAGGGGACAATCCTGGGTCTTAAGGACAGCATAGGAGGAAGTCAGACAAGGGAAGTGGGGCATTGAAGGCGCTTCACTGCAGCTTTCAGGATGGGGAGAGGAGCCAGAAACCAACAAATGCAACAAATGCATTCCACTATCACAGAATTAAGTAGACACTTTCCGAGTGATGCAGTTATGTAAATTTACTTAAAGGGTCCTACTTTATAATTAGTTCCTGAAACATGGAGGTGAAGAATGCAGCCTTTCAAGGAATATGCCTGGAACAGCATTTTTGGCAGTGAGTTCTTACCACGTCTGAACAACAGCATGCCAAGCACTAACAGTTCCTGGAGCCATGCAGCCTGATGTGTAGATGCTAAGATCTGTAATGAGAAAGACTTACCTTCACATCTTGAATCAACATGTTCTTGGCCGTGGGATCTGTGGCCAGGCACCTGTTCTAAAGATTAGTGTCTTCTGGACAGGGGTGATGGCCTCTTTTGTAGTACTACCCAATTGATGAAATAATGCAAAGTGCCACTCCCCAAATAATAAACATCCTGCCTTGCTCTTCTCCTGCCACTCACCACCATCTTCTTGGGACCTTAACATGTGTAAACGACTGAGAAATCTTGTTAAAAGTGAAGATGAGCACCACAGAGACCTTTGCCTCCATTATGGCCCTGAGGACCTAGAGCAAACCTGAGTACCTTGACTATGGGTTTGGTTAGGAGTTAGCAGGACCTGGTTGTGGCTGGCTTGGGAGTGATAATACTCTATCACTCCTCAGGTATCACGTGGTAACCCATTCCTTTTCAGCAAGCAAAATTAGCTCTTTACAGACTAACTAGCCTTAGAAGCAAACCTCCCAGCTTCTGTATTATTTCTAAGTCACCTGGATTCTATATCTAACCTTCCTTGAGTCCATTTTTAATGAGTAAGCTGAGAGGAAAGATTGATTATCAAAGTCACTTGGTACCCTTTTGAGTACCATGGTTGTAAAAAGAGAGGGGTATGATGTCAGCATAATGTAAAACTATTCTGCACTTCGTACAAGCCAAGCACACACAGGAGAGGGGGGAGGCCAAGGGTGAAAGGAGGTAGGAGAGAGGGGAGGGGTTGAACCAACAGACAGGCTTTCTCTGTGTAACAGTTCTGGCTGTCCTGGAACTAACTTGCTTTGACTGGCCTGGAACAAAGGTCTACCTGACTCTGTGCTGGTATTAAAGATGTGTGCTGCCACACCCAGCTTCCAGATTGCTCTCTCTCTCTCTCTCTCTCTCTCTCTCTCTCTCTCTCTCTCTCTTTCTTTCCTCCTCCTCCTTCTTTTTCTCTTTTGGTTTGTTTGTTTGGTTTTTGAGGCAGGGTTTCTCTGTGTAACCTTGGCTGTCCTAGACTCTCTTTGTTGACCAGGCTGGCCTTAAACTCACAGAGATCCTCCTGCCTCTGTCTCCCCGAGTGCTGGGCTTACAGGCTCAGATTGCTTTCTTTCACCCTCTCAGGGTGGCACTGCTCACAGAGGGCTGAGAACTTCCGCATTGATCATCAATTAAGAAAATTCACCATAGACAAGCCCATAGGGCAATCCTATGGGAGCAATGCCCAGGAGACTTTAGTTGGTCTCAAGTTCACAAGAACTAACCCCACAATATCTAATCTGCTTAAATAAGACCATAATGTGAAAAATTGCTGTTATTGTGTTGTCATTAAAATAACTGCCATAGGCTGAACCATAGTCTTTATCCACTGGTAAAATTCCAGGCGAATAAATGAAATACAATTATTTCTTGGTTTTTTGTTTTGTTTTAAAATTTAGTGTGTGTGTGTGTGTGTGTGTGTGTGTGTGTGCATCAGATGCATGCAGTGTCCACAGAGGGCAGAAGAGGGCACTGGATCCCCACGCCCCAGAACTGTAATTACAGACAGTTGTGAGCTGCCACGTGGGTGATTGGAACTGAACCCAGGTCCTCTGGGAGAGCAACCAGTACTCTTAATCACTGATCTATTTCTCCAGCCCTCATTCCTTGATTACTTAATTAATTTACTCAAAGAGTTTTTTGAGTGCCTATTATGTGCAAAGAATTGGACTATAATCTGGGGTGAGGAATATTAAAATGGTTAGAATGTCCTCCCCTCTGTCGTCCAACCTGTGAACTATGTAATAACATAAAAAACCCACTGTTGTATTGATCACATCAATATATAAATGCATTAAAAATTAGTCAGATGTGTTTGGTGAATTGTTATCTCTAGAAAAAGCTTGCTGCACAATCATGAGAAGACCCTTGTCAATGATCTACAGGCCTGTATCCCTTCGAGGTCCACAAGTTAGTTAGCTCAAAGCGTAAGCTGCCTTTCCTCTATGAAACAAGCCATGCCTGCATTCTAGTCCTTGGCATCCCATTGAAATAGTGGCACAAACCTAGGCAGCAAATCCTGGGCTACGGGAACGCACAGCGGAAAGATCCTGCCATGTAGCCATGCATCATCAATGAAGTATTTTCTCATGTGTGGTTTCATTTTTTTTTTTTAATCTAATAATCCCATAGGCAGGAGAAATTCTGTGAGGTATTCAGAGAGCCTTACCAGAAAGCATGAGAAGACGGGTATGTCAGAAGAATTTGTGTAGCTGTGTCCAGAATACCCATTTGGGAGAAAGGATTTATTTAGGTCAGAGGTTCAGAGTTTTCGGTCTGCGCTTGCTTGGCTGTATGTTTTAGGAGCTACTGTGAGGCAGAGCATCATGGCAGCAAGAGCACATGGCAGGAGCTGTTCTCCTCCTCTCAGCTGGCAGGAAGCAGAAATGGCAATAGAGGTCAAGGCGAGGGCTCCAGAATACTCACTGTTGTACCTCTTGTGACCCACTTCTGCCAAGCAGGCCCCACTTTTTGCTTTCTCTATCTCCTAATATCGAACTGTCCATCGAGAGTCTAATCCACTGACTTTTAGAGACAGCTGATCTGTCTCAGGAAATGGGATCACACCCTTAGCCAGGAGTAGGCTGAGGTATTTCATAACCCAATCAAGATGTCAACAAAAACTCACCTGTATACAAAGCCACTTGTCTCTCAGTCAGTGCCCTTTCATGTCTTCGACGGTGTCTCGGAGCTTGTACAGCTTCAGCGGTAACCAAGCATGGACCCTTCCCCTCTGTGCAGGGGGCTGGTGTTGACACACAGATATGGGAAGAGGCTTTGAATTCATTCTCTTTGGCATCTGTAGTGACACCTGTTAAAATTTCCCTGATCTGATATGTCTTCATTCCTCCCGTATCTCTACGTCATGTACCCACTGAAATGGAGTGAATGCTTTCTAGCCTTAGACCCTGACCCTAGAGCTAGAGCCTGCTGATCCATCATGTTTAATCTTTAGAACAATAAAGTTGTTTATTAAATTCCATTATGGGATGAAGGCTTAATATTCAAAAAGAGTAAAATAAGTCCAGCAAGAAAGGTAGCAAGAATCTTAGACGTGTCCTCTGAGCTTCCCCTCAGATGGCTTCAGGAGTGCTATGATTTTCTAAATGCAGGGAGGTAGCAACCTGTTCCCATCTGGTCAGGAGAGATTAAGGACTCCCTCCAGGAAATGAGACTACCCCCTGATTCACTTCAGAGTGTAAAAGACAAACCCACCCAGTAATTCATGCTGAGCGTTCTGCAGGAGGAATTGGGTTCCCGTCCCGATACTGATATGTGGGAAGTCAGAATAGAAGGTGGCCATGATCTAATAGGAAAGGGCTCCAGGAGTGGAGGTAGAGCTCAGAGCTGGACCAGGGAGGCAGGCAGTCTACTTGCTAAGGTCCCATAAATGAAAATTCAAGATGCCTGCTGAAATTAATTCCAGATAAAGAGAGAATAAGCTTTGAGTGTGAGGATGTATAACATTTAGATTGGTCTTATACTCAAAGTGCCTGGGGGCCAGAAATGTTTTAGATTTTTTTTGGATTTTGAAGTATTTGCATATACAAAATGAGCTATATTGAGAATAGTACCTGAGTCTACAGACAGACCTCATTTACAGCCTGAAGATGACTTTATACAAAGTTTTAGTCTGCCTGTTTGATCAGGTATGGCATTTTCCACTTTTGACGTCATGTTCAGGGTTTGGGATTTCTGAAGCACTTGGAATGTCAGAATTTTAGAGTAGAGAATTTCTATCTGTGTGTGTAATTCAAAATTTACTTTGTGTTTTATGGATAACATAGCCTGTCTGTAATGGGGATATTGGTAGTTGTCCAGGGGAATGCTTCTGAGTTTGTTCCTTGGCATGAACAAAGAATTGAACGACAGGGAAAGACAGAAGACCCCCCGAGAAAGGGTGTACAGCAGCTTTCGACACTCAGAATGGGAGACGCCAATGCTGGGAAGCCAATAAACAGACATTGGGTTGGGCATTTTATAGGCCTCATGAGTCCTCCTCTTTCCCCTATTGGTCCTGTCTGAATACCCACCCATATTCCAATAATCTGTAATAAAATAGCTTTTAGTTAAGATACAAGACTAGAAATTTAAGTTAATTCGGCATATATTGTCAAGGGAAGTGTTTTATATGGATAGATTAAATATCACTGAAAATCTAGAAGTTGGTTTCTTTCTCCCCGCTCAGGTCCTGAACCCTTCCTAATTTTCTCACATGGAAAGAGCATCTCTCGGATTGACCCAGAAGGAACAAATGAGCAGCAGTTGGTGGCAGATGCCGGCATCTCGGTGGTCATGGATTTTCATTACAAGGAGGAGAGACTCTATTGGGTGGATTTAGAAAGACGGCTTTTGCAAAGAGTTTTCCTTAATGGGTCAAGGCAAGAGGTAAAGTACTATTATCAGCTGGGGTATGGGAGGAATGTATACAAAAGCTGACAAATGTGACATACTGAATTTCCAACGTACAGATAATTTATCTAAGGTCACACTTTTCGGAATGGGCCTAATCTCAGAAGCTAAACAGTACTTAGTACCTGGATAGAGACATAAATGAAAATACATCATGGTTTAAACGTGCATGTGTTAAATGTAGGCATTTAATCTATGTCTGTGGCTTTATACTATTGATTAAGCTTACAAATTGATATTTGCAAAGCCTCTAAAAGAACATGAAAAAGGAAATACAGTTTTGAAAACATCTGATCTGGTTAAGTCAGCCACTATGAAGATATTTTTTGCATTTCGGACCTACGCCAGTTTTGTCCCTCTGTGAATATTGACAGACATCCTTTTTACTTAGTTGCCACAACTAAGTAAGATGGGAGGCATCTGGTAGACCTAAGGCAAGGCTGCGGATCAGCATCCTCACTGTGCAGGACAGCCCCATAGCGAAGCACTGTCTAACTCAAAGTATCAATAGTTCTGAGGTCAAGAAAGTCTGTTTTATCTGTACTCATTTTTTTTCTCACTTAGGGAAACAAAATTGGCTGACATTTTGGGAGGGAAAAAAAAGCCTTTGCAGTCTCTAAGTCTTTCTACTCTCCGGGGTGTGGGGTGGGGGATGAAGCTGAGCATAGATAAAAAAAAGTGTTGTATTTCAAGTACATACAAAAGATCCTTAATCTTTCTCTTCAGCTGGTAGAACCCAGCAGTGAGTCCCAGGAGGAATGTGTGCTGGAGAGGGATTACAGAGGGCAGGTGATTAGCAGAACCTCAAGCATTTATTCCCAACACAAAGTGCACATTGTTTGGGTTTTGCTTTTTTTTTTTTTTTTGTTTTTCCTTCCGGACCAAACTCTCTCCTTCCAATTATTCCTAAAAGTTTCAATTAGGTGCAAATCTGTTTTAGCACATCTCTGATACTGGCTAGCCTCACCTTAACAAGTTTGGCTGTTCCATATTCTCCAGCCATCCGCTAGAACAGCATGGATATCTGAGAATTTGGAGGCTCCCTGTCACCAAACCAGGGAAAGAGCATAAGCAGTTGTGGATTTATGTCAAGTCCTTAGGAGAGGATTGGCCTGGTGCCTAACAACTCACCAGTATCCTGGCTGCTGTGGTTAAAACAATACTTAGAGAACAGCACATAATGAACGTGAAAGCAATTTAAATGGAAGCGCTAACATGAGAATGAAGTTGTTTAAAGGCTTGCCTGGGTGGCTCTGCTTGAGAGCTAGCACAGCTCTGAGACTGCAGTCTCTACCCAGCCCCAAGCTCAGTCAAGCTCAGTGACGTTCTGCAGGGAGTTGGAACCACAATGGTAGTAGGCTTATGGCACCACAGAAACCTGTCACTGTAAAAACCAAGGCTTCCTTCTGCCTTGCACTGTCCAAGCCCCAAAGGACTAGTTGACCTGCCCAGGCTGCAAGGATACAGGTTGATTTTTTTTTTTTTAAATTATTGGTTCTTTCAAGAAAATGCAAGGAGCAACCAAATATATATAAAGAAAAACCCTGTTTCTCTTTGAGATCTGCAAGAGGAAAGGGACTTGGTGGGAGAAGGGTGGAGCAAAAGAAAACATGGTTCCCTAACAAAATTGCTTCTGGAGGCTGTGGGGAATAACCTATTCACAAGGAGGGGTGCCTGTGGCCAAATCAAAACAAACTCACTCTGTGACTACTATTTCATCATTTGAAAGACGCAGGAAACACACTAAAATGGCAAGCACTAAAGTAAAGACTTCATATGTGCAATAAAGAAGCAATTTTATTGCGAATTGTAACTCTTTATGATACTGGAATTTGGTTTTGCAGGCAGTGTGCAGTGTGGAGAAGAATATTTCTGGGATGGCCATAAACTGGGTAGATGAGGAGCTGCTCTGGGCAGATGAGCAGGAAGGGGTCATCACTGTAACAGATATGAGAGGGAACAATTCCCGAGTTCTCCTGGGTTCCTTAAAGCGGCCGGCAAATATAGCAGTGGATCCAATCGAGAGGTAAAACCCTGTTTTGTTTTGTTTTGTTTTGTTTTGTTTTGTTTTGTTTTGTTTTCAAGGAAATTGAAATGAGCTTCAGATCTTGCCAAGAATCCTAAATGGTATCACTTGAAAGGCAAAAGGACCTCTTTTGAGTGAAACGCAGGTGTCATTTTCTCCAAAACAAGTGGCTGGTTTGAGACTCTTTAGACACTCCTCCCTGCCTGACGTTCTCCTACAAAAGCTTAGTTTTCTTTCAAACCGCATGGGATTTACAATAAGAATTCATACTCTTAATGAATTTTCATTTAAAACAGTCAGCCTCCCCCTGGGCAGGCAGCAGAGGTGAAGCCCTGAGCCCCCACTTTATTGACTCTCTTCAGTTAAGGCTGTGCATCCCTGTTCATCCCCAGGTTGATATTTTGGTCTTCAGAGGTGCCCGGCCGCCTTCACAGAGCAGATCTGGGCGGTGTGTATGGGAGAACACTGCTGGAGATGCCAGAGAAGATATCGGTACTGACTCTGGATATCCTTGACAAACGGCTGTTTTGGGTTCAGGACAGTGGAGAAGGAAGCCATACTCACGTTCGTTCCTGTGATTACAACGGTGGCTCCCTCCATCTTATCAGACATCAAATCCAGTAAGTTTTGCTTCTGAAATGCAGCAAAACAGTTGGCGCCATTTGAGGCTGGTGGGGTAGACTATTTACACACAGAGTCACCAATTAATAACTGGCGAGTGACCTGGGCAGGTAATTTAGTAGCTCCTGTTCTCTATAATGCAGATATGGTAACAGTGCCTGTTTGTTGGTGTCACTATGAAGATGAAGGAAGTATATGTGACTAATTTAGCATTGTGTGTGGCCTATGATAAGCTCCCACGTGTTGGGAGCCATTTTGCAATTTGTCTGTGAAGCGTTGTCTCTCTGGAGACTTGCTATGGAGCCAGCTGGTGGGAGAAGCAAAACGTAGCCTGGTGTGAAGCAATCAAAACCAGCCCCTACTCACACTCTACTCCTGGTTTCATCTCCATTTTCATCACCAGAAAAGAGGTGGAACTAAAAGTTTTATCCTGTTAGTTCTGAGTATGATGGCTTGAATCAAAATAAAAACCTAGTATGTTTTGCTAAACCAAAGTTTACAAAATGAAGATAAATGACTAAAATTCAAACAAAGAAAGATCAGGTGGGGGATTTGGCTTTAAAAATTCAAGCAATGCCTGTTCTGCCATTTAACCTTCTCCCCCTCCCCCCCTTTTTTCTGGTTGACTTTAGGCACAGTTTGTTTGCAATGGCTCTTTTTGGTGACCGTATCTTCTATTCAACATTGAAAAAGAAGGCAATCTGGATAGCCGACAAGCACACCGGAAAGGACATGGTTAGAATTAACCTCAACGCATCCTTTGTGCTGCCGGGAGGACTCAAAGTAGTGAATCCGCGTGTACAGCCCCAGAGAGAGGACAGAGCTCAGGCCTCTGGTGAGTTGCTGGTTACCTCAGAAGTCACCACTTACCCACTGGCGCAAGCTAGGAATTATGTAGGAGGGTGACTTTTTTATTCAACCTTCATCTGTCTTTAGTTAAAACATAGTCCTGTAACAACAGGCAGATTTAAAAGAGGAAAACACACATTTAGCATTTGTCTTCACACATATGAGGGAGGCATTCAGGGTTCCTAAAGAAATTAAACCTGGGAAGTGACTAGATTTAGTCATTCATTTATTTGCCTAACATTTACTGCTTAAGATTTACTTACTTTTGAGTCACCATTGTCTATATATATGGTAGATTAAAAGCCCAAACAATGAAACAAAATAAGGTGCTTTAACTTGAAATACTTGTGTGTAATTTATTAGCAGATGGGAGACAGAATTTTAAAAAAATAAAAAAGCAAGTCAACGCATAATTATACCTTGCAATGAGTTCAATGAAGGGTACACTGAGAGCAAAGCTGAGGTGTGAGGTGCTATTTGGTTGGCTATCAGAAAAGACCTATCTGAACACATGGCCACTTAGAGCACATCCTCATGGAAGAACAGGAAATTTTTAGGGAAGTGACATGACAGAAAAAAAAAAAAAAGGTCTCTGAGTCCCTCCTAGTGGCCTCTGTGGGTAGGAAAATCAGTGGCAGACAAAGGTACTTTGGGACTGTTACTGTCCAGACAGCGAGGACTGTCTCCTTGCACAGAGCTTCTGACTGGTAGTTTTATTACTGCTCTCCCTGTGGGACAACTTTGTGAGGCTTTGTCTTGCCTTAGGCAAGGAGATGGGGATGGGGGCAGAGAGTTTGCCTCGGCCTGAAAAGGCTTAATCGCCCTCAGCTCAACTCTCTCAATATGTTGGGGGGCGCAGTCTGCCATTCTCGATTTCTCCCACCGAATTCCCTCCATTCCGCATCTTAAGTACGTGTCAGACAATGCTCTCTCTGCTCCACCGTGTTCACCAGCAGCCTGTCCTGCCCTGCCTGCTAGAGTGGTCGGTCACTAACTGAGCTGTGCCCCCTCTTCTTGCCTCCAAATAACAAATCTGATCCACCCACTCTCCTGCTTGGAATCCGTAAGGCTTTCCTCAGCATTCAGATTGAAACTCACCTTGGATCTGGCCCTGCTCCGTGTCCTCACCCTTTGTAAGGGGCGAGGGGAGATTTCCTTCAGGTCTTCAGGCTGCCTGTGGTGCATCCTTCCGATTGGAGGCCACTATGGTTTGACGATAGTGCTGACATGTTAGGAACTATTGGTCTGTGCTGCACGTGCTTGTACATGTGTGGACGTGGCTCCTAAAGGGAACTGCAGGGCCAAGCAGGTGGCATGGGCAGGCTGGAACCAAGGTGTGTGTGTGTGTGGGGGGGGCTCACCTCGTTATTTGTTACACACACAGGTAACTAATAGTGAGACTCTTTTTTTTTTTGTTTGGCTTTAAAACTGAGCTAGGAAGTTAAACTTTTGTAATAGTGATGCTTCCAATGCAAGAAGTGAAGAACTCTGAGGAGTAGTGCCTTAAATTGCAACAACCTGGCAGCAACTCCATAAAATATATATATATATATATATATATATATATATATATATATAT
>NW_026596095.1:17200028-17267375 GCF_907164565.1 Psammomys obesus | reverse complement strand
TATATATATATATATATATATATATATATATATATATATATATATGACTGAGAGATACTTCCCGTAGAAAACCTAACTCACTGCCTTCAGCTAGAGCTCACTGAGCACAGGTGATGGGCAGTGAAAGCAGAACCGTTGCTTCGAGAAGGTGCTCATTGGCCTTAGTTGTTTCAGTTAACTATTCTTATTTATTAAATAAGTTATGGATCTTGGCCAGCATCACCAACTTCCTCCATGTTTGCACGGAATCCTGCGGCTTCCGGAGTGCTTTCATGTGTGTTACCGTACTGGTTCATCAAACAGCAATGTGGCACAGGGCAGATGGGATAACTGTATGTATTTCAAAGTTCATCAACTGAAGACGTGGAGTGGCTTTTCCGTAACTAGATAGCTAGCTAGTGACTACACATGTTTTCTCAGTTCTTAGCTTATGAGATACGGGTGGGGGGTGATCAATACCTCAGATTCTGCTCTCTCCACCATAAGCAGGGTTTCTCTCCAGAAGCCCTCACTCTTGGGCAGCTCCTTTGATAAGGGTTCAAGTAAGACTGTTGAACGAATGAATTTCAGGAGAAAACTCTAGGATTTACGGAAGAGCAGCCTCAAACCACATGACAACTGACCTTGGGAAGCCAAGGCCAATGCAAAACCAGAAAAAACTGGTATGTGGTGTTCAGCTGGCACTGGGCATTGGCTCCAGTCATTGACCTAGATGTGATCTTCCATGTGCTAGGCACCTTCAGATTTCAAGAGCATTGCTACATTGGCCATCATTAACTAGGTTTAAATTGTTTTTAATGCATTAGAGAAGAGGGAGTCTTCACCTGGGATTGGGGTGGGGGGAGGCAGTGCACTCTTTGATCTTATTTGTTAGGTGAAACATTTGAAATATGGCATTGTTCCCCCTAAGGAACAAATGACCATGTACCTTTTATCAGGTCCTCAGCGTACCAGATACCTTTCAGTTGTTAAGGCATGCTTCGTTAGAGACTGCTGGGTCAATTTCCTCAGGTTTGCCTGTTGTATGAAGTTATTAATATTTACTATTAGTTTATCTTCTAGTAAAGCTTGCTGTTAATCTTAAACAGCTGTATAACCAAATCACCACACAGAGACTGGGTTTTTAGTTAACCTAGAACACAATGCTGGGCAATATTTACTCCCTCCTAAACCTCCAAGCCCTCCGTTTCCTAACATTTAGATTTCCCACATTATACTTGCTTTTTGTGAAATCTTAGGTCTGGTTCATGCTCCACGTCCTCTAAGATCTCTCCTCCAGCTCTGTTCTCCTAGCTCTCCTAGCTCTCCTCTTGCCCCTTCTCCTCCCACTCATCTCTCTGCCTTCTGGCTCCTCCCTGCTCAACATTGTGTCTAGTTGCTTTATTTTGTCCTGTTTACACAAGAGTTGAGACAGGATGCTTAGAATGAGTATCACAATGCAATATCTGGATTGAAACCAAAGAGTTGGGGGTAGGGTGGGGGAGAAATCAGTATTTGAATGAACAAGTGTAAGGTGTATACAATAAAAAAAAAATAAACATTATATCAACATTTGCCTGTACCTGGAGTTCCGTTGGGAGGTAGTTGGCACCATGTCGGTTTAGGAGGCATTTACTTGTGAAGCCATATCAATGGAGATACTTGGGACACTGGCTGCGACCTAGCTGACATTTTTTTTGTAGGAAATGTAAGTACTTGATGCGAATAAGAGCACCCCAAACTTATTTCTTCTTGTCAAATGGCTAAGCCGTTTCTTATCATGGATGCACTATAAGGTTCTAGTTCTGTGGAATCTAACCAGCTATTTGTGCATGTGCTCTGGAGAGGTCCCTCCAAGGTCAGGTAACTCTGAGATGCTAGGTTCAACAAGTTGTTTAAGCAGGCTGACTTTCCTCCAGTGGGAAGTCACACGTGCTTAGATGCACTGCTGCTCTCTGAGGACCACTTAGCCTGTAGCCTTTCCCCCACTTAATTATTATGTAGCCGTCCATGACTTAAATCTATCCTTTCTAATGCAGACCCAATTTTGAGCTCTAGATAAAATTTAAGTTTTAAAGACGTTTTGTAGGGGAAAGTGGTGGGGCAGATTGATTCAAAACACGTGGGACTTAAACATACTATCACAAAGGGAGGAATCCCGTGAAGACTCTGTTGGACCCGGGCAGAGATGCCGCCAGGGAGATTGCTGTGCTGGTCTGTGCACACCCTTTGTTCCTGTGCTAAGATAGGCCAGCTTTAGTTACAGGAGCTTCCGGCTGCTGCCTTCTCACCCTGGGAGGAAGAAGGAAAGCCACCACTTCTGATGATGTGGCTGGAGAGTTTCTGAGAGCTTTCCTCACTTGCTCCGTGAGTCCTGTAAGGTCAGGGTTCACGCATGCATTCCATTGCAGAGCATCTTCATCAAGGCCTTCACTTCTGCCTTCACATCCCACCTGGAGCTCTTTGCGCCAAAGAAAATATCTGACCTGTGAACTTCGACCACCACCTCGCTATCTCCTGCCTCTCCAGTCTCCCTAGCTCAGTGAAAGGCATCAGAACCCATCTCCCAGACTAGAAACCTTCTTCCCTGTTTGATGCCCCAACCTCCAGATTCTAATAATCTCACACCTGGAAGCAAAGCTTCTTGTGCCCCCTCCCACAGCTCACTTCCCCACTGCCCCACCCCCAGAAGGTAGATACCCCACCTCCTCTGTTCATTTCGCAGCTCTGTATCTCACAAGGATCTGGACTTCATTTTCTATCGAGATGTTATCCATTCCCTGCCCTGGCCAGCCTCAAAGACTTGACATTCTTCTTGAGGACGGCTTCCTTTCTACCAGGCTACTCAGTACACTCACAAACACTGCCTCCTCCCCTCCCCATCCTTTCTCTCTCCTCCTCCTCTCTCTCCTCCTGTTCTCTTCTCTTTCTTCTTTTCTTCTTCTTTCTTCTCCCCTTCTCTCTTACTCCCCTCCCCTTCCTTGGCCCTCTTCTTATCCTCTGAGAAACAGCTCCCACACTGTTTACTTCAAGAACACCTTTCCTGACCAACTTAGTAGCTGTGCCCCAGAGTTCTGAGAATGTATTTCCAGAGAATGTGCTTTTAGAGAAGCTGCCCAGTCTGATGGCACCCAGCATGCCTAACTCTCATTTGTCAATCTCTCTAAACTTTCTTAGTACCTGAGGCAGGGAATACAGCTCTCCATTGTCCTCCAAAGCCAAGAGGAATTTAACAAGGACCAGAAAAACAAGTGTGAATGTCTCCCTCACCCCCTGCCCTTGGCATGCTCTTCCCTCAGTTAGAAGGAACAGGTTTTCAAGATAGGTATCTCAGCACATCGCCTTCATGCCTAAGAGCAGCTGCGTTTGCCCAGACTTTTTTAGTTGGGGCCTTCCCTACACTATGTCATCTAACTTCATGACAACTTTATGGTCGAGGGTTTGATTTGAGTACTATTTAAATTCAGACACATGGCAGTGCTTTCCACTGTGGTGGGCTTGGGATTTGAACTCAGACTGATTGGCACTGACCTCCCCACACTGGACTCTCACTCTATCGGTCATTTCATGGCATAGATTTCTGTGAACTGTTTTAGGAAAACTTGTTATCTGTTACAGCACCATTTATCCATGCCTCCTGTTGGTTAAAGAGACGGTGGAGTTAATGCCTCCCCCTTCGGGCAGTTTATGCACAGAAAATCCTTCTCATACCCCACCCCCTTTCGGGGCTCCTTTCTTCTAGCCGACCCAAAACAAAGACTGTAACTTCCATTTGTATTGGTCCAGTTAAGTTTGGAAGCCTGCTCTCCCTGCTGCTCTGATCTTATACCGTTACACTTAACCCAGCAGGGGACTTCTGCGTGCACACTATTAACGGTAAGATCTCACGTGAACTTCTCTTTTGTAAAAGTTCTGATTCTATTGCTGTTAATATTTTTGCTTTCTTCTGTCTCCTTACATGTAGATTCCAGTTTCAAGATTAAAAGTGAGTTTCAAAAGGATATTCATGAAAGATTTTTACTATCAGTTCACACACAAAATACCACTGTATTTAACTCCGTAAGCTACTTTTTGCAGAAATTCTTAATAAAAAAAAAATGGATTGTTCTATCATTCATAGATAGTGGCAAAGACCCGTGTCACCGGGCAAGCGAAGCACCGGCTTGAGCAAAGCTGGCTTCACAACACAGGTCTCCCCTGTCGCCAAATGGTTGCCATTTGAAATGCCTTTTAAATACTTGAAATTGCTCTTTATCTTTTTATGTCTCCTTGTTTGCTGTGAGTGCTCATCTCTTGCTGGTTCCCACATGCCAGCTGGTGGGGCCTCTGTTTATTCTTTCACCTGTGGCTTTTTCTTGCCATGTGTTTGTTCAAGAAGCCAGCTCATCTGTCCTGGAGCACTGTTCACTTTCTAAATGTTCCACACCGTGTCACTATGGTGTCACTTAACATGCTTGTCTTCCCTGTTGTTCTCAGAATTGTCACTTTGGTCCCAGAAGCCTGATAATAGTCGACTTTTTTTTTTTCCCCAGAATACGAATGAGACTGCAGGTGGCACCGCACACCTCCTATTGTACCATTTTATGGACACACAGGGGACAGTTCCCATTCTGTTTTTGGCTAACCAGAAGTTGTCCCTTGGCCTATCATCTGTAAAATTTCCCGTCAGCCCTTTGCACAATGGCTTTAGAAGCTACTGATCTGTGCCTATTTCATTAGTGCCATTTTTTTTAAATTAAGAGTTAAAAATGAAGTCAGTCTTATACAGAGAGGAATCTTTATGTCAAATATTTTATTGCTATGAGGAGCTACTATAGAAAATGTAAACTCAAAGCTTGATTCTTTCCTCTGACATATATACATTCAGAATAAAGAGTTACCCAGTATCACTCAAAGCATCTTTTACAAACTGTCTGAGTGACTGTTATGTTTCTATTGGTTGTTATTATCCTCTGATATGCACATTGCAGGGTCTTTCCACAGAGGAGCTCATCTGAGGCTTTTCTGCATGGGAAAGATGATGCTAGGTTCCTCTCCCTGAGGAGATGCTGACACTGGAGGTCTGGAATGCAAGGCCCAGGCTGGGCTTAGAATGACCACTGGATTGTGCAGCCACTGTGCTACTGGGGACACAGGTAACATGGAGGTGGCGACAGTGAGTGTAGAGTCATGCACACCTGTGTTCCCCACCTTCGTTCTGTGGGGTGGCCAGGCTTGCCAGAAATGGACATAAAATAAGAGAGGGAGGGGCATTATAAGAGTAAAATGCTCCTCCCACCCCAACCCCCACTTCTGGGGATTGAACACAGGGACATACCGGGCAAAAGCTTGCTATGTCCCCAGACCCAAAGCACTTATTTTTCAACTGCTTCAAAGCCATTGGTTGGTTTATGTTCTAATTCTTACAGGAATCCTGAAGGATAAAAGTAGCAGGTAGCCAAACTCTGTTCAGGTAATTTGTTTGTTTTAAAATTTCAGTAGCGCAAAATGGCAATTCTTGTACTTCTTTCTTTGTGTGTTTATTCACACACACACACACACACACACACCACACAAATCTATACTAGATACTTTGGGACATCTCTGAGGAGGTTCAGGCAATTATTTATGAGAACTGGCCAGTAAGAAAGGCAATGAACCAGTCAATCAAAAATATAATCATAGGTTTTACAGAGATGTAAACATACTGTAGCATTTTAAGTATGTATGTATACACACATACACACACTCCATATATACATGACAAAAAGTGTAATCTGCATTCAGAAGTTCGAAGGTTGAGTCAAAGTTCCATGCTTATTTGATCCATGACAAAATTCCATTCCCCCCCCCCCCCATCTAGGGGTTCTCTGGTAGCCATGGGTGTCCTGGACTCACTTTGTAGACCAGGCTGGCCTCAAACTCACAGAGATTTGCCTTCCTCTGCCTCCCAGAGTGCTGGGATTATAGGTGTGTGCCACTGAGCCCAGCACAAAATTCCAGTTCTTGATATGGAAAAGAGAAAATATTTGTTGTAAATATTCCAATTGTTTGTTCTGAAAATTAAGTATCAGAATTTACTTTATAAAATGGTAGTTTAATTTTTGATACGTGCTATATATTTAAGGAATGCCAAATATTTAGTTATAAGAATCATTAGGGTTTGGGCAGTGGTGGCACACACCTTTAATCTCAGCACTCAGGAGGCAGAGGTAGGCAGATCTATGTGAGTTTGAGGCCAGCCTGGTCCACCTGGCCAAACAGAGTGAGTTCCAGGACAGTTCCCTGTCTCAAAACAACAACAAACAACAAACAAACAAAAATAATCATTAGGGTAAATGTCCTGAACAAAAAAAGACTAAAAAGACTGTGTTGGTGGGGTGACTTTTACACAGAATTTGAGATAGAAAAGAGCAGGGGGGGGGGGGAGGAGCAGGCTAGGCAACCCCACGGGCTCTGCCTTAGAACTGGGCCAGGAACAACTGTGACTTACTGAGCTGAAGGACTGCTCCTGACAGCCCGTGTGCCCAGTTAGCGGTTACTGTAGGCACAGCGGGCTGTGGGCATTAGACTCCTCCGTCAGGAGCTTTAATTGACCGTGAGGGCAGTTAAGCCCTCTGCCGGGCTCTGCAAAGAGGTGTTATCTGAGGACAGCCGCAGCATTTTGAGTGTTAGCTCTGGCCAATTTTGAAGCTAAAGAAGGGCCGATTAAGAAGATTAAACAAAAATATAACTGACAATCCTGTGTTTGGCAGCTTCCCAAGATGACCGTTTAAGTGTTTAGCATCTGAATTCAGGTCATGCAATCAGCGTAGCCACAGAACAGTGATCATTTTCCCACCTGTGCTCGGCATTGAGTGGCTTATGTTAATAGTGAATGTCGTTTGAAGCCACCAGCAGAGGGCAGAGTAGAGCTGTCAGGGTGTCAGTTCGATCTGTAATGTTGACTGGGAATTCAAGGGCAAACCATAAAGGGTGCGGGTACCAGGACCACCTTCAGGACACTACTCTAGGCTCTACTGAGACAATTAACATCAGAAAAGTATATGACTGGCTCCCACACGCTCACCAATTAAAAGTATGGAACCATGACACATCTATATAACTATAGTGATGGTGATGATAGTTCCCACGAATAATGGAATAGAAACAAAAATTAAGATAGATAGTAAGGGATCCAGAGTAAAATCCAGCAAGTGTTTACTTCATCAATCAGTTTAATTTTTCTGTTATCTTATACTAAGCAGTCATCAGGTTTGAGGTCTTTAAGGTGTAAATTTAGAGGAATTGCAATAAACAGTTAATTCTGTTTAGAATCCCTATATAGGCTAGAAGAGGGCTTGGGATCCTCTGGAACTGGTGTTAAGGATGTGAGCCACCACGTGAGTAATGGGAACCAAACTCAGGTCCTCTGTAGGAGCAGCAGGTGCTCTTCTCTTCAACGTTAAGCCAGAGTTTCTGAAAGGATTGCTGGGTGTTTCGGTTCGTAGCACTCACCCTAGCGCTGAGGAGCCTGAGTATGGGGACTGGACAACTGAGGTCAGGCTGGGCTACAGAGCAAGACCCTGTTTGAGAAGGGGGGAAGAAAGACCTGGGAAGGTAGCTCAGTGGTAGAGTACTCGCCAAGTGTGTACAAAGGCCCAAGGCTGGCCCTTAGCACTGCAAAAATAAATTAAATTAAAAAAGAGAGAGAGAGAGCTGTCAGGGAATATCTACTTCAATACCTCTGTTTCATGGATTTGGAAATGAAGATCAAAGAGATAGTGATTTGTCGTAAAAGGCAGACACAGAGCTTGGTTTTCCTGGTTCTTGGTCCTATAATTAACTACCACGATGGACGTGGAAAAATGTTTATAAAAATGTTTCCTATTTGTAGGAAGCATAAGCTCCTTTTTTCTATCTTAGGGAAGCGGTGGCATTTTGGTGTCATTAAGAGGCCAATACAGACTCTTCTGTATTGTTGTTGTAGTGTTCACTTGTAAAGTTACAAAACAAACATGCTTTATGCTTTGATTTTTTTAATTGAAATGATTCTATCTTGTTTCCAATAATTATATATTTCTAATTTTATTTGTTCACTTTTATTATTTGAGACATTTTATGTTTAACTTTGTTTAACAGTTATTTCTCTCCTCCTCCTCCTTCTTTTCCTCCTCCTCTTCTCTTTTGACAAGGACTTGTAGGACCAGACTGGCTTCGAACTTGCTTCATAGCTAAAGATGACCTTCCACTCCTCCCCTGTCTCCACCTTCTGAGCACAGAGATTACAGGTGTACCCCCCCACACCCAGCGTGTGCTGTGCTGGAGGTTAAACCTGGGCTTCATGACCACCACCAAATGAACTGCATCCCCAGCCCCTAATTCTGCTTGCAGTTTTGATAGCACAAATGAAGTACAGAAATGTGAACAGTTGCCTGTGCATAACTGACATAGAACCACAGAAAGGAAATAAAAATTTAGAGTCGATCTCCAAAAGACCATCCAGTGCCACTCAGCGTACCCAGTAGACAGTGTTGAATTTGTCTTGTGAGTTGTCAGGACTGTGTGTTTAATTCTGTCAAGACATTTGAAAAAATAAATTAGATTTTTTTTTTTTAAATAAGGCAGATTAACTAAAAGAAGTTAGTCACCTAAAACTAACGTGCCGTAAGTACACTGGACCAGAGTTTCTAAAAGTGTGTTTTGAATACTCTGGCATCAGAATTACTGTGGATTCTGTAAAGTGTGGACTCCTGGGGTTCCCCTTTCTATAGTTCTCACTGATGTTGAATGTAAATGCACTGGCTTAGACTGAGTGAGATCCGCACCAGGTCCTGGACAGACGCAACTATGATGATGTCCCACATCGCCAGATGTTTATCTGACCTGAGCAACCGGGAGAGTGGCCACAGCCAAATCCCCATGCAGTTCAGTTTCCCTGTCAGGATAAGGCTGTGCTGTTTTCACCCTGACAAGGGGAGTGATGGAAGCCAACCAATCTTTATGATGCTATTACATGATGCTTTGTATAACGCCATTTCCTCTTTCCTGCCAGCTCTCACCTTTAGGCTTACCTCTGTATTTCCAAAGCACTTTACAAAAGGCCTATGATTAAAATTGGCAAGATGTAGGAGGGAGCAAAATGGACCAAGTTCTTGTTAACTTTTTGAAAAGTTACATGTTACTGTCGTTAATTCTTGACCTTTGGGTTTGAAAAGTAAAAGTACCGCATTAGCCACTTGTTTGTCGCAGTGAATTTAACCTAAGCCTCAATTTATGGCTAAAACCACAACTGTAACACTACCACTCAGTAATAGTTGACTCGGCCTCACTCTAGCTAATTTGCCCCGAGCGTCCGTTTCACTGTTTCCCCTGGGACAGTTCAACAAGGGACGCTAAAACGAAATACTCAGGATATAAGAAGTACGAAGCCCGTTTCTTTAAGAAATTAAATCGTAAAACCAGCCAAGCATCAGACCTGCAGCATATTTCAGTCAAGAAAACTCACTGAGGCTTTTAAATTCTTAAAGGTGTAGTATGTGTAGTTCCCATATACAAACGCAAAGCAAGATGAAAGCGCTGATAAGGTAAGCTCATTTGCAAACCAAGAAACGCCGGCTCCAGCTAATTAGGACGCCCTGCCGTGACCCTGAGAGACGGCAGGAACCTCACGAGCAGGCGAAAGAGGAGGCTTGAGACCAGGCTGCGGGATCCTGGGCGCCGGCAGACGGGCGCGGGGCTGCGCCAGGGGCGACACCGCTGCCGACGTCACGAGGAAATTATCTCCTCCCCGCCCCGCCCCGCAGAAACCGGCAGTTCCAGCGTGGCCCTCCGTCAAAAAAACAAACAAACAAACAAACAAACAAAAACGCACCTCCACTTGCTCTGAAATAAACCATTTTCTGTTTTAGACTCGGAACTTTGCAAACAGAGGAGAGGACAATGTCGCCACAGCCTGTGTGAGCGGGACCCCAAGTCCCAAGCGTGCGCATGCGCCGAGGGCTACACCTTGAGCCGGGACCGGAAGTCCTGCGAAGGTAAAGGGCGCAGGCACCGGGAGCTATCCTTTCGGACAGGTGGAAGGCGCTCTGCAGAGGGAGCGCACAAGCCTGTTTGTGTCATGTATTAGTGGGGGCTGGGACTGTCCAGGACCTCCATGGGAAACCAACTTCAATCTGTTCCTCCTTCCCTCCATCCCTCCTTTCCTTCCTTCTTTGATTCTCCAGGAGAGAACTTTTTCTTCTGTTTTAATTTCCGTTATATTCTCAGATCTTTTAATAGACTTCTGTTGCCGGACGCAGCCCACTAGAAAGTTGCTGACGGGGCTGATAAAAGGCCAGGATGTTCTTTTTCTTTTTAAAGGTTTATTATTTTTATTTTGTGTTTATGAGGTCCTGCATGTATATGTACACCATATGCGTGCCTGGTGCCTGAGGAGGCTAGAAGAGGGCTTGGGATCCTCTGGAACTGGTGTTAAGGATGTGAGCCACCACGTGAGTAATGGGAACCAAACTCAGGTCCTCTGTAGGAGCAGCAGGTGCTCTTCTCTTCAACGTTAAGCCAGAGTTTTCTGAGTGCAGGCAATAAATCTCTCTCTCTCTCTCTCTCTCTACTTTGTGTAAAATATCAGGATGAGCAATTTCTTTTCTTACATTTCATATATTTTTAGGAGTAATTCTATAGCCACCACCAGTTTGAGAGTATTTCTCACACATCTTACCCACAGAGTGTTCCTTAAACATTTTAACTCAACAAGATCTAGAGAGAACCTTGGAGACTGAATCCACCCTTATCGAGGTCTCCTCCTGTTTGGAAATTCCTGGTCCAATGTAATAATCCCCAGAGAAATAACTCGTTTTCTAAAAGGTGCAGTGGTGCACACATTCCGTGGAATCACTTGGCTTCAGGCACATCCAGCCTATGCCTGTTAGAGTCATGTGCTTGTGCCCAGTGACCTGATGCTGTGCCTTTTGTCCCAGAAGCAGAGGGCTGAAGCCTGACACTCCAGTCGCAGCAGAGCTGTTGAGAAGTGTCTGGAGAAAGACCAAAAGCAGAGCAGGAAATAGCCTAAACTGGCTAAGATATTATGATCTCAGCTTCAAGGGAGGCTATGGCAGGATTGAAGTTCAAGGCCAGCCTGGGCTTCATAGTGAGTTCAAGCCAGCTGTGGAGGCATAGGATCTCTTTCTCCAAACAAAGAGGAGGGAGGCAACATGCAGCTTGGTGACAGAGTGCTTGCTTAACACACAAAAAGATCCTCAGTTCAGTCCTCAGAATCACACACACACACACACACACACACACACACACACACACACACACACACACTCCCTAGCTTTTAATAAAAGGTTAATTGCAGACTGAAAAACCTGAGAAAGTGCTGAGTAACTCTAGCACAACAGGAGTGACTTTCGCGGGCACAGAGCTGATTCATGTCGCCCTCTCTGAGCACTGGAGAAGCAACCTTCCCATGATGCACTGCAGGAGAAGCCGGCGTGAGGTGCCCTTCTTTGTGCTAATTAGGGATAACATCTGACTGTGGGTTGCTGTTGTCATTGTGCAGATGTGAACGAGTGTGCCTTTCAGAACCATGGCTGTACTCTTGGGTGTGAAAACACCCCCGGATCCTATTACTGCACATGTCCTGCAGGATTTGTTCTGCTTCCTGACGGGAAAAGATGCCATGGTAAGCTGTGACAAGTCGTTATTGCATTTTATTTTATTTTCAATTATGTCCCTAAGCTGTTTGTGATCGAAGTGGGTGGTCTTCGATGAGCAGTGTGCATCAAAATCACTGGGGGGGGGGGGGGGGGAAGTATTTCATTTTGCCTTATAAAACATGGCTAGCTGAAGCTGCGCATTGTGGTACAGATTTGTCATCTCAGCACTCTGAAGGCTGAGGTAGGAGAACCACAAGTTCAAGGCCAGCCTGGGGTACATAGAAGGACTTTGTCTTAAAAGCCAACCACCACATGTATAACTAAGCTCAATTACAGGCCTATTAAAAAGAAAAGAAAAAAAAAAACTTTACGGCAAGGGAAATAAAACTATATAAATAAGCAAACACATATTTCTATCTTAACCTAGATTATCTAATATCACTAAAAGAGGGGCAGATAATAAGTAGTCATGATGTGTTATTACATGTAAAAATTAACTCTAATCCCCTTGTGTAATATATGTCAGTTTTTAGATACAATCACAATACTACTGTTACATCCTTAAAATTTGACAATAATTCCTTTTTTTTGCTTTGTTTTGTTTCCCTTTTTAAAAAAATTCTTTATTAATTACATTTTATTCACTTTGTATCCCCCCTGTGGTTCCCTCCCTTCTCCCGTCCCAATCCTTCCCTTCCTTCACCCTCTGCATGCATGCCCCTCCCCAAGTCCACTGATAGGGGAGGTCTTCCTCCCCTTCCTTCTGATCCTGGTCAATTAGGTCTCATCAGGAGTGGCTGCATTGTCTTCCTCTGTGGCCTGGTAATGCTGCTTCCCCCTCAGGGGGAGGTAGTTAAAGAGCAGGCCAATCAGTTCATGTCAGAGACAGTCCCTGTTCCTATTACAATGGAATCCACTTAGATACTGAGCTGCCATGGGCTACATCTGTGCAGGGGTCTTTGGTTATATCCATGCATAGTCCTTGGTTGGAGTATCAGTCTCAGGAAAGACCGCTGTGCTCAGAATTTTTGGTTCTGTTGCTCTCCTTGAGGAATGGATACAGAAATTGTGGTACATCTACACAATGGAATATTACTCAGCAATAAAAAACAAGGAAATCATGAAATTCGCAGGTAAATGGTGGGATCTGGAAAAGATCATCCTGAGTGAGCTATCCCAGAAGCAGAAAGATGCACACGGTATATACTCACTTATATAGACATATAATATAGGATAAACCTACTCAAATATGTACATCTAAAGAAACTAATCAAAAGGGAGGGTCTCATGCTAAAATGCTCAATTCCTATCCAGAAAGGCAAAGAGGATGGACATCAGAAGAAGGAGAAAAGAGGGAACAAGTCAGGAGCCTGACACAAAGGACCTCTGAAAGGCTCTGCCCTACAGACTATCAGTGCAAATGCTGAGACTTATGGGCAACCTTTGGGCAAAGTGCAGGGAATCTTAGGAAAGAAGTGGGAAACAGTAAGATCTGGAGAGGACAATAATTCTTAATAGCATCAAATAACAGCTTTTCTATTATGCAATTGTATAACAAACTAATAAAAATAAAACCTTCAAGTACCCATAAGCTTGTGCTGTAGAGGGTGCTAGTTTAAATTGTCTTTTAAAAGTCCTCTACAGAATTGATTTGTTTGCATAACATTTGTTGGCTTGATGTAGCTGTCTCTTTCAGATTCTTCTTATTATCTCTGGTATAGAATTCTTTAAATTAACTATTTTTATTTACAGAGCTTCTTCCTTTGTGGTTTTTGTTAATTATACTTTTGAAATGTCCCCACAATGTTCTTCAAACTTGTAATTATATTTATAGACCAGATTAGATTCGGCATTGACATTTCTTGGCCAGAATACATTATAAATATATTTGGACTTCCACCAAGATATATATAATGCCCTGATGTTTCATTGTATCTTGAGATTAGTCAGTGTTCCTTCATCTCCTATAGAGCCCACCAGTCACATTTTAATAAATATTTCCTAGATCTATTATTTCATCAAGAGTTTTGAAGTAATATTCTCGTCTTGTCATTTCTTTTTAATTAATAATTAGAAATCTTTTATAAAGAGAACTTTCTCTCATTAACTATTTGCTTTCCCAACACATGATGTTTACAGTATAAGGCAAAATAAGTGGAAATTTGTATTAGAGGACATGATTTGCTAGTGAATTAGTCATTTCTAGGTTTGGAGGGCATCTATATTAGAGTGTACTTACTGAAAAGAGAGGGGAAAAAAAACATTGTGAATTCCCAGGGCTATCCCAGAACAAACTTAGGATTTCATATTCCGATGTCTTCTAGTCCTGGTCTGTATTGGACTCTGTTAGCATGACTAATGTACAAAAGCATGTCTGAAATCATGTCTATCATGTAGTCCTGTTTCATAGATGATGGAGAATAGTTCTGTCTGCATATCATCTGGGTTTATGAAACCAAATTCATCGAAATTGATGGATGATAAACAACATCCTGTTTGGAAATTACCTATCACTGTTGCACATATGAGACTTGATTCTGCCCTATTAGTGAATATCCTAAAAGACTGGGTAAATGGGTTGACTACAGGCCCCATCCAATGCCAGCAATAACACATACAGTTCTAATTCATTCTCAAAGCTTCCAGAACTTTTATGATAGATATTTTAAATTTGCATTTGAATTTACTGGAGTTAATTTTCATGCAGAGCAGGGTTTGCTTAAACCACTCTGCAGTTGTTTCTGTGTTGCTATTGGACTTTGATGTGCACACCCATTTTAACTGACACCTTCCATGGCACAAGCTTTTGTGTGCTTGAAGGTTGTATTTTATTGGGTTTGTTTTGACACACTCTCATTAAGATAGTAGATTGGCCCTCATCTTGGGGTTCTCCCATCTCAGCTTCCTGTGGCTGGGATTACAGGTGTGTGACATTATTCCCAGTTGCAGTCTTTTCTAATCTGAGCTTTCTCTCTTGTCCTAGCGTCGTCTGTCTTTTTCCTGTGTAAGTTGCATGTTAGCACACATACATGGCGTATTCCTATGCACTTGAGACACACTTTGGTATTTGTTAAGAGCCTTTTGCGTCTCTTTGTACATATAATCACACAGATACCTTTACTGTTTCTAACGTGTGTAAACTTCAGGTGAACTTGAGAATCACTTGGTAAAATTCCACGTAAAACATTCTGGAATTCTGATGACTAACAATTTTAAACTTTTTATGTAAAATTGGAGAAGCTCATAGGAGATTGAAGATAGTTTCACAAAATCCTAGCTCTTTTCTCTTTTCTATATTGATATTTTGTCCTTGTTTTAATATTTTTCAATACTGTGGCATCGAATAAATGTTAGATTTTTTAAAATTCAACTTCCTCCTTTTAGAGTCACAATTGAGTATAACAGAATTTCACAACCCAATTTCATACTAATTTTACTTTTTTCTTCCTTAATTAGAACTTGTTTCCTGTCCGAGCAACGCATCGGAATGCGGCCATGGCTGTGTTCTGACGTCGGATGGTCCCCTGTGTATCTGTCCGGAAGGTTCAGTGCTTAAGACGGATGGGAAAACATGTAGTGGTGAGCTTGTTTGCCTTTTGTTGACTTGACAATATGACCCTTCTAAGAGACACTGAAATTTTAACCTTATTGCCAAAGCAGACCAGATCTTCCAAATATCACATATTGATAGATACTTAGGCAACAGATTACTATGTACATTGGCGAGGTTTTTGAGACAGGAGAGTGGCGTGGTTTCTAGAATGTCCTTTGACATCCGGCTAGCATTGCCAGTTCCTAGCAGTATAGTGTAAGTCGCTCTTGTGACCCTATTGCTGCCAGATGGGTGCAGAGTACTCAGCACAGAGGAGGCAGCTAATGACCCTATTCTTTGCTCTTCCTAGAGACTTAAGCACATAGAAACCTTGATGGAACTCAAGGTTAGCAGGAGAGCTTTCAGTAGGTTTTGATTGTTTAAATAAAATATACAAAAAAAAAAAAAAAAGAAAAAGAAAACATGCATTTGGTAGAATTTAGTATTACCCAAATCTATAATTGAAATTAAATAAGTCAAGATTGTTGGGGGAAAAAAAACAAACTACCTACCTAAAAGGCAAAAGGCAAGAGGCCAAAAATGTGTGAGATAGAAAATTGTGTTACTCAGCAGGAAGAGTTAGGACAAAATCAAAATGCTTTCTTTGTCCAGATGGCCGTCAGTGCCTACGTTCCTGAATTCAGTGGTGGAACTCAGGGATAGGCCAATGGAGTGTGAAGGGTTAACATCAAAATGCTGGGTATTGGAGAAGTGGCAACTGTGACATTTTTCTCACTCTAAAACTAAACTTGATGGTAGCAGTATGAATGAGTAAGAAGATGGATCTAAAAGGAAATAGGGTTGGTTCATCAGAGTACTTCATGAAAAATCGTTTTATTTTGTGTGACTCAACACCAATGCCCACGGGCTGGTTTTTGCAGGCTGTTCATCACCTGATAATGGTGGATGCAGCCAGATCTGCCTTCCTCTCAGCCCAGTGTCCTGGGAATGTGGTTGTCTTCCTGGGTACGACCTACAACTGGACCGGAAAAGCTGTGCAGCTTCAGGTTAGTGCCATGACTGTTGGAAAGTCTCTCCTTGAAAAGAGGATTACATTAAAAATAGCATTATGTTAGAAGTATGAAAAGTTAATTTGCTTTCAGGTTCCTGGTAGAAAATATGATTTGTAAAACAAATGTTAGAAGTGGGAATTAGAACCTGTTACTATGAATAATGAAAGTGGCTGCAACACAAATAATGTTTTTGAAGACTATTTTGTAGTTAAGTGGGCATCTAGCCACTTAAAGTAGGGTCTGGTATCTTTAATAGATGAGGAGGCCATTACGGGAATGATCTTAAAGGGCTTTATAGTTAAGCCAAGTTTAAAACATATTTATTCATTGATTTGATTTTGATCTCCCTGGTAAATGTAATAATCATAACACTTTGACAAGTTCTGTCTTTTTCCTTCAACTTTAATGTGAAGTTTTATGCTTCAGCTGTTTCTTTTCATCTGCTGATCTTGCAGTTTTGTGTGTGTGTCTTTCACCATCCTCGGAATTATGCCATCCTTAGATTTATGCCAAATTGGTTTTGTCTGTTGAGGGCTGATTATGCTGATAATCTGAGATACTGTAATTCTGATTCTGCAAAGCTTGCCTGATTCTGACCCCGGTACTCTTAGCTCTACAAGGTCTTGGTAATAAAATATAATAAATCTGAAGAATGATTGGGGGGACCTTATAAGTTCAAAGAATTATGATCCACTTTCTAAAGAGCACCCAGCCAGGGAAAATGAATTGAATTCAACGTGAAGGAAGTTATAGTCATTTGTTTATAGATCGGGTTATTTATTGTTGCCCTTTCTATAAATAAGGACTGAGGGATGAAATCTTGTAGTGATTCTTCACAAGAAGAAATCCTTCCAACCTGCCTTTGCCTACATCATGCTGGTGGGAAACTGAGCAGACTAGTATTGCAGGAATTAAAGAAGATGGTGCAATAAAATTTACCCTGCCTGCATGATGGGCAGGGACCAAACTAGAGAGGAGATTGAGGGAATGGCCAACCAACCTGAGACTCACCCCATGGGAGACACCCAACCCCTGACACGATTAAGGATACTCTGCTGTGTTTACCAACGGGAACCTAGCATAGCTGTCCTCTGAGAGGCTCCACCCAGCGGCTGATGAAAACAGATGCACAACCAAATACTGGGTGGAACATAGGGAGCCTTGTGGAAGAGTTGGGGAGAAGAATAAAAGGACCCAGATGGGACAGGAGCTCCACAAGAAGACCAACTAAGCCAACTAACCAGGGTCCACGGGGCCGCTTGAGACTGAAGCAACCACCAAGGACCATACATGTACTGGACCTAGGCCCCTACACAGATGTAGCCAGTGGGGAGCTCAGTCCTCATATAAGTAAGGGGGGAGGGGAGAACTGACTCTGACAAGGATTCTGTTGCCTGCTTTTCGATCACTTTCCTCTGGTGGAGCTATCTAGCCAGGCCACTGGGGAAGACAGTCCTGATGATGCAATTTGATATGCTGGGGAGGGGATGGGGCTCCCCTACTCCTCAGAGTAGGGGAGGAGGGATAGGGGAAACCGGGAGGGAGGGAGCTACAACCAGGATGTAAAATGAATTAAAAAAAAAAAAAAGAAAGAAAGGAAAAAGAAGGTGCAGTGAAAAGCAAGAGTCAAAACTGTCAGTGGGTCTTAAAGCATATTAAATTCAGCCATATTTGAAATTTTTGTTAACAGGACCACAGCCATTTTTACTGTTTGCAAATTCTCAGGACATCCGCCACATGCACTTTGATGGAACAGACTACAGTACTCTGCTCAGCCAGCAGATAGGCATGGTTTTTGCCCTGGACTATGATCCTGTGGAAAGCAAGGTACACTTTTTTTTTTCCTATGTAAACAGATTATGAAAATTCCGTAAAATGACTGGAGGGTTTTAGCTCCACTGACGATCCGGGCTGCTTGAAAATGCTCTGCCGTACTCACAAAAATTAGAGCCAGAAGAAGTCACATATGTGCGTTTGAGGAACCTTAAGCACTCTTGTACTGTGATAACCGTCTCCTGCTCCTTTTTAGCTGTCCTCCTGGGGACACTGTGCAGCTTCCTCGTTTCTGTTTCCTCTCTGGAGGTGCAGGTGGGAGACCAGCACGATGCTTTGCCTGTAGAATGTGTCCCATCAGTAAGTTTGCTGATCAGTTGCTAGGAGAGGTAGTGGGTTGGGGTTGGGGCATGAGAGGTCTGAGTTAGTTTGGCATTTAATGTGTGTCGGTGGGAGAGGGGAGCGGAACTTAATGATTTCTTAAGTATGAAAATCAGGAAGCAAGCTTTATGGCTTACGTGAAAATAGCAGCCTAACACAAAGCAGTATTAACATAAGTGAGAACGAAGTTTAAGTGGGATGACTGTTTGCCATTCTCTGATTAGCATTCTTATTTTCTACTACTCAAACTGTGGTCTTTGGCCCATCGGGAGCTCATTAGAACTATAGAATTCTAGGCTCCATACCAACCACTGATCTAGAACCTCTTTGGTTTATTTGTTTGTTTTGGTTTTGTTTATTTGTTTGTTTGTTGAGACAGGGTTTCTCTGTGTAGCCTTAGCTGTCCTGGACTCGCTTTGTAGACTAGGCTGGCCTTGAATTCACAGTGACCTGCCTGCCTCTGCCTCCTTGAGTGCTGGGACTAAAGGCATGAACCGTCACTTAGGCTTAGAACCTGCATTTTAACAAGATCCCCAGGTGATTTGTATGAGAGATTCAGCTGCTTATAGTTACACTTCTTTGGAAGCAGTATAGTCGGTCTCTTAGCGTGCATGCTCCTAGAAAGCATCGTTCATCTGCAGAGCTGGGCAAGATGGAGGACTCGAGATGATACGAACTTTAGCAAATACCTGATCTAATGGGCTCATTTCTGGAGTCTGGAAAATTGAGGCATTATGACTCAGCTGAGGCAGGTAAAGCAAGCAAGTGGTAAAATTGACGGAGCATCTGTGTTTTCTGAATTGACCTGAGGTGGAGTGCTAGGGAACCAATGAAGGTACAGGCCAGCTTGTTCCCCTCATTCAGTTACAAATCACTGCTTTCTGTCCAACGGAAGAAGCTACTAGGGGTTAAGTACAAATGCTGTGTCACTGACCAGTAGTCAAAGAAAACTAAGTTAACAGTGCAGGAGCTAAGGATGTGTATGAGAGAGAGAGAGAGAGAGACAGACAGACAGACAGAGAGACAGAAGAGAGACAGAGGGAGACAAAGTCAGAGAGAGGGAGGGAGAGAGACAGAGTATCTTATGGTTTCTATTGTTGTGAATATTTCTGTTTCTATACACCATGTATCCTAAACACCATGACCATGGCAACTCTTATAAAGGAAAACATTTCATTGGGGCTGGCTTTCAGCTCAGAGGTTTATTCCATTGTCATTATGGCAGAAAACAGGGCAGCATGCAGGCAGACATGGAGGGGTAGTTCAGAGTTCTACATCTGGATCAGCAAGAAGAGAGAGACACTGGGCCTGGCTTGAACATCTGAAACCTCCAAGCCCACTTCCAATGACACACTTCCTCCAACAAGGTCACACCTACTCCAACAAGGTCACACCTCCTAATAGTGCCTTCCTGGTGACCAAACATTCTGATCTATGAGTCTATGGGGGCCATTCTTATTCAAACCACCACACAGAGATTAAGTTGCTTAAGGTTACCCATATTCAGGAGTAGCAGGGCTGGGACTTACTATAGATATATCTGGGGCTTATTATAGATATGTTTGTCTGTCTCTGATAATAATTCCATTGCATGACCTGAAGACCTGTTAATCCTTTATGTATATTCTACTTCAATATTTAGAAAATAACTCAGAGATGCCGGTTCCCTTTTGCAGATATATTTTGCACACACAGCCCTGAAGTGGATAGAGCGAGCGAATATGGATGGCTCCCAGCGAGAAAGACTTATCACGGAAGGAGTGGATACACCAGAAGGGCTTGCTGTGGACTGGATAGGCCGGAGAGTCTACTGGACAGACAGTGGGTATGTTTCTTGCTTTGGTTTTACGTCAGGGGAGATGGGGATGAGGAAATAGGTGATGCTCCTGGTTTTTCCTTCTGATTTGAACATAGAAAAATATGGCTGGCCACTTGGTTGAGGATGAGAGAAGGCTCCATTGCTGTCCATACTCCGCTCCCTTCCTCACTACCAAACAAGACAGGGTCCACAGGGATGGGAAGATTTCAAGGCCAAGACACATGCTCTTGCAGTTCAGATCATTGTCACCAGTGCTTCCTGAAACCTGACTGAGCGCCATTGGGAAGCATTTGCTGTGCATAAGGCTCTCACCTAGGTAGCTTCCAGAAGACACAATAGAAAAGGAGCCGGGAGCTATCTTTGTGGATAGCTCTAAGTTTAGCTGAGAAGAATAGTCATATTTCCCCATTTAAAAAAAAAATGAGTATAAATGCTTGGTGCGAATGAGGTAATGAAAGTATCAGGCCATGCATAAACAGCTGCCAAATGAAAGAAAGGTACAAACTGCCGAAGAGACCAGCAGGCCCAACCCTTTCACCTCATCGGTGGAAAGCGTGCCATGATGACAACGGAATAAACCTCTGAGCTGTAAGCCAGCCCCACTGAAATGCTTTTCTTTATAAGGGTCACCATGGTCATGGTGTATAGAATACACAGGGTATTTCCTGGTGGAGGACGTCAGACTCAGAGAGGCTGAAGGTGTTTCTGGGTTGTTTACACAGCATGTGAGTGGCAAGTCTTGCACTAAAATTCTTGCGCTGGTTCCTGCTAAACAGGCTTGAAGGAGAGTGGACGCCTCCTTGGAGATGAGAAGATGTTTTCTGAGGTTGGGTAGGGGAGGCTCCTTTCCACTGTGGGAGACAAAAGAAGCAGAGCTGGGCTGTTTCTATCCTCGAGGCTCCCTCTGTCCCTGTGGCCTGTGGCCTGTGGCCTGTGGCCTGTGTGAACCTGAGAGCAGACAGGGCTGGATAAGAGAGGGACAGAGGAGGAAAGGGACTGCCTCCTGCGTGGAGCTAAAGAGAGCCCACTCCCTTGCTTCTGGGAGAGAAGCATGAACCAGATGACATGAGAGATGTCTCGTGCTCTAGAGTATTTCTTCCAAGTAACTGATGGGCACGGAGTGAACGCTGGCCATTCTGAGCATCTGGAACCTATACAGCCATGTAAAAGGAAAAGAAGATTGAGGTTTCACATCTGGGAAGACAGCAGTTACAACTCAGAGAGCGGAGTCCCAGGGACCAGCCTTGTGTGCTCAGGCTCAGCTATTGTGTGTACAGAAAGTCTCTGGATATAGGACACAAACAGGCTCTTCATAGAGAGCCAGATGTGCAATACAGTGTGAGGTCACTGATGAAATGCTATCTCTGTGCCCAGGTGGAGCATGGCCTTTCACCCAGTTGCCTACTTAGCCTTTGCCTTCCTTCTTGTATCTATTAAATAATTGTAGTATGTCAGATACTGTGCTGAGGGGGTTCCATCCAGGACACTATTAAGTCCCAAATAGTTATGCTTTCAAATCTCTAAAGATCAAGAGGATTTATAATCAAAGTGCTAAAACAGCTTTCCCAGGGTTAAGCAGTGAACTCAAGTTTAGCCATTTCTGGATTCCCTACATCATCACAGAAATGAGCTGAGCTTGGGGTGCTTCTTGAGATAGGACCTGTGAAGGCTTGGGTTCAAACCCCAGTACCACAGAATCTTCACTCAGCATCAGAATGGGTGAGACCCAGAGTCACACAACAGATTTAAAACGGCTCCTGCCAAAACAGCTATAACCATCGTAATAACAACCTTCTTCGTGTGGAGCCAACTTAAAAGGATGTTCTCCGTGTCAGCTGGGGGGGGGGGTAATAACAGAGCTAGTATGTAGTTGTTTCCAGGAGCGTAAACGGTTCTCAGCACTGAGATGTCAACAGCTCTCTGCTTCTCTGAGATGACGCTGTTCTCACTTCCCCGCATTCAGGAAGCACCTCTAATTTTACCAGTGCATGATTAGTACCCACTGCCCAGGCAGTGCCTTCAGGAGGTAGATGGGCAGGGCACAGCTGGAGCCCACAGAACCAGACCTAAGACTCCCCAGCCCATTGGCTTCAGCAAGAACAAACCCTTCTTAAGCTCTCTTCCCTCTAAAGACAGCTGCTTAAACAAAACCTTTAATTTGTTTGAAAATGAGGGGTTTGTACTTAAAAAAAAAAAAAAAAAACAACCTTGATATCAGCTAGAAATTTGATTTAAAGAACTGAGACTTTAATCCTAGGTATTAGATTTCATGGTAACTCTAAGTCAATGAAGAACCAAAGGGGATAACTTTATTGGTTGAGAAAAAGACATTCATATGAGCATGACACACTGATAATTCTGTGCAATTATTAATATTAAGGAATCCTGACTCCTAAAGTTAGTTGAACCATAAAGGTAAAGATACATGTGCGTTTGTCCTTTGGGGGACTCTGTGTAGAGGAGCACAACACATACAAGTTGTCCCTGGGTCTTTGATTCCTTATCACCAGCCCTGGGGGCTCAGCCTTGCTTTTGGAGTAAACTGAGCAGCACCTTAGGGAGCTCAATTCTCTTTGCCTAACTCCTGCTCCAAGCAGTTGAAATGTATTAGTGATGTAACAGTGAGATCAGAGAGGGTGGTTTTATTACCTCTGGTCACATGCTTCAGGATCCCTGCCCTCCTACAAGAGAGGAGTAGAATGGCTACAAAGGAACTGAAACCACGGGAAGTGAAGTGATGATAAGGGCTGACAGCTCCACTCCATCTGCTCTAAAACAATGTAGAAGAAAATTGAAGCCCTACTACGTAAATCTCCCCTGCTGTCCCATGCTGGCTTGTGCCTTCTTCCCCATGACCCGTGACCCACTATTCTGGCCTCCTAGTCTCTGGCTTCCATGAGTTCCAGCAGGAGATGGAAGGTTGTGAAGAGAAAAAGACTAAATATTTGCATGTTGGCTTTGTCTCTGCCAGGCTGCTGACGGTCCCCCTTTACTTTGTCCTGTGCCTGGGATCAATATGGGGTGCTAGTAGTTAACTTTTTTTTTTGGGGGGGGGGTTGGTTATTTGGTTAGTTTTGGTTTTTCAAGATATGGTTTCTCTGTGTCTCCCTGGCTATTCTAGAGTTCACCTGTAGACCAGACTGGCCTTGAACTCAGAGATCTGCCTGCCTCTGTCTCCCAAGTGCTGGGATTAAAGGCGTGTGCCACCACTGCCTAGCTGTATTTTAAATCAATAAGTATTTGTGTGTGTGTGTGTGTGTGTGTGTGTGTGTGTGTGTGTGTAAGCTTGCTTGTGCTAACTTGATGAGTTGTGTGTGTGTGTGTGTGTGTGTGTGTGTGTGAGAGAGAGAGAAAGAGAGAGGGAGAATGAGAAAAGGAATAGTTTTATTTGAAAACAATGATGTAACACCTCCCTACCTATATATACTTTCTAGGAAATCTCTCATTGGAGGAAGTGATTTGAGTGGGAAGCACCATCACGTAATCATCAATGAGAGAATCTGGAAGCCACGGGGAATAGCTGTTCATCCACAGGCCAGGTAGATATTTATGAAAAGAAGGTACCATTAAGCTGAGCTTATGCAGCTGTTCATGTCTGAGATGCTCAGGGCCAGAATTCGTGCTAAGACTTCAGGTGGTCAGTGCAGCCAGAAGCCAAGAAAATCTGTGAATTTTGTTCAGATCTTCAGAACCAGTATGACTAACAACTTACATCTGTCCTCATCTCTTGGTTATCATTAGCCAATTACACTTAAGCCCATGAATCTACTTTCCTTAAAAATCTTATGTTGGAGGGCTAGAAAGATGGCTCAGTGGTTAAGAGCACTGACTGCTAGGTTTGGATCCTAACACCCACACAGCCACTCACAACCCTCTGTAACTCCAGTTCCAAGGGATCCAATAATCTCTCTTGCCTCCACAGGTCCTAGACATGAAATGTTATATATAGATATGCAGGCAAGCAAAACACTCATATACATAAAAATTCTAACTCCTTTATTTACAAAAAAAAAAAAAAAGATTTCAAAATCTACAGTGTTGTTTCTTGAGCAGAAAATGTAATTAGAAGTATTGACTTAGAAACTCTATTTAAGCAAGGCATCACTCCTAGAATCAACAAGCAGAAGTATAAATTACAGAAGTGGTAGATTCTAGGCTATGAACTATGAATTGGCATCACATTTTGGTTTGAAGATAGAGAATTAAGGAGAATAAAGAATTTCTTCAGAGTCATCAAAAAGCAAAGAGAAAAACAATCCTGTTTTATTTTTTATGGAAATTTTATAAAGATCTCTAGATGACGTGTTGGTAGTAATGGATAATTGATTCGGAGCCGGTCAAGTGGTCAAAACAATGAGAACCCGTCTCCAAACAAGCCAACTATATACTAAACCATATTGATATTTTTAAAAAATGTGTCTGGTTCACGGAAGTTAAAATTATCTTCATAGGCACAGTACCGTGCATAAATCCAGGAAGCAGGTAAACACACTGTTCCTTTTATTGTAATTGCATGTGAGAATGAGCTACCTGGGCAGGAGAGATGGCTTAGCAGTTAAGAACACTGGCTGCTCTTGCAGAGGACTGGGGTTCAGTTCCCAGCACCCACATGGTGGCTCACAACCGCCTGTAGCTCCAGTTCCAGGAAATCCAGCAAAGTCTTTTGACCTCCAGGGGAAAAGATGCAAATACATACACTCAGGTGCACATAAATACATAAACTTTAAATAAATAAATCTTAAAAACAAAAAGAATGAGCTACCAAATTGAAGCAAGGTTGCTGCCAATTTAATAGTGTTCATTTAAGCACAAATTTGCTTAGTAATATTCTACAATTTTAAAATCGATTCCTTTCCTATCTAATGACCTGATGCCTTTTTTTTTTTTTCTTTTTCTTCCAAGATGCTCTATACAGACCAGCAAAACTGAGGATTTCCTTTGTTTTGTTTTTTGGTTATCTAACATGCTGTGCTGCATTTTCTCCTTGTGTGTTTCTTGGTGTACCCGCTCTTTACACCTTACCGTGGTTTCTATCGGTATCTCAGTGTTGAAAGAATACAAGAATTTTCTTCATGCAAATCTGACTTGTGAGTTTTCTCGATTGAAGGAGACTGTTCTGGACGGACACAGGGATGTATCCCCGGATTGAAAGCTCTTCCCTTCAAGGTTCTGGCCGGATGCTGGTAGCCAGCTCTAACCTACTGGAGCCCAGTGGAATCACGATTGACTACATAACAGATACTTTGTATTGGTGCGACACCCAGCAGTCTGTGATTGAGATGGCCAACCTGGACGGTTCCAATCGCCGAAGGCTTGCCCAGAACGATGTAGGTGAGACTTCGGGGTGGATGATTTTTTTTTTCATCTTTATTTTAGTCATGCTATTATTTTTTAAAATTATGTGCACATATGTACATGTTTGGAAATGTGTGCATATGCGTGCAGGTAACCACAGAAGCCAGAAGAGGGCATCAGGTCCCCCGGAGCTGGAGTTCCAGGTGACTGTGAGCCTGTGGATGTGGGTCCTGGAAACCAAACACAGATTTTCTGCAAGAGCAGTACTTGCCCCTGACAGCTGGGCCATCTCTCCAGCCTCCGACTTCTTCCTCTTGACTGAGTGCTGATGAGTGTTCAATCCCCAGTGTGCTCACGCATATACACTCATTTAACCACACTAGAGAGAGAGAGATCTCGCCAAGAATTATAAAGTAGAAAGATTGCCCAAGCAGTGAATATTGAGTTAAAAAGTAGTATTGTATAATCGCTTTCCCCCCAATATTTTCCCAATTGAAAGTGAAATTTTGAATTGTTTTCCAAACTTATTTAAGAATAAAAACTTTATTTCCTCTGCTTTTTTAATCTATCATTCCACATCAGTGATACCATCACTTTCAGGCATTAACAAATGTCTGTTAATAACACGGGCAAAGATAAATCAAGGAAGTTTTCTTTCCTATTGCATTTTCAGATTCTTCATGTGAGACTGTGCCTTTTCATAAATATCTTTAAAACCGCTGATCCAGAGGCTGGAGAGAAGGCTTAGTGGCCGAGAGCACTTGCTGTTCTTCCAGAGGACCTGAGTTTAGTTCCCAGCAGCCATCCTGAGCCGCTCACAGACATCTCTGACTTCAGCTCCAAGGGTTTTGACACCCTCCTCTGGCCTCTGCAGATACACACATGTATTCACACACAGATATGAGTAACACACACAGAGAAACACACATGTGTGCACACACCGTAGCCTATAAAAGAGAAGTGCAAACACACTGGGAAATTCCTTTGGAAACAGGGAGTCTACAAAGGGCCCTTTGGAATTTGGCCATGTGCTAAGCAGAACAGCTAGGATAAAGTGACTGAGCCTAATTTTGAATTTACTACGGAAACAGTTAATGTTCTTGAGCAAGAGATCTATATGACATGAGTGGCGTTTTGGCGTAACCACTTAGATCACGGTGCAGCAGTCAGATTGAAGTCTAGAGAGAAAGAAATTGACGAGCAAGCTACAGTGGTTGTCCAGAAGGCCTATGAAGGCCCAAACATTGTTATTAAAAAGCGAAATAGAAGATCAGGGTATTAAAACTTGTTATGAATGGAAAGTAGAAAGGATCTGATGACAGGATGGTGTAAAGAAAAATGAGCACCTGGAGTATTAGAGGTGTTTTAGGGATTTAGACACTGGGAAGATGAAAAATTAATCTCATTTAGGAGGGAACTAATAAAATAGTTACCTTGCCAAATCTCTTTAGAGACATAACTTTTTAGAAATATACTAGCAAGAAAAATACTCAAATTGTATATATTTCTAAGATTCTTTAAAAGAACTATATTCTTCTAAACAATGGTAAGCTTGCGTACATAGCTGGACCTTGTCTATCCATGCATTTGGCAGACATTCATTGATTTCTCTCGAGGACTGGAAATGTGATGGGGCTAAAATAAATGCACTTTCTGTAATGCATGGGGTCTGGTGGAGGAGTTATATTCTGTTTTGTACGGGCCACCCAAGTAAATAAAACTATACCTTCATTACAAGAAGTGGGTAGATATATATGAACATTCCTTTTTTTTTTTTTTCTTTGTATTAACATTCCTAACCAGAAGAAAACATCTCATTCTGGATCCAAAACACAGAGGATATAATATTTTATTTTATTTATTTTTGGGACAAGGTCTCATGTATCCCAGGCTGGACTTGAACTTTTCTTTGGGTTTGTTTGAGGTTTTGTTGTTATTGTTTTGTGAGTGAGTATGTGTGTGTGTGTGTGTGTGTGTGTGTGTGTGTGTCTTCTTGAAACAGTGTTTCAGGCTGTCCCAGTTTCTTTTTGTCAACCATGCTGGCCTCAAACTCACAGAGATCTGCCTGCCTCTGCCCCCCGAGTACTGAGATTAAAGGCACATGCCACCACTGCCTGTTGAACTTTAAGTATCATAGAGGATGACGGTGAACTTCTGGTTCTCCTGCCTTCACCTCCAGAGTGCTGAGATGAAAGGCCTATTCCCATATCCAAGTCATTCGGTACTGGAGATAAAATGGAGCTTTGTGTGCCATAAGCGAGCACTGTGGGTAGACCCGTAGCCCTTTTGCAATATGTATTATATATAAATTCCAAGTGCTACCACAATCAGAATGGCACAGCTTTTTCCTGAAGAGCAACGTTACATAATGTTAGGTTTAACTGTTTTGTCATTCCTCCTCTAGAGCGCCATCTACTGCAACACACGTGGTGTGTTCTCAACTGACAGTTCAGGGATTTCTTTCTTTTTTGTGTATGGCTGGTTTGCCTGCGTGTATGCCTGGTGCTATGGAGGGCCAGCAGAGGGCATTGTATCCCTTGGAACAAGAATGACAGTTGTGAGACACCATGCTGGTGTTGGGACTCTGATCTTGGTCCTCTGGAAGAGCAGTCTGTGCTCTTAAAGCACTGAGCCATCTTTCCAGTCCAACAGTTCAGGATTTTTAGTGAAAAGGTTGAATGAAATCATCTTTAATCACAGTACAATTAGTTATGGCTCTTTGCCTTAAGATAAAGAAAGATTGTGTCTAATGTTTTTAATGAAACAGCCTCATTAATTATTTCGTTTGGTTTTTTTTTTTGTTTTGTTTTTTGTTTTTTGTTTTCTAGACAGGATTTCTCTGTGTAGCCTTGGCTGTCCTGGACTTACTTTGCAGACCAGGCTGGCCTCGAACTCACAGAGATTTCCCTGCCCCTGGCTCCCTGAGTGCTGGGAATTAAAGGCCTGCACCACCAATGCCAGCTCGTCCTAGTTGATTCTAACACATGCTTCAAGTGAACAAACCTTGAGGGCATTATGCTAAGTAAATTAAGAAGACAAATGCTGGACACCTGGTAATCCAGAGCAGGCAGCCTCATGTAAACACAGGACGGAATAGTATTTCTCAGAGGGTAGGGGGAAGTTGGCATAGAGCTTCAGATTTTCAAAAGTGCAAAATTCTAGAGCAGTGTGTGCAGTATACTTAAAGCTGCTCAACTGTACAGGGAGACAAAGATAGTAAATTTTGTGGTATGTGCTTTCTAACCAGAATTTAAAAAAAACAACGGTCAGGTAAAAGGAATTTCCGGGATGCATTTATAGTTTTACTCTGGGACAGAGGACTAGAGACCGAGAGGAATGCAGAACATCCTCGCCGACAGTGGTGAGAAGACTCCCCTTGACCAGTGGCCATGACAACTCTTTTGAGCTTTCCACCACACGGGGGCGACATTCATTTCACGGCTCCAAACTCCTCCAACCTGGTGAAGAATGTGAGGGGGTCACGATGAACGCTTCCAAACGCAGCACCCGTCACGCTGGTGTCTAACTGCCTGAGACACTGTGTCACAGAGGTGGTTTTGGTTGAGGAGGGCTCAGAAGGCAGCCCACTGGATGGTCAGTCAACAGGAGCCGTGGAAACAGAGGCAGCAGATAATCCGTGTTCAGAAAACTCCCTTCTGCAGGGCAGGAAGGAATCAGGCTAAAAGGATAAGGGAAGGAGGATTGGTGAAGAAGGTGCTGCGCTAGTTGGCTGAGCTCGGTGAGGAGATGGGGTCATTCTTGGCAGCGTAGGCCTGGGAGAAGTAAGGAGGAATGACATCAGAAGCACGGTCCTGGACTAGAGGATGAGGAGAGGGAGCAGACAGGAAAGGCTAAGTTAGGAATACAGTGATAGAGATGGGGGGTCTCCAAAAACTCTTGTTTAGTCACCGAAATTAAGGGGGGAAACATCTTTGTAATTAATTACCCGTGACTTCATTCTGCTGCTTATGACAAAGAACCCAGAGCAAGGAGCAGCAGGAAACACGCTCAGGTCAGTCTGTGGCAGATGAGCACAGAACACCCCCCACCTTGGCATCCTTCTCGGTGCTCTCAAAACCGGCGTAGGTCAACAGCCACCCGTGGCCTAATGTTCTAAGGCTTGTCCTCTTATCAGTGCCCCCCTGGGAAGAGAACCTGTCTGTACTGAATGACCTTTCAATTGCTTCCAGGTCACCCATTTGCTGTGGCCGTGTTTGAGGATCACGTGTGGTTCTCGGATTGGGCTAGCCCATCGGTAATAAGGGTGAACAAGAGGACTGGCCAAAATAGGGTACGTCTCCGAGGCAGCATGCTGAAGCCCTCGTCACTGGTTGTGGTCCATCCATTGGCAAAACCAGGTACACTGGAGAAGTCCCGCACTGCCCTGGAGGCTGCGGCTGTGTTAACCAATGGTAGCAGCAGTGCGGGGTGGAGGGGACTTCCTGATTTTTTTTTTTCACCTGTCTGCATAAATGTTAAGATTTTTCCTAAGATCTGGATATTGTTTGGATCAAAACTCGAACAAGCTTGGCAGTTTGTTAATTTGTATTCTATCCCTAATAGGGTGGCTTTAATAATCTGGGCTTTATCTCACCCGCTACAGGCCTCCCTCTCTCTCCCTTTTACTTACTTGCTACCTTTCAAAGACTCTTGGGTTACGGAAAATAAGGATAAGCAATTTAGATGATTTTCATAGTGAATAGAGAGAGAAAGAGAGATAGAGGCAGAAGGGAGGGAGAGATTAGCACAAAGTGTAAAGAGCCCAATAGACAAAGTCCCATTTTGGAATTTTTTTTTAACTTTTATTAATTACACTTTATTCATTTTGTATCCCCCCATAAGCCCCTCCCTCTCCTCCCCTCCCAGTCCCACCTTCCCCCCCTTTCTGCATGCATGCCCCTCCCCAAGTCCACTGATAGGGGAGGTCCTCCTCTCCTTCTTTCTGATCTTAGTCTATCAATTCTCATCAGAAGTGGCTGCATTGTCAGGGTTCTAGGTAATAGTAAGAGCTGGAGAGGACAGGAACTCCACAAGGAGAGCAACAGAACAAGATAATTTGAACACAGGGAACTTCCCAGAGACTCATACTCCATTTTGGAATTCTTAGCACCGAATAGACTTATTTGATATGTCAACAGTTATTGATCCAGGCAACTTAGATTTTTTTCTTGCAGAGGAACTTGTACCTGCCCTTGGGCTCCCTTGGAGGCTCACTACCCCCAAAGCCTCGTAGTGCACAGCAGCCAGGAGCAAGCCAAGGAAGAGCCACTCAGCTCCCTCTGAGCAGATCTCTATGAGTCTGAGTAGAGTGAGGGTCAGGAGAGAGGAGTCTCGCAGACTAAGGAGTCTTGTAAACTGAACCACCGGCTGTGCTCAGCACACATACACACAAGATAACAACGTTCTGAGCTGTCTTACTATCATGGCCTCTTACTATCATGGCCTCCTGGTAGGAACAACCGAGAGAGAGTTCTAGACAGACATTCCATTTAGAGTGGCTGAGCTCTCACCCAAAGATGTCTTTGCTTTGCACCATTGGCATCCTGGGCATCTCCAGACCCACCTGTGCATTCTCTCTACCCTCTGCTAGGTGCAAACCCCTGCTTACACAGGAACGGAGGCTGTGAGCACATCTGCCGAGAGAGCTTCGGAACTGCTCAGTGTCTGTGTCATGAAGGTTTTGTGAAAGCCCAGAATGGGAAAACGTGTCGAAAGGCTCATCAGACACTGGCAGGTAATAGACCATACTGTGCTGCTGACTTATCTCACCCGAGCTCCGAGGAGCGGGGCATCCGTGCTTGGTGGGTGTGATGTTTTGTATTGTTAAGTGTTTCTATGTCTTCAGGAATGCTGCGTGTGTTTGGACTTCTACGCCCTTTCCCCAAGAGAGTTTTTCAGTCCCTTATTACAGGCTAAATTAAATTGACTTCTAATTGTAAAAGCTTTAAGCTTCATAGTCTCCCTGCCATTGAAGTGGGGTGTCCCAGGACTTAGAACTGAATGTCCACATTCACATGCATGACAATATGTAAAGACATTTTCTTTAGAAGTGTTCTGTTCTTAATTTTAGGGGTTGTGAAAGGCAATCTCCTTCCGACACTACAGGTCGTACATAATAGGAAAACTTGAGTTCTTTATAGAAATAATGTTACTGTCTCCAACAAGTGCAGGAAATGACACCAAGAAACTCATGACCCATTTCTTCACAAGCTATAGCTAAGAGAATGGGAGAGTAAGCCACGCATGATGGACGGCCTCTCTGCCTTCAGTACATGCCCAAACTAGGCAGACCTGGAGTCAACTTATGGTGTCTTCCTACCAAAAATATGCCAAAGATAATTTATATTTTAAGCCTTTTTTTTAAGTGCATAATTATTTAGGAGGCATGTTATAAATATAAGCAAAGTGACAGGTTGATAACAGTGAATGGGTTGCAGTATCCATGGAATGGAGTTGGATATTGAGTTTTCAGACATGTTTTTTTTTTTCTATTAATTTGTTGCCTTAGGATAATAGTTTCATACTTCTTAGACTCAGAACTTCTTTAGGCTCTTAAAAGACTCATTAAGATCCCCTAAGGGTTTTTATATCTATCAGTTCTTAGGATATTGAAATTTTTAAATCTTAATTCAAAATGACATTAATAACAAACCTAATATTAGCATAACACGTTTTATAATCACTAAATATATTTTTTCCAAAGCAAAAAATATATAGTAAGAGGAGAGACATTGCTTTACACTTCTGTCTTTAAGCCTAGCAAAACAGACAGCAGCTGAAGTATCACATCCACTTCTGTGCTGTGAAGATGCGGTCTTTCAGAGGCACAAAGTTGAGGGGGGAGGATGTCATTTAACAACCCACTGAAGCCTGTGCTGTTTAACCAGCCTTTGGGGGAATATTGTTCTTTGGCTACAGTCAGGACTGCGCAGGCCCTAGTTTCTTAGGGCTTACCTGCAATGAGGAGTCTGACATGGGAAACAGATGCTGCCAGCTGTTTCTCTTGGAAGTGGCAGGTTCACCCCATTCATTTCTGAGGAGAGCCTTGCCAGACACCCAGCTCTACAGCCAGCACAGTTTGCCTGTCCGTCATTCTTTCAGATCAATCACGCTGACCAGAGCAAGGGGGATTTCAGCCCACAGCTCAAACGTCACTTGCCTGCTTCTCTCCTAGGGAGCTATCATGACTTCAGTAGGAACCGGAAGCCTTTCATGCACGTTACTTGCTTTATTAGATAGAGTAGTAAAATTCCAGAGCCAATGGCCAAGAGATCTAAAAAGTAGCAATGCTTGCCGTATCATCATGGACTCCCTGTAATGTGTGTTTTAATTTACTGTGAGAGTGACCAGTGTGGGGGCTCAGGTCCCAGTGAACCTTGGCATCATTCCCTTTGCACCGCAATCTTCCCCGCCACTGCCTTGCTGTATCAATATGCGAACATGCTGGGAAGAGGCCAGCAGCAGCTTTCCACTGGGATGCAAGGTGCCTTGGGGCTGAAGGGTCTGTGCGGTGGGACCCAGGGGTCTGTGTAGCACAACTGAGCAGAGTGCTGCCTTTGGGAACCCACCTCCTGCCCAGGAGCAGTGAGCTGCATGTTACTATAGGCTTTTTAATTCATGTCAACTTTAAAGACACGGTTAAATTAGGCTATTGTAAATACGAAAGCAGAACGAAGGAAGGTGCTAGTGTAAAAGACAGGTTGGGGAGAGGGGGCCCCTAAAACATCTCGTTATTGTGGTCTGTGATTCTGAGCTGATTATATCCAGAGAGAATGTCGTTCTTTATCTAAAAGAACCCTATTTTCCTCCCCAGCTGGCTCCACCCAGCTCCGCCCATTTCCCTCAGTCTTCTTACTAACTTGAGTCTGAGTTCATATCCATCAGAAGAAAATGAAGTCAAGCATTCATTGAAATGGAAAGGGGTGGCTAATTGAGTCTTTTGTTCCACAGGTGACAACGCTGATCTAGGTAAAGAGGTCAACTTCACTAAGGAGGAAGTAACAGAACACAACAGCACAGAGCCCCAACACACGCTAGTGGCTGAAATCATGGTATCAGGTATGTAGTGTGAGTTCTGACAGCTTCCTATCCTCTCCCTGGCATAATACTGGCTAAGTGTACTGCAGCCCACACCTACTATGGTGGGTTCTTGCTCTGTCTAGCTGTTGTGAAAAGCTGATAGCAATGGATGAACGATATTAATTGGTTACTTTAGTTACTGCAGAAACTCCATAAACAGAAAATGTTAGAATTCTTTGTCTGTGTTGCACATTATCAGCAGAACGTCAAGTGATTTGTTTGATAAGTAACAACTTTAGGGAACCTTGAGTCTGTTATGTTCTGTGTTCACTCATAAGGCAGGGAGTTTTCAGATGAGCCCTAGAGCTGCTGCAAACCCACCCTGTTCCCTCAGCTCACTGCCCTTCACTCAGTGTCGCTCGCTTTGACTCTGAAACATTTAATTCATATACATATAACTTATATATCATATATTTTATATTTTATCCATATTATATATTTTATATATCCACTGTATGTATTAAGAAAAAGTCTCTCACTTGAGACCACAGCTTGCTTCAGGGAATCCCATCTCCATTTTCCAAGTACTTAAATTAAAGGTAGGCCCCCACATCCACCTGCCATTTACCTGAGTGCTGGGGGTCCTAACTCTATCCACTGAGCCATCTCCTCAGGCCCCAGAGTAACATTTTGTATTAACATAATGTCTGTGGCTTTGAAAATACTTGAAAACTCCATGAGAGGACAATTCTGGAAGTCTTTCTCTGGCTTCTGTAGTCTGAAGCCCAGACCTTCTACTGCGTATCTGTTGATTTCCATCGTGCAAAGCCGACTCAAGGTTTGCAAAAGTCCTGAGTCATATTCTAAGCAGGATAATTGTACAGTGGTTTCCAATGTTTACTGTAACTGGATACTGCTCACCCCTGCTCTCAGCAGCCTTATGATTTGGGAACTAAGTGTTTGAACGTACCCATCTTGAGTTTTGAGACAAAGGGGGTGACTAAGCAAGCATGAAAGGCATGTGTCCACCCAAGAGAAGTCTTGGTTGAGTAGCTAAGCATATGAAACACAAAACCACAATTACTTCAGGGCAGTGGTGATGCTCGCCTGTAATCCCAGCACTCATGGAGGCAGAGGCAGGTGGATCTCTGTGAGTTCGAGGCCAGCCTGGTCTACAGAGTGAGTTCTAGGACAGCCAAGGCTACACAGTAAAACCCTGTCTTGAAAAATCAACAAAGCAGAACAAGACAAAACGACCCCCAAACACAATGACCCCAGTGCTGCAGTCACATGGAACTCGAATCCAGCTTAGGAGGCGTAACCTTTGATTTACAGACAAGCTCAGAAGGCTTCTCTCATTTCTCCCGTGAACTAACGTATGTGCGAGCAGACAGATAATGATGCACTTAGACAGCATAGAGACCGCTGTGGTATGTCAGATATTCCAAGTCAGAAAAGAAGGCTGTGGGTGGCATTTGTGGAATGGTGATACGCTCACATAGTTAAAGCAGAAAAGCAAGCAAGAAAGAAAAACTTGTCTGTGGCTTGACATGCAGCTCTGTCCCCCGGGGCATTTGCATTTCAATGGAGTATGAAATGAAATGATCCCTTTACAGCGTCTGACTTGTATGGTTCGTGACTGTGCAGAAGTGCCAGGAGGCTTACAAGTCAGTGCATAAATCTTGATGATAAGCAGGCACTGTGACATATATCCTATTAGATATGAAACACGATATTAGTAAATTGATAATAAATCTCTGTGTGAGTCAGTCTCCTTGTCGTAAACAGAGATGCTTGCCACATACAAGTGTGTGTGTTTCCAGGACAAGAAGAGATGTGTGTCACAATGGTCGGGAATTTTTGAGTAAAATCCTTTTGAAATTGGAGTCTATTGGAAGCACTATCCGTAGTTCAAATGTATAGATGCTTGGAAATACCTAGAAACAAGCCCACACAGAGCTCTCCGGACACCAAAAGGTTCTTTAAGACTGAGGTTTACCTCAGGATGTGAGTGCCAGAGGCAGGAGGCTCTCATGTAAGGGTCAGCCTTGGCTACTTACTACCAAGTAAGTAGTCTTGTCAAAAAGCCAGAGCAGCAGCCAAACCTCAACCGACAAACCGAAGCAAAGCAAAACTAGCATACACACACACACACACACACACACACACACACACACACACCAAATGCAACTGAAGGTTGTGGGAGGCACACCGAGACAGCGAGTTGACTCTTCTAAGTCTAGTGAAACAAACACTGTGGACAGACCTAAGCAGTTCTTGCTGTGTGGGGGCTACCCCATACACAGCTTCAGGAAGGAGACACTGGGTATTCTCTCCAGCACATGGAGGGCCACTTTCTCCTCTGGAGGCTGGAAATAGTTGCACGCGGTTCTCACTGTTTGCAGATCAAGACGACTGCGACCCCGGGGGATGTGGCAGGCATGCTCGCTGTCTTTCCGAGGGGGAAGCCGCTGGGTGCCAGTGTCTGGAAGGATTTGCTGGGGATGGAAACCTGTGTTCTGGTAAGAGCAAAGGCCAAATGCACAAATTTGAAAAGTGGTGAACCAGAAGCATTCTTTTTACCTTTTGTAACCAAAAATCTCCACAAGGATTTTAGCAGTCAGTAGGTTTAAATAGACTATTTGATGTTAGGGGAAAAAAAGAATTGTAGGCACAGGGAACGAGACATAATAAGCATATTTACATATAGTATTACCTTGAATTATACAGACATTATTTGCATAATTAAAATTATGCAAAGAGTGAAGTTGACAGTAAGAGAGGCATGAATTTGAGCTCAAGTGAAACTTAACGAATTCCCAAAAATAGACATTTTTCTCCGAGAAACCTAGTATATATGTTTTAGTGAAACAAATAAATTATGATGGGTAGATTTCTATATTATATTGATAGCTTCGAGTTGTAAATTAATGATGCCTTGGAAAATGCCAGTCCTTGTCATCTGAAACCCTGGCAGAAAGCAATTTACTTACACGTACTTAGCTGTTTGGACAGGTGAGAACTTCATAAAAATTAATTGAGGAATGAACGTCAAACCCAAGATGAAGGCTTTGCATTTTATTTACTAACAGTACCTGTTAGCAGCCTAGTGACTGACCGAACAGAGGCTTGGTCTTTCTTACTATTCCTGTTATTTATTCTCAGCATTGCCTGAAACAGCGGGTCTCAACCTTTCTAACGTTATAGCCCGTTAATAAAGTTCCTCACGTGGTGGTGACCCCCCCAACTATAAAATTATTTGTTTGCTACTTCGTAGCTGTGATTTCGCTACTGTTATGAATCGTAATGTAAGTACCGGATACACAGGACATAGGACGGGAGCCCTGTGTGGGTCGAGACCCCCAGGTTGAGAAGCCTTCTTCACGCATCCATCCTTTCCACCACAGACATAGATGAATGTGAACTGGGTAGCTCCAGCTGTCCCCGCACCTCATCCGAGTGCATCAACACTGAAGGTGGCTACGTCTGCAGGTGCTCAGAAGGCTACGAAGGAGACGGGATCCACTGTCTTGGTGAGAGAGCCCAAGAGCCAAGGGACAGGGGAGAGGGAGGAGGCAAGCTAAAGAGAGTCATCTTCATCTTGGTTGCTGAGGGCCAAGAGAAGGCAGGGTACAATTGGAGTGAAACACATGTCAAGAATAAGAGATGTTGTGTGGCCAGTGCGGACGGAGGCAGTTTACGTCTTGGTAAACAATCTCTTGGCTATAACTGCACAAGCAAAGCACAAGCTAAGCTTCCCTGGGGCTTGGGGGGATGGAGGCTCGTCAGCGTTCGCTGTTGTAAGCCATCAGTGGGCCGCTGGTCAGCACATCCTTGTCACTGGCTTTAGCAAGTGGACTGCGGTGGACTGCGGAGCTGCCTCGGGCGGGTTTCGAGTCCCCGGGTGGCTCCGAGGCGGACGTAGGGTGTTTCTTGACAGTTGAGTGCATGAGAATTCCCAGCACTGCTGTTTCTCTGCGAGCACGGGATGATTGAAAGCCTTTTCATTACCACCCTCCCGTGCCAAGGGCTGGGTGGGGCTGTGGGCCGGGAGCTCACTCTGTGGATGTCTTCTGCCGCCCCAGGTATCAGACGCCCGGTCTCACCGCGCAAGCGGAGGCCTGCCCTAGGCCACCCTCGCTAGGCGCTTAGCTGCTTTCCCAGGGCTTCCCTGCTCCTCGCCTATGCTGTTCTTTTCCTTCTTCCGAAAATACAGTGAAGGGCAGATGCCCTGATAACCTCAAAGGACGGTGTTGTCTCTCCACACGTGAAGGTCATGACTGTCCATTTGTGGATCTGGTTGGTTTAAGCCAGACTTTATCAGATTAGGTCTGTGTCTTCCACAGACATCCGAACACACACCTTTAAGCACATATTTGGCAGTCAGTTAAGGAAATGTCACTGCAGTAATTAAGCAGACTCACAGATATTTTGGGCAAACAGACTTCATATTTCATTTCTTTTGAAGAGAAAAGAAGGTATGTTTTCTCAGAGACTTAAACTCTTTAGACCCTGGGTTACCACTCTCACTAAGCCGAAGAGTGTCATGGCCCTACCCTGCCTGCTATGAGGTCCCCATTACTGTAGAAGCCACGGGCCTGCTTGTGTTTCCCCCGTTATACCTGAGAATGTGTCTTTCTCTGACCCTGCACTGGGACGTGTGTGTGTGTGTGTGTGTGTGTGTGTGTGTGTGTGTGTAGTATGTGTATTTGAGGATATATGCTAAATTAGGGTTACAGTTGCTGTGATGAAACACTTTGACCACAGCAACTTGGAGAGCAAAGTGTCTATCTCAGTTGAAACTTCCAGGTAAGTTCATCACTGAGAAGAGTCAGTGCTGGAACTTAAACAGGGCAGAAACCTGGAGGCGGGAGCTGACGCAAAGGCCACGGAGGGGTGCTGCTTGTTGGCTTGCTTCCCATGGCTTGCTCATGCTCAGCCTGATTTCATATAGAACCCCAGGACTACCAGCCCAGGGGTGGCACCACCCACCTCGGGTTTGTCCCCGCCTCCATAAATAACTAATTAAGAAAATGCCCTCCAGGCTTTCCTACAGCCCAATCTTATGAAGGCATTTTCTCCCTTGTGGTTCTCCCCTCCCATCAGGTGACTCTAGCCTGTGTCAAGTTGACAGTAGGTGATTGGCTTCAAGCCATGCCTGACACATACATTCTAGAGAAAAGCATTCTGGGGCTGTCCTAGGGAGAAGGTGAGGCTCTGGTATTTGGGAGTGGCCTGGAAGAGATAAGAGCTGCGCTGTGCATTTATATAGTTCATGCTTATGTTTAGGAAAGGGTTGTATTTGATATGCTTCCTCCTCCTGTTCCTCCTGCTCTTCCTCCTCCTCCTCTTCTTTTGGGTTTTTCTCTGCAGAGCCTTGGTTGTCCTGGAACTCACTCTGTAGATGAGGCTGGCCTCTAACTCATAGAGATCTGCCTATCTCTGCTTCCCTAGTGCTGGGACTAAAGGCACGCACCACCATGTCCGGCTAGGTATACCATTTATGTCAGTGGGTAAACATCTAGTGGCAGAAGTGGAGTCTGAGTTTTAGGATATGAAATACTGTTTGCTAGAGGTGCTTTACTGATCTCTGGCCTAGAGAAGTCTTTCCTTCCAAGCGGAGAGAAATCCTGCCAGGAGCCTAGGCTGCCCGAATAGGTGTGCGGCCATGAACAAGGTGATCTTAATTTCTAGCATTCATGACAGGAACCCCCTAACATGCATGGGGCCCTGAACAGGAAGCCCCACACAGGTGAAGAAACCCCTTCTAGAAAGCTGGACTCCATAACCCTGTTCCCTTTTCTATGCTTTCTTGTCTCCTCTCACTTTCTACTGGGACAGATATTGATGAGTGCCAGCAGGGGGCGCACAGCTGCGGGGAGAATGCCAACTGCACCAACACGGAGGGCGGCTACAGCTGCACCTGCTTAGGCCTCCCGTCCGCCCCTGGACTGACTTGCCCTGGTAAGTAGATAGGTGGTCAAGGTCAGCCGGGAGGAACTTGGTTGAGGAAATCTTGTGCTCCATTTGTTTGCCTGGGGGAACTGTAGAAATCATTGTTTAATCAGGCTGAAGAGCTGGATTTCATCACTAATCTGGGCTGCAGAACTTGAGGCGATCCTGGCTTTGTTCATTTCACAGCATCTGTAATAAACCTATCATTGTCATCATCATCATTGTTACTCACAGTTCAGTACAGGTGTTTCTCCTTAACTGTAACTGCGTTCCCATCGGTTGGTTATTTTCAGGGACTGTGGGAAAACTTGGCCGGGCTCAGCAGGTAAAGACCGTATCTGGGCTTGTAATAGCATATTTCTTTTCTTTTGGTACACACAAATGTTAAAACTAGCTGGGCACGGTGGCACATGTCTGTAACCCCAGTGCTTGGCAGGCAGAGACAGGTGGATCCCTGAGTTTGAGATCAGCCCGGTCTTCAGAGTGAGTTCTAGAACAGCCAAGGCTACACAGAGAATCCCTGTCTCGAAAAAAACCAAAAACCAAAACAAAACTACAGCAAAAATAAATAAATGAAGAAAATATTAAGGTCTTCAGAGCTAATCAGTATAAAACTTTACATCTGCTTAAATTTTGATGGTGAATGTTAAAATCTGGTATGTATTTTATGACACAACACACCTCAGTATGGACTGCAGGCCATGCGCCATTAACGCCCAGCACAGGTAGGGGCAACAGGGAACCTCTCAGGAGTGTGGGGCAGTGATGGGAAAAGAGTCACTGTCAAGGATTTTTGGTTTTGTTGTTGATGATGATGATTCTTCAAAACAGGCTTTCTCTGTGTAGCCCTGGCAGTCCTGAAAATTGCTCTTAGACCAGGCTGGCCTTGAACTTAGAAATCTGCCAGCCTCTACCTCCTGAAAGCTGGGATTAATGGTGTGTGCCACCATGCCCGGATTACTTTTAAGGATTTTTAAATTACTTTTTCAAAGTTGGCATGTATTGATGTGAATTAGCAGCCCAGCCAGCTTTTTGTTTCTCTTAAAACAGCCACCAGTGCTGACTTTTGCTTTGTCAACCATACAGTCAGCACCCCACAAAAGGCCCTGGCAGCCAGAACAGGGGCCCTTGTCCTCTCAGCTCAGGGAAGTTCTCGTTTGCCTGGTCTCTGTGTTTTATAGTGAATTGTTTGTTTGTTTTCAGATAGTTTTCTGTGCTTAAAAATAGGTATGGTGGCTGGTGCCTGCAATCCCAGCAGTTGGGAGACTGAGGCAGGGGGATTGCCATGAGTTTGAAAAACTTCTCTTGGTCAGTTGCAAGCCCCCAATGCCTTCCTTTTTGAGGAACAGGAAACTATTCAAAACCAGGAGGCTTTGCACCTTGACTTTCCTCCATTGTTGTAAAATTTTCTTCCCATCAGCAGCTATGATCTTACGTCTGATGGAGTCCCCTAAAAGTTAAATCAGTTTTAGGAGAAAGCATTTTCTGGGAGAATGCTTGTGACTCTCTAGATTTGGGGGGAGGGGAGCAATGTGCTCTGTGTTGCTGGATGGGTTGTGAGCCATACAAAGACCCCAACTGTTCATTTCATATTTAGGATTGTCCATTCTTTCTTTGCATCCACTATGCTTTAGATCTGATAATCCAAGAGAAAGAAGGCTTTAGCTTTTGGTGGCTGACACAAGGCCCCATTAGGGAGGTGAAACTTAATAGTCCTAGTACTTCTCCTGTCGCCAAAAAGACCACATCACAAGTTGTTCATAGGAACTTATAGCAAAAGCAATGTCTTTGACTATTCCAGGCTCTTCCTTACCCTCCATCCTCGGGGAAGATGGCCGCCATTTGGACAGAAACAGTTACCCAGGATGCCCAGAGTCACATGATGGATACTGCCTCCATGGTGGTGTCTGCATGTATGTTGAAGCCCTGGACAGCTACGCATGCAAGTAAGTCAAGCGTCTTTCTCATGGCCCAAGATGACACTGTGGTCCATACCTTTCAGGAAGCTTGTATGACGCACGCAGAGGAGATTTTTCTATAGGAAATGCTAACTTTCTTTTTACTTACATAATTTGGTGAACATAGTCTGGAAATCCAGTTCTTCATTGAACTTGAAAAAGGTAGACTTGTGGGAAATTTGCTAAAACCAATTGATTTCAGCCAGATTCTAGATTTGTAAAAACATTGCACCTATATTCACACTGGGCTTGTTGCCTGTGATGTTTAAAGCTAGAGAGAGAGAAAAAAAAAAAACCTTAGTAGTCCATTTTTCACTGTTGTCTCAGCAACAGCATTGAGGAATGAAGTTGCCAGGGTTTTTTTGTTTTGTTTTGTTTTGCTTTTTTTTCTCTTCTAGCTCCCCTGAGCAACCGGGCAGGGCAAATTTTGACCAGAAAAAAATTCCGAAGACCTAGACCTCTATGATACTCCCATGGAGTTCACCCAGAAAACCTTTCCTGTGTACTGTAAACAGTGTGGCGGCTGGGAAAAGGGTGGGTCTGTAAGGTGTTTACAACAAAGGAAGGGAACCTGAGTTTGGAAACCTAGCTCCCACATAAAAAGCCAGGTGTGGCAATGAAGCCCCGGGCCTGGAGAGGTGGAGACCAGAGCATTCCTGGCTGGGCCAGTGAGCTCCAGGTTCAAGAGAGACTGTATCTCTAATTATAAAGTAGAAGGTCCGGCCACTAGGCTCCTTGGACAAATACTCTCCCCACCAAGCTCGGTCCCTGAGACCCACACGGTGGAAGCAGAGAACAGACTCACGCCTGCTGTCCTCTGACCTGCACACATGCTCTGTGGCATCCGAGCAGCCATGCACATATACACACAAGGAAATAAATATTTTTAAGAGGTGGAGAGCAGAGGAGGAAGACAACTTCTGGTCTCCACACGCACTTGTATGCACACCTACACACATGCACACACACTCACACACACACAAATAAGCAGTACTACATTCTACTTTTAATTAATTTCATGTGTTCAGAGCAATGTGAGGGGATGGGTAGATTTGTAAATATACATAGGCCTCCTATGGCTGGACCTGTAAATCTCCAGAGTATTCACTATGGGCTTACACAATTTTGTGATTTTTGTTAACAATAATGAAAAGAGTAAATTATTGGAGGAAGGAGAAGCTATATTTGACTAAGTATATGGTCTTACATTGAAAAATTTGCATGACAAAATTTGTGGAAATACTTGGAAATACTAGTAAAAAGGACTCAATTCTAGTAGACCTCTGCTTTCAAGTTCATATGTACACACTGTGATTTTCTAGTTCAAGATGCTTGTAAGTTTAACTTATAATAATTAACTTTAATAGTTAATTAATGTTAGCAATCAAATTGTTTTTGTATAAACATTTTATCCTGTTCTGCCAAATACAACATTACAAAACTAAATGTCTAGTTGATTGCTTATAGTTTATTTCCTTCAAGGTCACTAACTTTAGGGCCCCAGACCATAACTGCAATATGAAGGATACTAAAGTGCATTGTAAAAGCACAGTTTTCCTTTTAATCTGACTCTGCCAATCCACCAACACAGATTTTGTTTTAAATCATTGAGTCCCTATGAAAACATCATCTTTCTTTGGTTTTAAGCACAAGTTACTATAAAATGACGGTTAAGCTGGAGCTGGGCAGAGGCACAGGAGCACACCTATAATCCTAACACTTGGGAGATGGTAGTAGGAGAATCAGGATTCTAGATCATGCTTGGCTACATAGTTACTTCAAGGCCGGCCTGGACCACAGGAGACCTTGTCTTAACTTAACAATCCAAAGATGAAAATGTCACTCACATTTAAGGGCCTTTAACCAAAAGCGATGTTTAGAATCAATGGTGTCCGCAGTCATTGGGGCATAGTTTTATTTCGAGCTGATTTAATAAAAATGTGTTTTTAGCAGGTCTTCAGTGCCTCCCCCCGTTTGTCCTGTCAACCTCCCTTCCATCCTATTAACTCCCTGAGTTTCCAACCTCAGGGAGTGCCTGTCAGTTCGGCTTTGTCAGGAACATGCCACTGTCCTGCACAGAGCAGCTTGTAAAGGCTCTTCCTTCCTTGCTGTGAGAAAGATGCAGAGCCCAGGGACACGATGTAGGGGAGAGAGGCCTGAAGCTTCCACACTAGTTCCTATAACTTTGCTGGCCTGGATTCTTGGGACATTCCAACTGTTGAGCTCAGCGGAGGTCTTCGTTCTTTCTGGTTTGGCTTTGCCGAACCTCCTTCTGACACACCTTTTACAAAGCAGAACCCCCTACAGCAGGGCTGTGTGGTTTCTTGAGGACAGGTGAGGTTGGAAAATGCTTCAGACTCTGCCCTTCCTCATGGGTTCATGACCACAATTCATTTGAAAGGCTGTTTTGGTCTAGGATGACTTCATATTGTTTGGCCATGGAAACTCAAACATATTTGGCCTGGGAACCTTTTGTTTGGCTTAACTAAGCTAATAATTCAAATAATCCAAAAGACTCATGGCTGTGCCCCACCCTCTTGTAAATGGCTCACTGTGCTAGGTTTTGAGCATCTCTGCATCACGGCCTGTGTGGCTCTGTAGAACCACTGGTCATTTGACTGACGTGGTCCTCAAGACGCCAGATGGCTTTGATTTGCAAGGGATGTCCGTTAGCATCTAACACTAAAAAACAAAACAAAACCAAACCCACTTTTTAAAAACATTTTTTTTTTTTTTAGGGATTGTCAATAAACAGCTGTGACCAAAATTAGCTAGAATTAAAATAGACCCAGGGAGCCTGAGTAACTTTATGCCTCCACCTCAGCTCCTGCTATCTCTTACACGGTCTGTTCTGAAGATTCATCTTTCAGAGGCGAATAGGACAGAAAGCCTTTCGAAAGCAGCTTGGTGTGGTAGACAGCGTAGCTTTTGACATCTGAGAACCACATGAGTCAGACCTGCCAATCAGCAGCAGCATGACCTCATGGAAATGGAAATAACTTAATGCTGAGTCTCTTCCCTTACCTGTAAAATAGGGAACATCTATCTATCTATATATATAAGGAGTTAAAAAATGGCGAATAAAAACTGTGTAGTGTGGTGTCAGTCATAGGTGATTAATAATCATAGTTCCTTTTCTTCCCTGCTCAGAAGGTGAGTTTCCACTTTCTTACGATGGGCTAAAGGTAGAATTAGGAGAGAGACTCCTGCTCCTTTGGAACTTTCAACAGTGTTTTTCCATGCCGTGTCTTCCCACCAGAGCTGCATTTATGTGCATTCTTCCCTCCGGGGACGTGGATGGGTTGAAGCTAGATCGAGAACTAAGAAGGGAATTTTAATGGGATGGTTTTTTTTTTTAGTTAATTCTGGTGTGAAGAAAAGGCAGTTGTTTCTCTGAGCTCTGGTTTCTAGAAGCAACACTTCCAGTAGGTGGCAGCATTGCTTCGCTTACTTGAGCGCATTGCTAACAAATTGGTCTCTGATAATTAAAATAATTTCATTGGACAGTACGGAGTTTATAGGCAAATGATCCCTTTCCCTCAAAATAGCTACACAGCTCTTGTGCCTATATTTTTTTCTTCATATTTTCTCCTGGGCTAGTGGTGAGTTTTACAAAAAGCAAGCAGTTGCTCCACAACCTCTGCTCTACTTCCGTCTAGGGCCTGCCTGCATGCACTCATTATTACAGCCTAGTGTTCAGCTAGGGACTCTCTGCCTTCCAGTTCTTTCCTTTGACCTATGACCACTGGAGTCAGGCCAGACATTTGTTTCCAGGTCTCTCCTGGCCGTTGGGGCAGAAGGCTTTGTGTTGGTTTAGAAAGGGCATCTCCTTATGCCTTTAGCCTTCAGGTTTCTCTGTGGTCAGTGTTCTGTAAGGGCTTATAGAGGCAGTATGCAAATAACTCCCCATCATCCCGGCCAGCAGAGAACAGGGGAAGGCCTCTCAGTATTAATGTTGTGAGTGCTGATGAGTGGGTCACAGCGCTTGCAGCTAACGTCGCCGGGTCACAAAGCTGAATCTAGAAAGGAGAAGGGTTAGAGACAGTGCATACTGAATTTGTAAATCCAGGTGCTGGGGATCTCAGGCTGACCTCTGTTTGTGTGTCACCAACAGCTGCGTCGTTGGCTATGTCGGGGAGCGATGCCAGCACCGAGACTTGCGCTGGTGGGAGCTGCGTCATGCTGGCCACGGTCAGGGACACGACATCACCACTGTGGCTGTGTGTGCGGTTGCACTGGTCCTTCTGCTCCTCTTGGGGATCTGGGGCACTTACCACTACAGGTAATTTTTTTCCTTGTCCATGAGACTTGACACCCTTTTCCTAAGCCATCCACAGGGAATGCCTGCCTCCTTAGGGTGAATGGAAGCTAAATGATTACCGCATTTAAAAGGAAAAATAACCTTTTTTAAGAAGCCTGGACTTCCCCACCCTGATGCTCCTCCTTTTCCTTTCCAGTCATTGCACATGCACAGGATTTGTGATCCTTCACGTTGGTGATAGTGAGGACCGAGCCCAAGACCTTGCACATCAGCTACATCCTCATATCAGATGTCTCCCACAATGCCTCATTGCAGTCCAGTCTCTTAGCATCACATATCAGCCAGAATAACTACAAACTTTCGTGGCCGCCTGTTGATAATTACCCACAAAAACTGCTTTTTGTTAGAGAAAATCATTATCTTCCCTAACTTGGAAAGGAGTTCCGGCCATTGGGTTTTGTTTGCAGTAGCTTAAATTTAATAGTTTAAAACCGTAGCATGCGCTTCATTTAAAAGCACTACCTTGAGTCAGGGAGCAGGCATCTCACTGCTTCTGCTCATTTCCTTTAAAATGATATCATCACACCATCGTCAGCTGAAACAGCTTAGGAAGTATTATAATAGCTTGTGCTGTTGAAAAAAAAAATCAGTGGATCACAAGACTTGGGCTGAAGAAGCCTTATAAACTCATCCTGTGTGAGTGCCTCACCCTGTGGCTCTGGTCCACTTACCTGCCAGGTGTCAGCTTTCTGGTGATCTGTAGAATACGTGGTGCTACAGAACATAGATACTAGCCACATTTACCGAAGCCTGGCAAGCACTCAAGCGGCAACTATTTCAGATCCTGGAAAATTCAGCCTAACCATCCAGGGTGCTCTCCCCAAAGACCCTGCTATAACATACAGGAAATAGTGTGGGCTCTGGGATCACCTTCCACATTTCAGATCCAGGCTAGCGCCTCAACACCTGCAGACACTCCTCCTCATTAATTCGCCTGTGCATTAATTCTCTTTGCCAGAAGGTATGGGGGCATCATACTTCTTTCAAGAGTTAGTATGAGATTGAGTTAGTCTGAGTTAAGAGTGTACTGTAGGCCCGGTGTATTGGGTCTAATAAATACTACTGGAGTTATTATGGTTTTATATGAACAGCAATCTTCCCAATAAGAGGCATATACTTGAAAACTTTTTCTATCACCTCCTCACAGACAGGATTCCCAGAGAGAAACTTGAACTTTTAATTTGGTGGCCCATTAGTATAACTGCACTTTTTAGCCTATTATTTAGATTCTGTATATATGTTTTATATATATTCTGTATAATATGTGTGTGTGTGTGTGTGTGTGTGTATGTGTGTGTGTGTGTGTATATATATATATATATATGCATGTTTGTAGAAAGAATGTTGAGTCATCCATGGCTTATCCCTCTGGAAATAATGTCAAACAAAAGATAGGTGTTTAAAACAAAAACAAAAACAGGTATAATGGTGCACACCTTTGATCCCAGCACTTAGGAAGCAGAGACAGGTAGATCTTTATGAGTTCGAGGCCAGCCTAGTCTCCAGAGTAAGTTCCAGGATAGCTAGAGTTACATAGTGAGTCCCTGTCTGGAGAGAGAGAGAAAAAGAGAAAGAGAGAATTTAAAGTTAATGCATGATATAAGCATTTTTGTTTGTTTGATGTATTAACACATATGAATTAATATTATTCAGAAATCTGGATATTTTTTTTTTAAGACAAAGTCTTGCTATGTAGCCTGGGCTAGCCTCAAACTCATGCTTCTCTTGCCTCCCAAGTGCTGTGCTTTCACGTAGCCATCAGTAAGCATGCACAGGGGGCTTGGAAGCTTATGGCTAATTTATGGTGCTTTTCAGCTTCAGGCTGCCACACAACAGCAAAAATGACGAAGGTACTCAGTAAATGACTCAGCCAGTAAAGTGTGTGCCACACTAGCCTGAGGACACAGTATGTGTCTGTGTGCCTGTCACCACAGCACTGGGGAGATAGAAACAGGGGGGGTCGTGGGGCTCCATGACCAGCCTGTCCAGCTGAATTGGCAATCTTTGGGCTTACCAGAGACCCTGTTTCCAAAAAAAATGAGATGTACAGCAATTGAAAAAGATACACAAGGTCTGCTTCTAACCTCCGTTTGAGGGCACACTCCCATACAGAGGCACACACAGAAACCCCTGTATACACTCACAACCATGAGAACCATGTCTTGACAAAATTGCTTGTTAGAACTCTTTCTTGTGTTGGCAACGCATCCGGAGTTGTGTAAGTCCCTGTGAGGATCTCTATAGCTACTTGCTCAGCACTACCCCCCAGAGCTGCATACGGGTTTTTAGCTGCGTGCTTGACCACACGTGTTTGTAGATCGAAATTTGACAAACTAGTTGCTCTGGGCTATCACTGAGTGTTTTGTTTTCTATTCTGAGATCATCTCGGGTTTTTTGGCTTTATCTCAGGACTCGAAAGCAGCTATCGAAAAACCCGAAGAACCCTTATGAAGAGTCGAACAGAAATGGGACCAGTAATGGGCCTGAGAACAGCGGGGCTGGGATGTCTTCTTGTCCCCAACCTTGGGTAAAGTACAGGAAGCTAAGAGCTGGCTTGATAACTTTCCTCTTTCCTCATGATGTTCAGGGAAACTGAGGTCTGTCCCAGCGGCTGGCTGGTCTCAGAATGTCTTTTAGCCTTAGCACCCAGCTGATCTTCAACAAGTGTTTTGACCATTGGACCTCTGATCCTCTTCAGGATAACTGTTGTTCTTCAGTATGGCTCTCTGAAGAGGCTAAGGTCGTTCTTCATGAACACCACGTACTGTGATTTAGGACTCCACTGTGGGCAGTGCTCAGTTCCTTGAGGTCTCGTGACTTTGTGAACTGCTAGATTACCTGTATCACACTTGACAGGCTGTAATGATTTAGACTGCAAGTTTAATTAATCTCATTTAAATCATAGGAGAGGAGAAATGGTTTCTGCTTGTGTGTCTCTTTTAAAATTTAAATGTGTGTGTGTGTGTGTGTGTATATATGTAAAATAATATATATTATTATATATATTATTCACAATTCACTCTGTGGTGGCAAGCAGCTTTTTGGCTCTGAGCTGCATTCGGAAGCCGGAGCTACTGAGCTGTGTCCTCCCAGCTGTCATAACTGCCGTCCACACCAACTGCTGACGAACACGTCAGAGGGAGCTGGGGAGAGCTGAGTCCCCAAACTCAGAGGAGAAGCAGCAGAAACAAATCTGCTCCCGTCAGCTGCCTTGCATTGCAGCCAGGGTCCTGGAGCCTATGTGCTTCTGGCAGGGAGGCACATGGTTGGAAAATTTGCAGTGCACACATCTTGACTGGAGCCAGAAATAACGAGCCTATGCCCTTACACAGCAGGCCTTTGTATTGATTTTGCAATATGTCACTGCCAAGAGAACATTAATGAGGAGACTAAGGGTGACTAGTGCTGTGGGAAATAAAAAGACAGAGAGGAAGAAAAAAAAAAAACAGAGCTCTTAAGAGTCAGCCTTCATCACCAGTATTTCTGTCCCTATTACCTAATTGGTGCCATTCATTAAGCCTCCCTACACTTCTCTTGATGAGAAAGATAGGTACAGAGGTTTTGTTGTTTTGTTTTGTTTGTTTGTTTGTTTGTTTGTTTTTCACACTGTTTATTCTGGGTTCTAGGTCTTTCTTGTGGAGGGTTTCTTTCTGAACCACACAGTCAGTCCAAACCTTGGGGCAGTCCTTCACCTGGTTACTTACTGACAAGGAAGGACTTCAGCAGCCTGTGTTCTGTATCCTGGAGTGTGGCTTACTTCTCTTCTTCTGTTTGATTTCTTTTACTCTCTGACCTGCCTGGCCTGAATACGGCCAGGGCCAGTCAGCTCTGCTCAGCTGGCATTGCAAGTGTGCAGTCAGTTTGGACAATGCAAACAATGACAAAACTGATCGTTTGTTGAGTAAAGAGAAATGCTGTTGTGGTTATCTGGGCCTCCCTTTTAGCACTGTGGCTCCTAAGCTTCTCAGCCTTGAGCAAATATCTGATGGATCCCTACAAAATAGTAGTTATTGTAGTAGTTATTTGTATTTATTAGTGACCATACTTACTTGGGACTTGATAGCATGCTTTGATGAATTATATATAACTTTATACACATACAGTAGTAGCCCATACATACATACACATGGCATTATTTGGCCAATGGGCAGTACTTGCAATGTCTATGGATGCTAGTAGTATTTGCAGCAAAACAGTAGCCCCCAGATATCCAAGACTCTTAACCAAGATTCCAGAATCAGATCAGATTCTTTAGTAAAGATAGTTGTATGCCCTAGTAGAAATTCATTAGTAAGGTTTCCAGTTAAAACTGAAATCTCTTGGGCTGGAGAGATGGCTCAGCAGTAAAGGCCACTGACTATCCTTCCAGAGAGCTGGGGTTTGATTTCTAGCACTCCTTTGGTGGCTCATGTTTGCAACTCCAGTTCCAGGGGATCCAGTGCCCTCTTCTAGTCTCCATGGGCATCAGGCATGCACATAACTCACAAATATACGTGTAGTCAAAACACCTGCTCTCACAGTAAAATAATAAATAGAAAATTTTAAAGATGGAATCTCTCATTAACCAAATACAAGTTGACAAGGCCTTTCTTCCTACTTTCATCTTTCATTGGGCGCTACAGTTAAATGCTTATCCAGGTGGTTTGTGAATTACAGCAGGATCCCCTGAACCCTTTTCTTTTCTGCAGTTTGTGGTCCTAGAAGAACACCAAGACCCCAAGAATGAGAGTCTGCCTGGAGCTGGCATGAATGGCCCAGCAGTGGATGCTGGCCTGTCTTCCTCTCTGCAGCCTGGTGAGTTGTCATTTTACCTCCATCTCAGTGTTTTCCAGTGAGAAGTGCCATCTAGTCACAAAAGACCATCAGCCCCGTCTAAGCTGAGTGAGCACCGGGCAGCACTGGCATGCCATGGAGTTTAGAGAAAAACATTTGACTGCATTCCCTCTTCTATAAAGACATTGTCTACTCTGTCCCCAGGCACACTTCAGTCTCTTAGACCCCTCTGGGTAAGCCCCTAGGACTCAGACCCTTCTGGGAGCTGCATAGGACTGCAGGCCATTCCCAGAATTGGTTCTTACCAGTTGCTGGGAGTATAGCTCCCATCAAGGTGGAAATGATTCTCCCCAACCAGGTGTCATTGCTGGTGGTAGTTTTCTTATTGGTGTAAGTTGATCTGGGCATTGTCCTGGGGATTTCAGAGTATTCTGGTCCTATCAGGGGCTAACTCAGCCAGACTCTTGGCTGAGAAGTCCAGCCAGGCTAATCAAGGAACCATAAAATCAAGCGAAGTTTTCAAGCTCTCCTGGAACTTAATCTGGAGGAAACGGAGTCATACATCCTTTGATATGATCCTTTTGCCAGGACTTGTATTATGATATGTCTCTTGGGTTTAGGTCTCAGATATCATTGTCCTTTTTTCTTTTCTTTTCTTTTTTTTTTTTTTTTACAACCCAGAGGACAGTGCTAAACATGCTTTTGTGTCATAAGCCTTTGGGAAAGCAAAGGGAGTTCTTTGAGCCAACAAAAACAGTTCCTCTGCTAATGGCAGAAGCCAGTGTCAGTGCCACTTATGTTCGCTGATATTTCCCGTCACCATATCACATATCGCCCGCTTCTGGTTTCCAATAGAGAGAACATGGGGGTGTTGTTATGGAAAACTCATTCTAAATTTCCATTTGGAACATTTTCTGCTCTGTAACCTAAAAAAAACTTAATTCGGGGAAGAGATTATTGATTAATTTGAGCAAGACCAGTATATTTAAAGCATATTATGGAATTGAATAAAAACTGTAATGAATGTCTTATATATGGTAACGGTTGCCCTGTATTTTTTAAAGTCAGTATTTTCAATAGTTGCCCGCACTATTAAAAGGTAAAAGACTGTCTTATAGTTACTACTTTTCCTTGAGCAGCTAAGGCACATCTTTCCTTCCAGAGAAAATCTGGATAGGAGGAGCACGTGGTACAATTTTGCAGCTTAATCCAAAGCCGAAAGATTTGACAGAAATGTGGTTATACCAGAAAAAAAAAGGGGGTAGGGTTTCCATATGATTAGGGCTGTAGTCCAGGATAGGGTAGGATAGCGGTTCTTAAGCTGTGGTTCTCAATCCCTATGAAGGAAGGTCGAATACACCTAAGACCGGATATTTACATCATGATTCATAACAGTAGCAATGAAAATAATTTTAGCATTGGGGCCACCACAACATGAGGAAGTGTGTGCAAGGGTCTTAGCATTAGGAAAACTGAGAGCTGCTGGGTTAGAATATTTCCGTTTTTGTGCACTCTTCAGCAAATGCGTTAGTTTATTTTCTTTGAGCCACTCATTTCCCATGGGAGTGGGCCAATCCCCCATCATGCTTCTGCCTCCTAGATATTTTCAGTGAAAGTGCACACAGGCCTAGGGTGGGAGGGAGAGTGAGGAAGGACTTGAAGGTCAGTTTTGGCTCTGAACCAGTGCGTTCCCTGCTCCTAGAAAGGCATGGAAACACAGCAGTAGTGGTTGACCACAGAGCCATCTTCACTGGCCTCAGCCAGCACCAATGGGCAAGGGTTAGGTGGAGAGCTCTGTGTTGAGGGAAAGGAGGCTGTGCTGGGGGAAAGGAAATGAGTTTCAAATCTAAACTTCGTTCTAAGGCATTTATGGTCCTGATGTGGAGCTAGGACATTCACAGAGAAAGTCAGAGCACACCCAGTTCTTTAGATCTTCTCAACCCACTGAGACTATGACAGTTTTAAAAACTGAGCCCCAGACAGGTTGAGAATGGGTTCCACTGTTCCTTACAGTTTAAGTCTTGTTATCCCATGGCTATTGCAAAGATCTCCTTTTCTAGACATTGTGAACAATGGAATCTCCTCCTCTGCCTCACTTCCTCCTGTTCTCTCTCTCTCTCTCTCTCTCTCTCTTCCATCTCCCCCTCTACATTTATTCCTCCTTTCCTCTCCCTTTATCTCCTCTTCCCCTTTTCATTCTTCTCTCTTGTTCTCTCTTCTTGGAATAGGGTCAGTGCATCTGACTTCATGGAGGCAGAAGCCACATATATATGGAATGGGCACTGGGCAAAGCTGCTGGATCCCACCATCAAGTGAGAAAGGACCCCAGGAAATGGAAGGAAACCCCCACTTACCCTCCTACAGGGAATGGCCTCTAACTGTGGGGGTGGAGAAGCTGCATTCTCTCCAGTCAGCCAATGGATCATGTCAACAAAGGGCCCCAGACCTACCACACCAAACACAGCCAGCTGAGCGGAAACTGGAAGTAGACAGAAGGTGAAAGATCACACCATGCTGGTCGATGGGACATTTTCCTTTAAAAGGTAGAGTACTACAGATTTGGTACTCCAACCACCATGGCTAATCACTGCTCAGTGTCCTGAAGACAGATGCGTAGCTGTGATTTGTGCTTCTTCCTTGAAGCAGTCCCACTGAAGACTTCCAAAGAACAGGTGAAGAAAATCATTAGAAACCAAAGTCAAGACACGTGTTCTAAGCTGTGTCGTCTTCAGTAGACTGTTTGGTTCTTTGTCTTCTTGGCTCAGACGAAATGGGTTAAAGCAGGTGATCACACATTTTGTTGATTGCAAAATAAGTTATGTGATCTACATAGAAGTCTTAGCTCAATCTCATGAAATGGTTGGGACATTATGTTGCTAAGATACGCTTTAGGTATTTTCTTCACTATCAGCATGGCCCACACTCATAATTTTGCCTTCTGAATTGTGACAAATTAGTGAAAAGAATTGTAACTTAGATTTACACGGAATTATGTCATTTATTTTTATACTATAAGAATCTTTGAATGAAAATATTTAATTTCGAAAACATTTCCAAAGAAATATCAGTGTTTCTTAACCATTATTGTCTTTCCCTTCCTTTCTTGCAGTCTTTTACAGTAAAAATGGTAAATTCTGGTGTTCGCATAGAATTTTTTACTTATTTTAAAATATGAGATTGTAAACAAATTGCTTGATTTATTTTCATCAATTTATTCTAATTATTTAAATAAAATTACTCTGAAACATCAGCATCTTATTATGATTTGATGAAGTTGTTATGGTTTGAGCTGAACCAAAGTGATCCAGTAAACTTGAACTAACTCTGACTCTAACGGCGCATCTCCCTTGCAGCCTAGGCTTTGCTAACACACAGGACACAGGGTGTCCAAACTGCATCACGGAAGGTTCAGTGTTTCAGGCTATTTGGACCAGGCATTAACTAGTCTTGTTGCTTATCTTTAGTACTCATTCCTCCTCAACTCTTTGGGTTTTGGATATGTAATCAAAATAAAATGGCATGAACACTCAGGTTTTCAAAGTGGGTGTGCTGTAGAAATCTGTGCAGACATACAAGGAGGGAGTGACTTCATGTTTGAGGATCTTACTTAATTCTTCAGTATGACACTTTCATTTGGCCAATTTAGGATTTTTTTTTTTTTCTGAATTCAGTTTTGTTTCAGTTGACAATGGATAGCCTGGAAGTTCACAAGACCCATCTTTTATTTCTGATAAGTGAACTGACTCCCCCCAAAAGTAATAGAAATAACCTCTCCAGGTGTTCCTTTTTATCCTTCCCACATTAACATTTCTGAAGCCTTAACCAACTGGCTTCCATTCGTGTACTTGAACACACCTCTTTAGAATCTCAAGATAGCCAATGGAATATGAGACCACAGTTGTCCAAAATACTTCACTGTGTTTGAATCAGAACATCCCCACTTCTTTTGAACTTTGCACTGATGAGGAAACCTTAGGAATCAGGAGCATTGTAAGTGTTTATCCAGGTCTCCCCAGTAGCCTCTGGTCCGACTATAGCACAAGCCTGCTGTGTGTTCTTATAGTCAGTACGTGACCCCGTCTGACCTCCCTTCTTTCATCTTCATGTCTCTAGGAGACACATGCTCATTTGTTTGAAAATACATATTTAAAAAAATCTTCATCTAAGATATTTGAGTTGTATATCTCTGAGACTACATTTAATTTCCTAGTTTTCATGGTCTTGATTATACCATACATGATAGAGATTCTCTGCTGTCACCTATTACCTGTGAAAGAACAATTTGCCCTCTGCGGCACCTAGCAAAGGCTTAACGCACCCTATTCCATGGAATGGATGTGGGTTTAGTTCTACCCATTGGGTTATAAAGTACCCCTTTCACATGGTATATATGATCATTGCATGGTCATTGAAAATGTAATAGAAGAACCAACTAATACAAATAAGAATTCTTCACAGACACACAGACATACAGAGATACACACACATACCACATACACACACCAAAACAACTAAGCAAAATGGCCAGGAGAATTTAAAAACTCTCATTTTAGCAAGATTTTGTTCTTTTTTGTCTTTTTTTTATGTCTTTACACAAGAACTCTCCTCTCTGAGGTTTCAAGCTCTTTGGCCCAGGCGTGCCTGAAGCAGGGTAGTCTTTCTGTTGGGACACTGACAGGGTTTCTACAGCTAGAGACCTTATGCTGGCCACCAGGAAAACATCAGGCTTTCTATTCCAGTAACATGGTCTGGCGGGGAAGCTGTCATGCTGTTTGCTTCTGTCCACAGCTGCTCGATGAGAAGTTCGCAGGTGCTGGCTCCTCCCCACCCTTCCTCGCCGTGAGTGCTGGGCGTAGGTCATCCTCACACCGTCATCATCATTGATTCTGTGAATTTCATATCATGCACCCCAATCCCACTCATCTCCCCATCTCTTCATATCTGCCCTCCACCCTTGCAATCTCCCCCCCAAAAAGTAGAAGGTGCGGTATGTCACACCATATATTCTTCTGTTCAAACAGCTTTGCTTACAAATGTTTATTTCAATGAGTCACTGGTCTGGTTCGAGGCCTGTAGCTCCTCTTACTCTATCAATACTGGATCCTCACAGGGACTCCTCTCAGATATCCTGTTGCTGCCCTGTGTCGTGGGGATCCTGCCACTTTGGCTGTACAGGATGGACCCCTTCACGCGCTTCAGCCATTTGTAGATGGGGTAGATGTTGGGGTGGGCCAGCTCAGAGCCCTGGATGTGGACCCAGGTGGAAGCTGAATTGGTCAGCCCTCCAGTTTTCTTGTGCCTGTGCCACCAGGCCCAGCTCTCCCACTTTGCCCAGGAAAGGGGCAGGGTCAGCTCTCCTGCTCTTCTGCCTTTGGGGCTGGCCCTTCTGAGCCTTCACAGCTGGGGCCGGCCAGCTCTACTGTGCTGCATAGGTGAGGTGTGGGGCCACTTTCCAGGAGTTCTGCAGCTGGCACGCACCCTCAAGTCCCTTTACTTCGTGCTTCTCACTAACATAGTTTACTGGCAGGCACGGTAATATTCTAAAGCACTAAGCTTACACGTGTAAGATACATAAAGATTAAAAAGAAAATTATTTTCTAAGCCAGACATGGTGGCACATGCCTTTAATCCCAGCACTTGGGAGGCAGAGGCAGGCCGACCGCTGTGAGTTCAAGGCCAGCCTGGTCTATAAAGCAAGTCCAGGACAGCCAAAGCTACACAGAGAAGCCCTGTCTGGAAAAAAAAAAAAAACAAAATAAATAAATAACTGAAATTATTTTCTAATGATTTAGTTGTCTGCAAAAAAGAAAGTATAAAATAATTCACAAGTATTAACATAAAGTATTAATAAGCCTCACCAGTCATGATGGCTTAGTTGGTAAAGTTCATTTTACAGCATCCCTTCAACCTCTGCTGTCAAGATGGACTACCAGAGCTCAATCATCAGGACACATGGTGAAACTGAACTGACTCCCAAAAGTTGTCCTCTGCCCATCTCATATGAGCTGTGGCACACGTATGTGCTCCTCCCTCTCTCACTCTCACACACACACAACAATAATAAATTGAAAATAGAGTAGTATATTTAATACAGTGAATTCCATATTCAGCGAAGTATTGCTCAAAAGCGGAGGTAAAACAAAGACCGTTTAGAAAAATTGGCAAAATGGCAAACAGGAACAGCTTCACTAATAAAATATTGAGGAGGAATTTTTAGCTAGAAGTTTATTTCAGACAGAATAGTAAAAGAATGGCAAAAACTAAACAAAGGGTTAATATGTGTGTGGTTGTAAATAAATATAAAATGTGGAAATTTTTGTGAAAAAGAATTAACTAGGGAAACTTCATTTGTCAGATACCAGAAATTATTCCAATAATGACTAAGTATGGAATTATTTCAGAAGAAATAGATCAGTAGAAAGCTTGGCCCATAGAAAAGGGGAAGACAAGTGAATGGACAATGTCCATGAGCGGGGTGGGAATGGACTCTGTTATTAGACACCACCAAGAAGATTGGTTATCCAATCAGAAAAAGGGAGAGCCATCCCTGCCTTCTGCATGTACATACCCATCTACGGTAGGCTGTCAATTTAAGTGAGAAGAGTTTATTGGAGTATGTTTTAATAACCTTGGGTGTCTTCACCCCCTACTTTTTCTTTGTAATTCACTGAATTTAATTATGGTTGCTTTTATGAGTGTGATTTGTCTACTGGAAAGTGGCAACTTATCGGTGGCTACACCACTGAAGAAAATGACACTTATCTACATAACTGCCCACAGTCTCCTAGTGAGGGCGGGGAAGCATTCCTATGCCGGTAACCACCACTGTGCTGGGTCCATGGGTGCCGTGGCCAGCCCATGTCCAGAAGACACTGTTTCACACCATTTCTCCCCAACTTCTGGCCCTTACATCCGTCACACCCCTCTTCTGGATACTCCCCAAGCTTTCTAGGGGACAGACACTGTCCTGTTTTTACCAAGCGCTCCAGTTGTTTGTTTCTACACTTTGACCAACCATGGAGCAAAAAGAGAGCAGCTCTGAGAGATGGGTAAAAGTATTTAGAAGGTGGTTTGACTCTAGGCTTTTTGTTTTGTTTTATTTGTTTGTTTGTTTGTTTGTTTTTGACAGTCTTACTGTGTAGCCCAGCCTGGCCTGGAGCTCATATATAGCCCAGGTTAGTCTAGATTTGTGATTGTCTTGCCTCTGCCTCCTGAGTGCTAGGATTTTTAGGTATGTGCCACCATAATTGGCTCAGGAAATCGGTTTCTTAATCAAGACTCAGAATACCAATATAGTAATATTTATTAAAATTAGTAACTCTTAATAATGTACCAGCTTTTAAATGAAATTTCAATATCTTCGGCAAACAATAGAGGACATACATCTCAAATAAGTAAGTACTACCTATAGTCAACAAGGAAGAAACAATGTGATGGAAAGATAGGTGGAAGAGGGAACAGAAATCTCTCTCTCTCACACACACACATGCAGAGAGAGAGAATGATCAGTCATATTAGTAGGCAGCACAAAAGAAGAGCCACAAATAACACTATTTCACAGCCATCCCATTGGCAGAAAACTTTAGTGACACAAACCCAATTTTCATCAAGAATGTAGAATGATCTATGCTTTCACACACTGCTAATGGGCGTGTTAATTATTACAGTCATTTGGGCATGATTTAGTACAGCTGAACACACTGAGAATCTGCAATTTGGAAATTCTAATCTTACCTTGGAGGAGAAATTCACTCTGCTTGTATTTCTCAGGGTGTTGAAGAGAGAGTTCTTAATGGCAAAATATCGGAAACCAAACACATACTGCAGTCACACGAATGTGAAGTTGTGATGTAGTTTTAACACAGAATACTGTTAAAATACAGAATACTGGTTCAAATAGTTGAATTACGGCTGTGTCCATAGAAAGAAGTGTTTGATTTTGGTCGTCTTGGCTTTTTTTTTTTATTTTTATTTTTATTTTATTGCCTTGATAAAACACTATGACCCAGGCAACTTATGAAAGAAAGCATTTCATGTAGGGGCTCACAGTTACAAAAAGTTAGGGTCCATGACCACCATGGCAAGGAGCACAGGAGCAGGCAGGCACGCTGCTGGAGCAGTAGCTGAGAACACACATCTCGAGGTGACAACCCCAAGGCAGAGAAAGGGAATGTTGTAGGCTCCTGAGGCTTCATATTTGTTCCAAGAGACACACCTCCTCCAACAAGTTCATACCTCTTACTCCTTCCCAAACAGTTTCACCAACTGGAGGCCAAACATTACAACATATGAGTCTATGGGGGCCCTTCTCATTCAAGCCGTTAACATGGGTTAATTGGGAGGAAAGAGATGAAGCAAATTCTACGTAGACATTTTTTAGTTGAATTATGTGTTTTGTGTGTTTCACCTGCATGTTTGTCTGTCCTGTTCATGTGTGCCTGGTGCGTGCAGGGGCCAGAAGAGGGAACTGGAGCCCCTGGGACTGGAGTTATGGACAGTTGTGAGCTGTCATACGGGTGCTGGGAATCAAACCTGGGTCATCCAGAAGAGCACAGAGGTTCTTAAGCATTGAGCCATCTCTCCAGACCCCCCTCATATAAATTTCAGAAACAAAGAAAATCAAATACTACTGAGAGACCAAAAGATTAAAAATCAGCAGTTATTATTTAAAGTTTAAGGCCTAAACTAGCTCGGTGAGGTCCAGCCATTCCCTGAGAGGAAGAACCAGCCTTACTGCATTCTTTCCCCACCCACTAGAGATACAGTTCCTAGGAAACTGGCCCATCCCCCTAGGGAGGGACACCAGGTCATTATGGTCTGGGGACCTTCCTATAGCCAATCAATTCAAAATGTAGCATTTTGACCAATAGATGCTTGCCAGGCAGGAATTGCCCCTGCCTTGGACATGCTGGGATGGACCAAAATCTTTAAATCACCCAAATAACCTGAGCACAGCGCACTCAGCTCCCACTGCTATTGCTGTGGGGGGTGTGAGCCCAAGCTGCAGCTTGTAATTTGTAATAAAAAGATCCTCATGTGGTTTGCAACGGACTCGGCTCCTGGTGGTGGTCTTTTGGGGTATCGCAATTCAGGCACAACACGACATTTTTATGTGACTGGGCATATAGTTCATTCAGTAAAATATTTGCCTTGCTCGAATAAGGACCTGAGTTTGATCCCCAGAATACATGTTTTAAAAGCCCGACATGTCCTTTTTAAAACATGCAATAGTCCGTTGACTCCAGTTTATGCTGTCCATACACAGAGTGTATGGGTGGAGAGTGTGGTTGACCTACCAGAAGCCAGGCACTTAAAAAAACTGTGAGTCTGGGGCTGGAGAAACGGCTTAAAGGTTGAGAGCACTGGCTGTTCTTCCAGAGGTCCTGAGTTCAATTCCCAGCAATCACATGGTGGCTCACAACCATCTATAAGGAGACCTGATGTCCTCTTTTGGTGCACAGGCCTGCAGGCAGGCAGAAAGTTTTGTAAATAATAAATAAATAAATAAATCTTAAAAAAAAAAACCCACAAAACTGAGTATCTCCTCCAGAAGCTTTTTGAGAGTGAGGTTCTCGAACTTCTTCTTGAAGCTCTGTTTTAGAATGTTAAGTTGATAATGTAGAGGTCTTATGCAGGCAACCACAGGGTCTGGGGAGAGAGCATGAGATGGGGTGGGTAGGAAGGTGACGGCATATATCGGCAGAGTTAAGGGCGGGGGAGTTGGGGTGGATATGATCCGAATGCATGTTTTCATACAATGTATTTTATAGACAGTAGACTAGACCAGCTAGCCAAGCCCATTTGGCCAGTTCCAGGCCAATGAGTCATCTAGGTCTCAAGCAGAACAGTGATGGGTAATGCCTGAAGGATGACATTTGAGGCTAAGCTCTAGGTCATCTGTGCCTTCCCTACTTTCCACCCCCACACACTATGTACACACACGAATCAGCGAGCGCTGGAAAATACACACATACAAACAAAAAGCAATTTATATATATATACACATATGTGTATAGATAGATAGATAGATAGATAGATAGATAGATAGATAGATAGATAGATAGATAATGGGTGCAGGTGTAAAAGGTAAAATTATAATGAAAAGAAAGGGGGTCATTGATAAGGTAGCCTTACAGTAAGAAGGATACCGGTGTGATCAGGACTCGGCTTTCTGAGGTCTCAGAGACTGGTCCCATGGGTGATTATATATATATATTTTTTTTTGTTTGTTTGTTTGTTTGTTTGTTTGTTTTTGTTTTTTGGTAGAGAAGTATGGATGTTTACTGTCTTTTGTTTTTTCAATTCAAAAAGAACACAAAGGAAATTGTTCTTGAACTCTATTGAGCATACCCAGGGCTCCCAAGCAGAATTGCTCACATTCCTGGCATTCTCCGGAGCTGGGTTTGCTGAGCCGCTGATGCCCCCAGCCACGGAGCACACAAGGCTGGATTATAACAGGCTTCTCCGAGCAGGAATTTCCTCTACCATTAGCAGAGTCTATACTGATCCAGGGCTGAAATACAGTTCTCCACACCCCTGCCCACTTCTGTTTCAGATAAAAAAGCTAGTGAAATCATGGGAGGTCTAAGGAAGAGGAGACAGAAAGGTCACAGGGGACAACAGGGAAGTGTTCAGATCAGACTTTGGGAATGTCATGAGAAACCATTTTGTCGTGGAAGATGAGATGAGGTGCAGAGGAGTGGCCAGAGGGAGCATTTGAACTCCACCACCGTGGCTCTGTTTGTTTTCCTCATTCGATGAAGTGGACGGCCACCAACCAGCATTTTTGTTTTAATGCTGTTTTTCAAATCCTTGTGTAGGCTGTTCTGTGTTCACTCTAAAGCAATTTCAGTACATCTGTTTGCCCCAAGCAAGAAATAATAACAAATTTCTGCCTACATTCATGACAGGACCACATTTTTAAGGAATTAAAATTTTTAAAATAATCAGACTCAACAAATGGCAGGGAGCAGGAGCCTTGACCATTTGGCTTTGAAGTTCTCCAGTGTTAGAGCTTTTTAACATCCTCTACCAGGTTAGAACTCTGAGGACTTGCCTCGTGTCTTCTACATCCCAAAGCGTAAGTTTCTTTTAATCTGTCTTGTGGTACCCACAGGGCATCTTATTTTCATAAAGGTGTTGCCATTTTTTTTATTGATAACAAAACTGTCATTAAATCTGGCATAGCTCTCAGAAAAGTAAGGTGAATGCTAAAATGTGGGCTTCAGCAATTACTCATGATCAGAGGGCAGAAGCAGCCTGGTGATCCTGCCCTTGAAATTGGTGCATCTGAGAAAAAGTGCCAAAGGCCATCTCCCTAGAGTCCAGTACACACTCACCTTTGTTTGCTTGCTTGCTTGCTTGCTGTTTTGAGATAGGGTTTCCTCTGTGTAGCCTTGGCTGTCCTGGACTCGTTTTATAGACCAGGCTCGCCTTGAACTCACAGAGACCCTCCTGTCTCTGCCTCCCAGTGCTGCTGGGACTAAAGGCGTGCGCCGTCAGGCTCAGCTCTACACACACCTTTGAGGAGAACCCTTGGGCTTTCTTTTCTGACTTATTCACAGCAGATTCGGGGAATGTGGCTTTTTAAATTAAGTTTATTTGTCATTAAAAATTTTCATATGATATATTTTGATCATATTCTTTTCCTCCCCCAACTCCTCCCAAATCCTTTCACGTCCCTACTCACTCACCATTACGTTCTTTCTCTATCTCTCTCTTAAAAAACAAAAGACAAAACCTCCAAAAAATGAAAATCAAAACAACCTAAAGCAAAAACAAACAAAAAAAATATCCAATAACAAACAGCAAGGCAACAAAATAACTACTCCTGGGTACTGGAGTGTGGGTGACATTGGAGAAAACTGATGTCCAGAGTGTGGCATTTTCAGAGTGTGGCATTTTCAAAGTACCTGTAAAGCAGCTGCAGCTGTTGAGAAACGGTTCCTCACAGAGGGCCCTAGCAACCATCGCAGGGAGCTGGCAGGGTGCAGCTTTCATTTCCAGGGACATTGAATATTTCAGGTAGAATCTCCTGTTTCAGGACATGGGATCTCAAAATCTTCTCTACTTGAGGTGCTCCATTGGTGATGTTTTCAGGCCATTCGTACAGTGTCAGGCCATGGTGGTGGCTCTTCTTTGGAGGCCTGGCTCCAGTGTAGCAACAGCCTTTCTGAAAGGAGATGACTAAAAGGAGCGGAACTCTAGACTCCAAATCCTTGACCAGGAAATGTACTCCTCTTTTACCTTAAAATCGACATTAGCAACCAGGCATGGTGGTATAGGCAGATCTCTGAGTTTGAGGCCAGACTGGTCTACAAAGTCAGTTTCAGAAACTTAGTCTAGAAAAACAAATGTTGTTATCAACAATGATGAAAATCCCAACAGTTCGATTTCACCAATAAGAACTCAGGAGCCAGATGGTGGGGCCAAAACCTACTAGCTCAGAGAGGCAGAGAAAGTACCCAGCTGACCTTCTTTCTCAGCTTAGTTCCTTATAGAAAAACCCAAAAGGCTCACTAGTACAACTGACAGCCCAAGAAGAAAAGGCCAAAAAACCCAAGGCCGAAGGCTTGCTATTTCAAAGTCCAAATAGCTGGGAAGAGGAGGAGCTGAGGCTTAAGCTAAAGCCAGAGCTTGAGCTAAAAGCCCTGTTTCTTCTACATCCTGTCTGAAATAGCCCTCAACTCAACTCAAGTCCTAGGATTAACTTTATTAGATCCGGTGTACAGAGGGCTCTTGGATTAAAGGTGTGTGCTAGGGCTGGGTGAACCACACCACAATCACCTGTTTACCATAAACAGAATGTTTTTGGATTAAAGGTGTGTGTTAGGGCTCAACCAAACCAAACAATAAATAGGGTTTTACAGTTCACAATTTTGGAGTTCACAATGGGATCAAATATCCTGCAACAAACAAACAAGAAAATGGAGATTAGCATCAAAACCCCACTAGATCAAGCTGTGCCAAAGATTGTAAAATTGTCACAGCTCACTGGGCATCTATCCAACAAGTGAACTAAAATACTGTGGCCTACGGGGCACAAGGGAGGAGCCTGAGGTACTGGACCTGCTCCCTCAGCCTCTAGTCTGAGGCCTTCTGGTCTCTGATGCTCTCTTCAGTCCTGCTCTGATGTCCCTCAGCTGTGGGAGAAATTCTGTGAACTTATGTCTCTTTTTAACTTTGGCATGCCTGTGTTTGGTGTGCCTTGAAACCAACCTAGTACCAGCTGTCATTCCAAATGTCCCCTCCCGCCCCATGCGTTATCCAGACTGAACTTCAATGTCCACAGAAAGACCCAGCGATCATTTCAGATATTCATACAGTAGGTCTAGGAGGCTGGATCAACATCTTCACTAAGTTCCCAGCTGTCACACATGCTGTCACCAGTCCACCGATCACGCTTCAAGGAAGAAATGAATCTGCTATAACTGTTTACATTTCTTAAACTCCCCAATCCCCAGTTCCTTTTGTTTTTTTTTTGTTTTTTTTTGTTTTTTTTTTTTTTTTGAGACAGGGTTTCCCTGTGTAGACTTGGCTGCCTTGGACTCGCTTTATAGACCAGGCTGTCCTGGAATTCACAGAGATCCACCTGCCTCTGCCTCTCTGAGTGCTGGGATTACAGGCGTGAGACACTGTGCCTGGCTAATTCTCAGTTCTTAGGAAAGAGAATTTTACCTTTCAGGTCTAGTTCTGCTCACTTTAGATCACAGATTTTTTTCTGATCCACGAAGGGAAACAGACAGATGTGAGCCATACAAACTGGGAGACTTTGATTGGCTCTTTCAGCAGGAGTTGTGGGTATACCAGGTAGCTGAAATGCCAAAACATGACTCCAACAGGGATCACTCAGCCTTCCAGATCGTCTGTGTAGAAATGCCCTGTTAAAACCAAATTTCATACAAAAGCCTACCATTTAAACACACAGCTGGCTGCCTTCTGACTCTTGTTAAGCCACTTCTACATGTGAAGTTAAGCATGTTTCTAATGCCCGTGTGAGCCCAGTACAATATGAATTTACCTGCCTGAAACAGCTTTTCATAGTTTAGATTCTGTTCTGCCGCCGTTTCAGTGAGACAATGGAGGACAGGCATACTCTCACACAGCTGGCCTAAAACTGGAACGCTGTATTGCATTGTAAAAGGTATTATGCTAGACCCTATAGTCGATGCAGACCAGCTTTCATTTATGTGAAGTTTTGCAGATGGCCAAACTGTCTCTTTCCATTCACTCTCCTGGGTGGGCTGGAAAAGCCATGGTTGAGGTCTGGGAGTGTGATATCCAAGTGGGGGCTGACATCTACCAAAGAGTGCTGTCATTTAGAATTAAAGCCGACTCTTCCTCCTTCTCTGTGCATGCTGGGCAGGAGGCCTGCTTCCTCAGTTTAAGGGCACCAGGACTTGGTTTCACTTCTTCACCTCAGAGCTCTTTTACTTTCAAGTACATGGGCAACTTCTAGGAGTTGAAGGAGTGAGCAACAGGGAGGAGATGACAGGGCTGGATGAGCCTGGATAGTGAGAACATCAGTTGGTATGTGTCTCGGGGAAAGTAAAGAAATGATCCTAGCTTGGGGAGCTTAGGAGAAATCCCGTCATAATTTATTTCAGCCTTGGATCGTTGGAGTAGGGCCTATTGTGCATTGACTTTTTAAAAACTTTAGCCCTAGGAAAATCAGATGATCCATTTGAGGTTTGCAAGGGTTGTTCCATAATTCAGAGTTCTGCTACATTAACTTAATCAGAAACTTAGCTTGTTTCCATGTCTTCATTTTGTCAATTAAGAGTCAGAACCACAGCTGATAGGAATCTGGAAGCAAAGAAAATCAGAGTATTCCCAGAGACTCATTAGGCCAAATAAATGCTCACATAGGACCACTTTAGAACTCCATTTTCAAAGCCCATGAAAAATAAGTGAAAGTGTCCTTGGGAGCCATGAGCACCCCGAGAGCTGAATTACATGGGACCCATGCCATGCTTGCGGTGAGTCTATTCATCACACTGCATCACAAGGACTTCCCAGTTTTGCTGGCGATACATAACAAAACCAAAAATTTCCTTACTTTAGTTTTCTTGGCAATGCCTCTCTGTACTTTTCCCCCTGCTTCTTTTTAGCTATCTGTAATTCATCTTTGGAGTAACCACAGAGATTTGCTCTATTTCCTTAGGGGGTAGCTTTAAAGGCATAATGATATTTCCATAGTCGTAGCATTAGCTTGATAATTTTTCATTTTGTATTTCATTTGTATTACTGTCATCTCTTCTTCTTTTTTTTTTTTTTTAAGCTTTTTTATTGATTCTTTGTGAATTTCACATCAGGCACCCCAATCCCATTCATCTCCCCATTCCTTCATATCGACCCTCCCTCCACTCTTGCCACCTCCCCCACAAAAGAAAACATACCGTGTCACCGTGAAAGCTGTGGTGTGTCACACAGTACACCCTTTTGCCCAAACAGCTTTGCTTGCAAATGCTTATTGTACCGAGTCATTGATCTGGTTCAAGGCCTCTGGCTTCTGCTACACTATCAATACGTGATCCTCACGAGGACTCCTTTCAGATATCCTGTTGTCGCCCTGTGTCATGGAGATCCTACAGCTTTGGATCTGCAGGAATGGCCCCTTTACTTCCTCCAGGAGTTCATAGATGGGGTAGATAGATGTTGGGGTGGGCAACCTGAAAGCCCTGGATCTGGGCCTGGGTTGTAGCTGAGTGGGTGAGCCTTCCAGCTCTCCTGCACCCATGCCTCCAGGACCATTTCTCTCCATTTGCCCAGGTGGAGGGAAGGGCTAGCTCTCCTGAGTTCACGCCAAAAGGGCCAAGTCTCCAGCACTGCCCAGGGGAGGTGTGGACTCCAATCTCCCGAGTGCTGCAGCTGGTGAGGGTCTGGGCCATCTCTCCCACACCCTTGCCATGACAAAGCAGGAGAGTTGCAGGGCCAGCTCTACCAGCTTCTCACACCGTTGAGGCTGGCTCTTCTCCACTGCCCAGATGAGGGGCGGGACCGGCTCTGCATGGCCCTTGGACATCAACACGACCTCAGGTGGCAGCCCAGACCAGGGATGTCCACGTGGCTTTTTGTGGTAACATGAGCCATTGACATCAACACAGACCCCTGCTGCTACAGGGTCATGGACCCAGACATGGCCCTTGGAGGCAATATGGGCTAGGATGTCACCATGACCTCAGGTGCCAGTACAGGTGAGATTGTTCCTCACGACCCTCGTGTCTCCAGTTTCACTTCTCTATATAGTGCACAAACCATTCCATTTCTCTTTCTCGGCCATCTCTCCACCACATACTTGCTCATCATGGTGGCACCCTGGCTTCTGGGTGCCTTCTGTCCCGCCCATGTTTTGTGGCGATGGGTGGGATGCTGTAAGGTGTCTCTACTGTAATTTCTTTTAAAAACTGTGAATAACTTGATCACCAGTCTTTCTAAAAAGCAATCCCTAGGTAGTTAATAAATATAACTCCGGTGCGCATGTTATTAAAACAAACGAAAACAAACAAATCAAAAAACAACCCCAAGATGTAATTCCTACTCTCCATTAGCTTACCCATGGTAGCAGATATAAAACAAACGGTATTGCGGGATGTTTCGTGTGTGTGTGTGTGTGTGTGTGTGTGTGTGTGTGTGTTCATGTGGTATGAGTGTGTGGTATGCGCACACGTGCATGCCCTTGTATAATAGTTAGAGGAAGATGCTGGCTGTCTTTATGACATCTCACCTTATTCCTTCCAGATGGGGTCTTTCACTAAACGAGACCTAGGCTGTTTGCCAGCAAGCCCCAGGAAACTCCCTGACACACACACACACACACACACACACACACACACACACACACACACACAC